>NC_064413.1:2740000-3340000 GCF_023375975.1 Astyanax mexicanus
ATAGTTATTAAATCATTTATAATGAATGCAGAATTATTCATAATGGATACTAAAATGAATAGTAGATACTATATAATTTTTAATTGATACTTTATAACTCATAGTAATTAATAAAGAATCATTTTCAAAAGATTCTGAATAATCATTTTTAGATACTAAATAATTCATAGTAGTTAGTAAACAGAACTTACTATATGTATTTATTAAGAGCAGAGACGGATGGCTAAATCATTTGCAGTAGATAGTAGATAGTAAATATTGAATACTGAATATTTCATACTGGATACTTGCAAAATTTATAGAAAATAAGGGATAATGTGTAGCAGATACGTATTATTTAACACTGAATACTGAAATAACAGAATGCATAGTATTTACTAAATAATTCATAGTAATTTTTTTATAATTTGTAGTAAATCCTGACTAATTCACAGTAGATACTGAATAATAGTCACTGAATCATTTATAGTAGATGCATGATTATTCATAGTGGATACTGTATAATGTGTAATAAATATGTGTATAATCCGTAGTAGTTAGTAAACAGTAGTTGGTACCACTTTAAAATAAGACTACCTTTATAAAGGGTTTATAAATGGTTTATAATTAGTTTATAAATGGTTACTAATTAGGTTGTGAATGCCTTAAAATAATTAATAATCAGTTATAACACATACTGTACGTAGAAAGGGCAACAATATAGATAGCTGTGGATTCACTATTTGGCAAACAACAGGTCATTGTTAGATAGATAGCCCTTTCTACGTATGTGTTATAACTGATTATTAATGAAACTTTTTAAGTAACCATTAATAAACTAATTGTAAACCATTTATAAACCCTTTATAAAGGTAGTCTTATTTTAAAGTGGTACCTACTAGTTTCTATCAAAGTAATTCTTGATATGCATTAATGCCACAGCTGTATGTGTGTATAAGAAAAGAGAGAGAGAGAGACTGAAACATATTTTAATAAACAAATGTAGGCAGATTAATAATGCTCTTAAATGTTTATTATATTGTTTATACACAGCACTAATAACAGTATAACAGCATATACCCGTCTACCAGTCTGATATATAAGCATTATAACCCTGCAGTGTAGATCAGCACTGTTACAGAAGATCAGTTCATTTATATCTGAGACAGATTAAGTGTTTCATTTAACAATAACTGTATATCAGTAGTGTGTGTGTGTGTGTGTCTGTGTGTGTGTGTGTGTGTGTGTGTGTGTGTGTGTGTGTGTGTGTGTGTTTGTGTGTAAAAATCCACTTGTTCCTATTCTGACCCCCTAAAGTAATGACCTACATGCTGTGTAAAAGCGGTCGGGATGTTCACTGGGTGTGTAATAATCCCACATTAGAATGTCTGAGAGAGACAGAGTGTGTGTGTGTGTGTGTGTGTGTGTGTGTTGGGGGGTCACGTCATGTCTAGCGGTCCTGAGTGTTGAGATGTTTCAGGAGTTTCTCACACTCCTCCTTGCTGAGCATGTTGTCCCTGTCATCATCAGCATACGCCATGTACGTCTTCAGAGTCTCAGTCGTCACACTCAGATGCTGCAGAGAGAGAGACAGAGAGAGAGAGAGAGAGAGAGAGAGAGAGAGAGAGGACATAGGTAAGACAATTACATGGTGAAACAATACATAATACTGCATATTGTTGACATAAACATGACATAATACAAAATCAGATTAAACATGTTTACTTTAGGAGGAATCAGAAGGAGAGAGAGACAGAAAAAAGAAAGAGAGGGAGAGAGACAGAAAGGAAGAATCAGAGGGAGAGAGACAGAAAGGAAGAAAGAGAGAGAGAGAGAGAGAGAGAGAGAGAGAGAGAGAGAGAGAGAGAGAGAGAGAGAGAGAGAGAGAGAAAGGAAGAGAAGGAGAGAGACAGAAAGAAAGAGAGGGATAATAAAAAAAAGCCATAGAGGGAGAGGGACACAAAGAAAGAAAGAGAAGGGGAGAGACACAAAGAAAAAGAGGGAGAAAGACAGAAAAAAGTAAGAGAAGGAGAGAGACAGAAAGAAAGAGAGTAAGAGAAAAAAGAATAACATAGAGGGAGAGAGACAGAAAGCAAGAAGGAGAGGGAGAGAAACAAAGAAAGTAAGAGAAGGAGAGAGACAGAAAGAAGGAGAAGGAGAGAGACAGAAAGAAAGTAAGAGAAGGAGAGAGACAGAAAGAAAGTAAGAGAAGGAGAGAGACAGAAAGCAGGAAGGGGAGGGAGAGAGACAAAGAAAGTAAGAGAAGGAGAGAGACAGAAAGCAGGAAGGGGAGGGAGAGAGACAAAGAAAGTAAGAGAAGGAGAGAGACAGAAAGAAAGTAAGAGAAGGAGAGAGACAAAGAAAGTAAGAGAAGGAGAGAGACAGAAAGAAAGAGAGTAAGAGAAAAAAGAATAACAGAGGGAGAGAGACAGAAAGCAAGAAGGAGAGGGAGAGAAACAAAGAAAGTAAGAGAAGGAGAGAGACAGAAAGAATGAGAAGGAGAGTTAGAGAGACAGAACAGAATGAAGAAAAAGCTGTTCTAAATGAGTGTTCTAAATTCACTTTCAAGAAAGTCATTAGACACAGACAGACAGACATTCTGTGAGAACGACAGACAAACAACCAGAGGTAGAAACAAAAGAAAGAAAGAAAGAAAGAAAGAAAGAGGCAGAGAGGCAATTAATTCATGAATGCTTTGGCAACTCTGTAATTTACTATGGTCAGGCCAATACATCCTTTTTTGAATTGTGAAAAAAAGAAAGGGGGAGAGACAGAAGAAAGACAGAGAGAGAAACAGACAGTAAAAGAAAGAGAGAGAGAGAGATATTCTGGATCCTGCACCCTGTAGTTGGTGAGGAGCATGGTGAACACGTCTCCCATGGTCATGAGTGGTCCGTGTGTGGCCTGCTCACAGAGGAAACTCGGCACCGGGGGAGGATTTTTGGGGCCTGAAGAGAAAAACAGAGACAATTCAGAAAATATAAGGGTAAGAAATGATAATGGAAGTTAAGCCATCCTTGTCCAGATACAGCAAAACAGACCCAAACCATGATACTACCACCACCATGTTTCACAGATGGGGTACGGTTGTTATGCTTGAATGCATTATTTTCCTATTGTTGTCTCATTCTTTTTTCCTTTCTTCCAATAGACTTCAGGCTTGTTCATGTGATCTTTAGCAAACTGCAGGGGCCTTCAGTTGCTTAGAAGTTACACTGGGGTCTTTTGCCAACTATTGGCAAAAGTAATGTAAACTTTTCAAACCTGATGAGCATCAACAACTCTTTTTCTGAGGTCCTCAGAAATCTTTTTTAATCATGCCATGTGTTGTGAAGAGCTGGCTTTAACTGATATCTATTTTTTTTTAAATAAAACAGGCTCCACCCACTTACACCTGACTCTAATGTCACCTGCTAATCCCACAGATTCACATACTTTTGCCGCTCACATATATGTAATATTAGATCATTTTCCTCAATAAATAAATGACCATGTATAATATTTTAACTGGGTTCTCTTTATCTATTTTTAGGGTAAATATAAAAATGTTTTAGATCATATTTATGCAGAAATATAGAAAAATGAAAGGTTTCAGAAACCCTGAGTAATACTGTATTAAACCTTACCCTGCTCAGCATTCACCACTGCGAGGAAACACGCAGCCAACACCGCCACCCACAGGCCAACTCGCGCCATTACAGCTGATTCTGAGAGAGAGACACACAATAAACATTTACTCAACTTTTTTATTTTTATGATGTTGTTATATAAGTAGAAAGACAATGCATGCAACATATAAAATATAAGGACATTTAAAGTATAGAACATATAAAAATATATAAACTTGAACAAACACGTTTAATAATAAAGCACAATTGATTAATACATAAAAAAAAATCATAATAGCAAAAATGCATACACTACAAACATAATTGCAGTTACAGTATATAAATAAAATATAATATATATTTTAAGTAGAGAACATATACAACATAAACTTGAACAAACAAAATAATATTAAGAAAAAGGCTAAGAATGAAAAAGCATAATTGAGTATTATATACACATCTTTTATAAGATAACCATTTTTTTGGGGGGGGAGGGTTATTTTGTGTTTTTATAGGGCTAATTATATATATATATATATATATATATATATATATATATATATATATATATATATATATATATATATATACGTATATATATTTTGCTGGTGAGTCTAATATATTTACAATTAACAGAAATTATCATAAGTGTTAAGTGGGCATATGACATTAAAAATAATAATAATTATAAAAAATAATTAAATAAATTAATCATCAAATAAATAATATTATAATTTTAGAAAGTTCGTGACTGTATTATGGAATATTATATGATATATATTCTAAGCTGTTCCAACTTGTTGATTATGTTGATGGCACTTACAGATACAGAGGACCATACAGAATAAATAAATAAATAAATAAATAAATAAAGGAAAAGTAATACTGTGGAAGAGAGGTGTTTTGCGTGGTGTTTTGCATGGCTGATACATTATAAACTAGTTTCCAAGTGGAAAATTCAAATATTCTGTTTATGAATTCACATATTTGAATTGCAAAAAAATGCTTCCCTAGAGAACAAATACCATAATAATAAACATACTCAAATGATTCCACTGGAATCAACACATCTATCTGTTTATCCATCTGCAGACAGTCTGGGTTCTGCTTAATGCTCACCGTGTTTTTATAATAGCCAACGCCCGTGTCGTAAATGATAGAATATTTATGTCGTTTATATCCTTTATTTCACAATCAAATGATTTATTCCACGTTACAAGAACGTTTAGCAACATTTTAAAAAGGTTTCAGGAAGGTTAGCCTGTAATATTACAGAAATAATATTCCAGAAACCAGAGGTGGAAAGTAATGAATTACATTTACTCACGTTACTGTAATTGAGTAGATTTTTAAGTAGTTTTTAAAATAGTTAATTTTACTTTTACTCAAGTAGATTTTGACACATGTAATTTACCTCACTACATTGGAAAACTCTGGAAATGCTGGAAAAAAATTCTGAATTTAAAAAAAAAAAAAAAAAAAAAACAATAAGGGACGCGATTTGTTCTGTATTTCCATAAATGCTCTTTTTTTTACATCAAATAATTAAAAGTAACTATGTAACTTGTACTCAAATTACATTTTAAATTGAATACTTTGTTACTTTTAGTCGAGTAGATTTTTAGATGGGTAATTTTACTTTTACTCGAGTAGAATTTTTGCAAAGTAAAGGTACTTTTACTTAATTACAATTTTTCAGTACTTTTTCCACCTCTGCCAGAAACATTCTAAAAACGTGTGACATAATAATAGTTTGCATCAAAACAAGTCTAAAGTCAGCGCAGTTTTGTTTTCCCACAAAATCTTACAGCACTTCATATCTTACAGCTTCCCTCTGCTACTGACAACTTTATGGAGATGTGGATTTCATTTTCCAGCAGGACTTGGCACACTGCCAAAAAAGTTACAACTTCCAAAACTACCAATTGCTCTTATATTATATTTTACTTTTCTAAAACATTGATTTTTGGGTTTTTATTGGCTGTAAGCATCACAATCCTAATCATCAACAATAAAAGATATAAACGCTTAAAATAGATCACTCTTTGTGTTTTAATACATCTATATGAACTGAATTACTGAAATAAAGTTACTTTTCAATTATATTAATTTTTTTTGAGATGCACTAGTATATTAATTAATGTTACACACAAACCTTGACCTTGTATGCTTTTTTTTTTGTTTACTCTATTTCTTGGGTTATTAGAACATTTCTTACATTTTCAGATAAATGGTAACATTATTGAAATGTTATAAGCAAGATTTCTAAAATTAAAAATTAAAACTTTAACATCACTTAACAAGTGATGTTGAAGTGATGTTACCAGAATGTTAATATTTTATTATATTTAAAATATTAAAAATATTTAGTAAAAATGTTTTAAACTATTATTCCATCATTTCCAGAAAATGTAGCAGATTGAATTTATATAGTTATAAGGACATGAACTGTAACATTTAGAAAACGTTCTACGAACCAAAAACTAGAAAATTAGAAGGAAAGCTGGTTAAGCTCAGAGGCATTATTAATACTATGATCATGATCAAGATCTGCTTTATAAGCGAGTTCACCAGAATGTTTTGTAGATGTTTTCACCTGGATGATCAAAACTCTATTACCATCAAAAACCAGTTTAAAACATATAAAACCAGATAAAAGCTAAAACTGGTCATGATGTGCAATTTTTAGAATAAAAAAACATGAACATATATATGCATTCTGAGCACCCAAACTTACAACAAAAACAAAATACAGATTTCTAGCTGTTATTTGAGAAAGAATACTAAAGAATAGTGTTTGTTTCCTGAGGGTTGGGTTACAGTAATTAATACCACAGCAGCAATTATCTGTAGAAGCTAACAAATACAAAATACAATAGAAACACCTTTGAAATATAAAGACTGAACCACAGTAGGCTGCTTCTTGTGTGTATTGTGTGAAAAGAGATAATACCAGCTTGAGCTGGTTCAGCAGGTTAGTCTAATCAGGTGGTACGTTTCTTTGATTTTAGTTCTAATGTTTAGTACTGTCATATTGGCATTATATATATATATATTATATATATATATATTTAAAAGTTTAAATTTAAAAGTTACTTTATTTCAGTAACTCAGTTCAAAATGTAAAACTCATATATTATATAGATGTATTAAAAAACACACAGAGTGATCTATTTTAAGCTTTTGTTTCTTTTATTGTTGATGATTTTTAATATGGCTTGCAGCCAATCAAAAAAAAAAAAAAAAAAATCAGTGTCTCAAAAAATTAGAATATTATATAAAAAAGACCAATTGGTGCTTTTAGCAGTGTGGGCAGTGTGCCAAGTCCTGCTGGAAAATAAAATCTGCATCTCAATTGTTAAGACTTGATAATAAAACACAGTGGATCAACACCAGCAGATATCAGACATGTCTCTCCAAACCAGTGATGCGGATTTCATTTTCCAGCAGGACTTGGCACACTGCCCACACTGCCAAAAGCACCAATTGATCTTATATAATATTCTAATTTTCCAAAACATTGATTTTTGGGTTTTTATTGGCTGTAAGATTCATAATCACCAACAAAAAAGAAATAAAAGCTTAAAACAGATCGCCCTGTGTTTAATACATGTTTAATACATCTATATAATATATAAGTTTCACATTTTGAACTGAATTACTGAAATAAAGTAACTTTTCTATTATACTCTAGTGTTTTTTTGAGACACACAAGTAAAATGATAGATTTCACACATAATTCTTGACCCTCTATCTTTTTTTTTACCCATTTTCATGAGTAATAATTTATCTGTGAATCAAAATAAATAAATAAATAAATAAATTGAAATAACTTTGTTTTTTTTTACAGTTTTACCACAGCAGCCAATTGGCAGCCAGTAGTAGCTATCTAATTCTGATGGTAATGGAAATACCCTACATGCTATTGATAATACCAGGCGGACTGGATTCAGTAGATGCTTTTATTCTGAGCTGGTTAATCAGGTTAGTCTGTTTAAATTCCAGAACACTCTGATCTGATCGCTCTGTGACTTTTATTTTTCTTTCACTTCTGTCAGTCACGAGAACACACTGAGGGAAAATTAACACCTTGTTCACACACTTTACAGCTCTGGAAAAAATAAGGGAGCACTTAAAAATGATGAGTTTCTTTGATTTTACCAAATTAAGAAAAAAACAACAACTCTGGAATATAATCAAGAGGAAGATGGATGATCACAAACCATCAAACCACCAAACTGAACTGCTTGAATTATTTTTTGCACCAGGAGTAAAGCAGCATAAAGTTATCCAAAAGCAGTGTGTAAGACTGGTGGAGGAGAACATGATGCCAAGATGCATGATTAAAATCTGTGATTAAAAACCAACCAGGGTTATTCCACCAAATATTGATTTCTGAACTCTTAAAACTTTATGAATATGAACTTGTTATTTTCTTTGCATTATTATTTCTCATTTTCTGTAAATAAATGCTCTAAATGACAATATTTTTTTAATTTGCAATTTGGGAGAAATGCAATTGTTTGTAGTTTATAGAATAAAACAACAGTGTTCATTTTACTCAAACATAAACCTATAAATAGCAAAATCAGAGAAACTGATTCAGAAACTGAAGAGGTCTCTTTATTTTTTTTTTTCCAGAGCTGTATTGTATATAAATTTCAGAAATGTGGACTAGTATTCTCTGCTTAAAAAATCAGATCTTCTAAATTCAGAAATTCTGCTGGTAGCTGATTTAATGTGATCAAAGCTGATCAGAAGTGTTAAGTAATAAAGTACCTTACTTAAGTAGAAATGTTGATTATTTATACTTTACTGCAGTAATTATTTTTAAATTTCCACACAATTATCTGAACTTTCTACTCCTTACATTTTAATAAAAAACAGCCTCGTTACTCCTATTTAATATCAGCTTCTCATCGTTCAATAAAACCCCTATCCAGATAGAGTGAATCTGATTGGATGTAGAGCAGCGGGTCAGTGTTAGTGTTTAAATGTATAGCTGATCTCTTACCTGGTTTAATGTGTAGAGATGCAGTCTCTCACTGATCAACAGCACAGCAGAGGCAGGGAGGAATAAAGTGAATGGAAATGAAGCTGCAGTTAAATATCTCCTCTTATATCACCGCCCACGCTGTCATTTACAGTCAGAGGAAAAAAGAAAGGGAGGGTCAGAGCCGCCACAGGTATGTGTGTGTATGTGTGTGTGTGTGTGTGTGTGTGTGTGTGGTGCATATTTGCAAAAATGTCCTGTCTAAATTTCATATATATACGTTTGAATTTTTGCACCAGGAGTAAAGCAGCATAAAGTTATCCAAAAGCAGTGTGTAAGACTGGTGGAGGAGGAGAACATGATGCCAAGATGCATGAAACAAAACTGTGATTAAAAACCAGAGTTATTAACTCTTTACGAAAACTTTATGAATATAAATTTGGGAGAAATGTTGTTTGTAGTTTATAAAATAAAACAACAATGTTCATTTTACTCAAACATATACAGTACCTATACCTTGTATATTAACCCATTCAGACCTGACTAATGTACCAGTGTTGAAGGAATAAAGGAAGACTTTAATATTATAATATAAAATATATTAACTGCTTTTTATATCTACTGGATTGGAAGGTTGTGCTTGATATATATATATATATATATATATATTATTTTTTTTGTTCATAAGCCATCCGTAAACACAATAATAAACAAGAAAAAAAGTTTCTAAATTACATACAGTTAGTAAAAATGCGCTTTTCTAATTTGCCTCTTTGGCTCTAGTGCTGTTTTTTTTTTTTTTTTTAGGGAAGTGGGCGGGGCTAAGCTATTGTTTTATTGGCTTATAAACTTTTTCTTTGGCTCGTTTAGAGTCTACTCTGATTAAAGACAGCTCTCACTTACCTGGCTGGACATTATGTATTATCATGTGCAACAAAACGTCTGTACAAATAAGAAAATACATGATGTCCATTGTAATTGGCGCTGGGTCTGAAAGGGTTAAATCTTAGATGCTTAAATACATTATATAGACTGTTTCATTGTTTCTTCTTCCAAAATGTATGAACTTTGTGTGAGCTTCTTCTTTGCATTAGATGAATGAATAGAGCAAATATATAAATGCTCCAAAATCACTTGAAATAAAAGACTAAACTTTTGGTTTTATCACAGTTTTATCACAGCAGTCATTACCTGTTTCAACTAGCTAATGCTAAAGACAATGGAAATACCCTAGTGGTTCTCAAACTGTAGCATCCCAAGGTGGTACACTAGATGTGACTTAAATCTATAAAGTTTTCACCTGTAATTTTCCTAACATTAGAAATTTCAATTCCTTTGCTGCACAGCTCAGAGTCTATTTTATTAATATATATTCAGTGCTGCTCTTGGGCTGCATTAGAGAATCTAGGAATGCTGTTATACATGTTTATAATTATTTGTGATGGGAACGCCTGGCATTAATTATGCCAGTTAAAGGTTTTAACTTCCTTAAAGGAAAAGAAAAATGTGTTATATAGATCAAAACTTTTTTATATGGGGATTTTCTGATGTCACCTAAGGCTAAAATAAAACTAAGGTCTTTGTTACCAGGCCAACATGTGTCACATCCAAAGCTCTGATCATTTTTAAGCTACTAGTAGTGCTGTCCAGTAATCTAATTTAAAAAATCTAATTAATTACATGGTTTGTAATTAGTTAATCTAAATTAATCACACTCATCATCTAAGAGTTTTAAGACTTAAAAGCTATAACTGTAATAAAAATCATATGGCCTATTTCTTACAACCATAAGCAAATTAATAGTTTGATTCATCTAAAAATTATAGACAAAACAATTATAGAAGGTGGTCACATATTTTCATGGTTATTTTTAGTGAGATTCTACACTCTAAGACATTTAGAGTAAAATAGCTCAAATATATTTACTTAGTAAAAAGTCCAAATAAGATAAAAACAGGGGTGCATTTCCCAAAACGTTTTTTTAAGGGCTAAGAAGAACTTCATGACCTCGTAATTAAGAACATATTTAAAATTATGAGCATTAAATTTATTTTTATTACCACTAATTTTAATTTTAAATGTTGCAATGTATGGTCAACAGACCTCATTTACATAAAAGTATACCTAATTACAGTCTGAAAATCCAGGTGCTTGGTTTTATGCACCTGTGGCCATGGAAGTGATTGGATGGGTGAGTGAATACGTCTGGGAATAAAGTGTATAAAATAAGTGTAGATACCATATAAACCAAAAAAACACAATGATCGAGTTTAAAACAATGAACAATGATTATTATAAAAAGCATAAAAAACAGACTGGTGTCGGGTTGGATGAGACTGTAGAACAGACAGAGTTATGAGGAAACAGCGCTGGAGTCCAGTGTTATTTTACACTGCTGGATTATTTACTTACAGTATCACATTTCCACACTGATCTATATATCAGTCCTATCAGAATGTTATGAGACAATAGTATTGTCTATTGTTTTTACTAATTTCCAGAGCCAGTGTCATCAGTTATCACAGATTCTATATCACAGATGATATAGCTTTTATATAGCTTTCAGGGCTGTTCTCCTTATAGTTTTCTATTGTTACCTTAAAGTTAATTGTTCTCCTCACTAATAGTTTTCTATTGTTACCTTAAAGTTAATTGTTCTCCTCACTAATAGTTTTCTATTGTTACCTTAAAGTTAATTGTTCTCCTCACTAATAGTTTTCTATTGTTACCTTAAAGTTAATTGTTCTCCTCACTAATAGTTTTCTATTGTTACCTTAAAGTTAATTGTTCTCCTCACTAATAGTTTTCTATTGTTACCTTAAAGTTAATTGTTCTCCTCACTAATAGTTTTCTATTGTTACCTTTAAGTTAATTTTTCTCCTCACTAATAGTTTTCTATTGTTACCTTTAAGTTAATTGTTCTCCTCACTAATAGTTTTCTATTGTTACCTTAAAGTTAATTGTTCTCCTCACTAATAGTTTTCTATTGTTACCTTAAAGTTAATTGTTCTCCTCACTAATAGTTTTCTATTGTTACCTTAAAGTTAATTGTTCTCCTCACTAATAGTTTTCTATTGTTACCTTAAAGTTAATTGTTCTCCTCACTAATAGTTTTCTATTGTTACCTTAAAGTTAATTGTTCTCCTCACTAATAGTTTTCTATTGTTACCTTAAAGTTAATTGTTCTCCTCACTAATAGTTTTCTATTGTTACCTTAAAGTTAATTGTTCTCCTCACTAATAGTTTTCTATTGTTACCTTTAAGTTAATTTTTCTCCTCACTAATAGTTTTCTATTGTTACCTTTAAGTTAATTGTTCTCCTCACTAATAGTTTTCTATTGTTACCTTAAAGTTAATTGTTCTCCTCACTAATAGTTTTCTATTGTTACCTTAAAGTTAATTGTTCTCCTCACTAATAGTTTTCTATTGTTACCTTAATGTTAATTGTTCTCCTCACTTATAGTTTTCTATTGTTACATTTAAGTTCATTGTTCTCCTCACTTATAGTTTTCTATTGTTACATTTAAGTTCATTGTTCTCCTCACTTATAGTTTTCTATTGTTGCCTTTAAGTTCATTGTTTTCCTTATAGTTTTTTATTGTTACTTTTAAGTTCATTGTTCTCCTTACAGTTTTTCTATTGTTGCTTTTAAGTTTATTATTCTTCTGGTAGTTTTCTATTGTTGCTTTTAATTCATTGTTCTCCTTGTAGTTTTCTATTGTTGCTTTTAATTTCATTGTTCTCCTCGCTCGTAGTTTTCTATTTTTACTTTTAATTTCATTGTTCTCCTCACTTGTAGTTTTCTATTGTTGCTTTTAGGTTCACTGTTCTCTTTGTAGTTTTTCCTATTTTACTCCTGTGTTTGTTGTGAGACCTGAATCAGTTTAGTCTGATATCTAAAATCTGTTGCTGTGGTTTGAAAACAGCATAAAATTGACACTGTATAGTTTATATTGTTGCTGTCCAATGAAAAACAAGTATCTCCATTTATGTAGATTTTTAGTTTACTACATAATATGAACAGACAAACTGTTTCTGATACTGTGCCAAAATTTCTTGATGAACGGACCAATAGAAACTCTTCAAAATTATGTGATATAAACACTTGTTTTTCATTGGACAACGACAATATTTAGCTTTTTCTATAGAAATTTTGCTAGCCTAAATTTTCCACACTCAATCAGCAGCTCAACACTCACATTTCTTTTCACACTTTTATAATACTTTAAATAAAAAATAAATCAGCAATAAATAAATACAACAACAGAGTGGTAAATGGCGGGCACTGGCCACAGGCCGAGTTTATAACTGTTATAAACTGTTGAGATGTTTTTTTATATATATATATATATTGTGTATCATCATCTGAAACATAGTAAAACAATACACTGATCAATCAATCATGATAAATAATGATACATTCACAAACTGTTCATTTTCTTATTCTCACAGCCCTGATGAAGACAGATCACAGTGAACAGCTTCAATGGATGGAAAATAAATAATAACTCCCAGTCTGATACATTCTAAGCTGGAAAAATAATTGATTAATGATTCATATAAAGCAGAGTTTTGGCTATAAATGTGTGGCTTTACACCAATAACAAGGTTCTGGCATTATTACTAATAATTAAGAGTCAAAACACTGTACCTGCCTGTACACACAACTGTCATAATAAAATGACATTTTACAATAAATAGACCAGCAAATATGATCCATTTATTAAATAAATAACAATAATAATAGTCTTTTTATATGTTAATGTATAGTGTAGTATAGGATATTGTCCTAATTGTACAACTGGTTATACATCTGTCTAACTAGGTAACTATTAATTAAACAATTTTTCTTTTTTTCCCTTTATTTTAATTACTTTCCCATTTTCTCCCAATTTAGCTAGGCCAATTAGCCCCACCCATGCAGTATTGCCGAGTAGCATCACAGCGCTAACGCTCGGAGGAAACCGCAGCGACTCGGTTCTGATACATCAGCTCACAGACGCAGCCTTGTGCTGATCCACACCACCCTAGAAGTGATGAGGGGAAAGAAAGAGCGCCATCTACTGTACTGTACCCACCCAGAGAGAGCATGGTCAATTGCACTCTCTCAGGGCTCCGGCAGCTGATGGCAAGCTGCATCACCGGGATTCGAACCAGCGATCTCCCCAACAATAGAAGATAGACGTTTGATTCCTTAACTGGTTACACAGATGTAATACCAACTCAACTGTCACGATTGATCGTTCATTTAACTGAAGATTCAGTCAGTGCTTAACACAATCAATTAAAACAGATCCTCAAGCAAAACATAAAATATATATATATGTGGCAAATACATGAACCTACATAAACACAAACTAAACTTAAAAAAAGTAAACAGAGTCAGATTTATGTTTGTGTTCCATTGAATGTATTTAGTCGGGTTAGTTTTGACACCGATTTAGGCACAACACCTGTTCTTTTTCTTCTTCTGTTGTTTAATAATGGTGATTAAAGCCAGTTTCAACGTCCTGTAATTGGTCCAAAAGCATCTGCAAATTATATGCAAAAAAAATAATAAGTCCAAAGATCCAGATTAAACAAGAAAATGCAAAAGCTAATTTTGTAATTTTGTACTGTGAAATCAGGAGTCAAATGACCAACAGTCAAACATGGTGGTGGTAGTGCTAAGGTCTGGGGATCCTTGGTGTGGTCAGAAGCATATATTTAGCTCTTTAATTGCTTCTTTAGTTTTACATTAAAACTAGTTTATTTGGTTCAACCAATTCAATTTTAGTTCATTTTTAGCTCCTAAAGACACTCGAACATGTGCGCAGTTTATATTTAAAAGGAAACTCTGGTGTAAAATAGAATTTTAGTGTAGTAAAAAATGATAAAGCGTACTAAGCTTTGTTAAATAGCCCACCCCTGTTCTCTTGCAGATCCAGTATTTTTTACAGTCAGTCCTAACATGCTTTAGAATGAATGATATGGGGCATATTTTGCCCCTGCAGATAAATCGCTTTTTCCACAGTTATTCAGGCTTAAAGTAGCTCCACACCTCCTTGCTGGAATCTGGAGAGCCCTGACATTTAAAACGAGGCATTAATAACTTAAAAAAGTGCAAAAGAAGCTTATTAAAAACACTGTTTACAACTCGTAGCGTAATCTAATCTCCGTTAAAGGTAAAGGTAAAGATGGCGGCTGCAAAATATGCCCCATATCATCCATTTTAAAGCAGGTTTGGACTAACTGTAAAAATTACTGGATCTCGAAAAGCTGCCGGAGAACAGAGGTGTGCTATTTAACAAAGGTTAATAATCTTTATCATGTTTTACTACACCAAAATCCATTTCACACTGGAGTTCTCCTTTAAACTAAGCTACAATCAGCATTTAGCAACATTTAGCTGGTGCAGCTCAACTGGATACTAAAGCTTAAGTGCTGTTGGGCTATGCAACATGACAATGACCTGAAGCACAAGAGTATGTTCAATCCTAAATGTCTCAAAAGGAAATGAACTGCAGGTTTTGGAGTGTTGATGATCTTTTAAAACTGTGTTTTTTGTGTTGTGTTGTCTTGTATTTTGTGAGTAATTAAAAAAAGGAAATAAAAAAAGGAAATACAGCTACTCTTTCAGCAATGCACATAAACTTATGAAGCTAAGAACAGTCCTCCTTCATTCTCCACTTTTAGGAGATACAATGTTGTGTTACAATAGTGACGATATCTTAACAGTTTCACACAATCTGGATCAAAATTCAGTTCAACAACAGTCAGTGAGACGCTTCTCCGCTACAAATGAAACACGCAAACGGGACTCTTGTGACTACAGCACAGAAACGAAACCTCTCCATTAAACGTGTTCAAGGCAATCGAACAGTCCTATAAAAAAAGCATGAAAATTATTAGACGTACTTTAAATCAAGGTCTATTTACATATTATTAACATATCCGTTTCAGGTGCTTTGCAAGGCTAACTACGTAAAAAATATTTCGTAAATAATGAGAAATCATTCATTTGAATTAGTGTTTTCAAATATTTGCAATATATATTTAAGCCAAAAGCAGAATCGCAACATTCATGCAGCATTCGATGACAAAATGCAGATTTCTCATTATTTAGCATTTTAATTTAGCCGACATGCTGCAATATCTAAGCATTTTGTCCAATATAATGCATGAGCAAACCTTATTATAAAATGTAATTTTAATTTAAAGCATAAATAAAAAAAAGCAAATCAAGCATAAAAGATACTAACTAAAAATAATAAATAAAAAGACTCATTTTAAAGGTGCTTTTCATTAAATCTCAGGTTCAGTTAAAGGTTCAGTTACAGAGATTGGTGGCGCGCGTCTGGATGGTGACTCTCCTGGGCGGGGTTTGCTCTGTGCTTCGATTGGCTATCAGCTCCTGCAACTGCAGAGCCCCGCCCCCGATGAAGCAGAAGGCGGGGCAGACAGGGGCAGAGCAGTCGACAGTCCCCTCCCACAACACCCTCAGCGAATGGGCATCGTAGAAAGTGACCCGCCCCCTTTCGAAGTCCAGGCACAAGCCGAGGCGTGGTGGCAGAGGGGCGGTGAGGGGCGTGGCCGAGGCGTTGGACGCGCCACACTTGGGGAGCAGGATCTTGCCCATTCCCATAGTGAGGAAGCAGAATGGAGGAGGACAGTCCTGAGCATCCTCTGTACCGCTGTCGTGACCACTGTCAGGGTCGTACCTATGGAGGAAAACAACAGAGGAGGAGGGGCCAAACAAAAAAAAAGATTAAAGGGGTTTATCTGAATATTGTATAAGTGCTTTTAACATTTGTGTGGGTTTACATAGCAAAAATAATCATCTACAGTCATGTGAAAGAATAAAGACACTCAACGAAAGGCATGACAATGGGTGCATTGCGATGCTCATTGCTATCTTACACCCCGTCAACATTTGTCTATTTTCACACCTTGCGGTCTGGCGTGGTGGTCTGGAACTGGAGTGTGTTTAGAAAACACAGGAGCGCCACTGACTGATTAAAACCCTGACAACAGTCAAACAGTCTTTGAAAAAACTTTTTTGAGTGACGCAAAAGATGAGTGAAAATCTGAATTAATGATTTAAAAAAAAAAGGTTTGGATCAGATTAGCAAAAATCTGATTTTTCATCATTTTCATGGTTTGTCCTAATTTTTTCACATGACTTTAGGAAAGTTTGTGTCCAGCTTTTCATTAATTTATTATTTCATCAGTCTTACCGTGGGCTGGCCATGTCCTGTGGGAGGTGAAACCATTCCTGCAGCTTTGATTCTAAACCAACTCCAACCTGATCTCACACACACACACACACACACACAAACACACACACACAAACACACACCAGTCAGTCAACAGTATGTTAATAACACTCCTCCCTCTACTTAATTGGTAAAATTCTAATCTCGTCTGGTCCGCTGTTTGCTCACCTTGACCAGGTACGAGCCAGGCTCCACTGAGCATGCCCAGTAGTGACGGCCTTGAGTGACGGACACGTCGGCCACCAGGAGGTCAGAGGTCAGGTGGCAGGAAGTGAGGGCGCGGTCTGCAGCCTGTAGAAGGGTGAGTCCGGGAACACTGCGGGCGTACGTCTGACCCTTACCCAGAGCGATCCGCTCGGCGTGAAGACCCCAACGAGAGTCCAGACAAAACGGCAAGACTGACACGGAGAGAGGGAGTGAAGGGAGGAGAGGACAAGGAGGGGGAGGAAAGGAAAGAATAAGGAAAGAAATAGGGAAGAGCAATTGAGGAGGCATAGGGATTGAGGAGAGAAATTGGAAAAGGAAGCAAGAGAACAATCGAAGGAACGAAGAAGAGACACAGGGACAGAGGAGAGAAATTTGTGAAAAAGGAATAGAGGAAATAGAAAGAAGGACAAGGAAGGGAAAACGAGAAACGTGGGGTAAAGAGAGGGAAAGCAAGAAAGGGAACAAGAAGGGCAAGAGAAAGAAAAAAGAAAGAAAAGGAGAGATCGAGAGAAAAAGAGAAAACAGGGAGAGAAAAATAGAAAGCAAGAGGAGAGATAAAGTGAGGGGAGGGACAAAAAGGAGAGAGAGAGAGAGAAAAATGGGACAAATACAGGAAAAGGGGGACAAAGAAGGAGTGAGAACGAGGAAAGAAAGTGTGGGAGGGGGGTAAAGAGAGAGTTGTAGGAGTGAAGAGAAAAATAAAAGGAGAAAATGAGGACAATGGAGTAAAGAGAAGGGAAAGAAGAGAGAAAAGGAACAGAGAAAGAAGGGACGGAGAGATGGAGTACATGCAAAGAGAGAAAGAGATAGAGGAAAAGAAACAAAGGCATGGAAAATAAAATAACAGGAATAAAAGAGAGGGATTTTGGAAGAAGAAAGAGGAGGAGGAGGAGTAGAAGAAGAGGAGGAGAGAGGAGAGCAGGAACATAAGACAGGTTTCCATCTCAGCCATTTCATGTGAAAAGACAGCGAATTAGGATTTATGGCCATGGATTAGCATTATGCTAACAGCCATGTTAGCATGTTTATTTTGATAAAAGCATGTCTTAATAAACTTAAAGAGTTTTTGGACTTTTGGAAAATAGCATAGCACAACAAGGCCAATTGTGCTCTCTCAGGGCTCTGGTAGCCGATGGCAAGCTACATAAACAGGATTCGAACCGGTGATTTCTTAATCCTAGCTAGGGTAGCTAGCTTTTAACCTAGCATGGATACTAGGTACTTCTCAGAGGGGTAACCACTCTCAGAGCAGTGCTTCTCTTAGTTGGCTGGTGAACTGTGAGCACCTATTACAAATTAGTATTTTTACTTACTAGATTTCCAAATGGAAAAAGTCAGGAAATCTATGCAAAACCACCCAAAATATTTCACGATAAAAAAATATTGTTTGATGCATTTTCTTCAATTCACATGATCGGATGGAAACCCAATTACTGTACATATTCCAGGATTCAAAGGAGGTCAAGCTGATTTACAGTATATTCCAGTTCAGACAGGAATACACATCCGAGCTGAGACTGAGAAAACAAACAGGAAGACGAAGGATGAGGAACAGAAGGAGATAAAATAAAACATGAGGAAAGAACTAAAATGAGCGAAGTTGAGAGAGAGATGTGAGATGGGTCTTTTGAGATGAGCGAGATAAAAGAGATAGAGTGAAGAGAGAGAGAACCTTGACTTCAGTTTGGATCTAAAAATATATCAATATCTATTCACCAAAGTGTGAATGGAATAAAAATGGATTATAAAAACTTCTTCATCAATTTTAGTCATTCTCAATTCCTATTCACTAGCTAGAAATCCCACACACAAATCCCACAGTACTGCTAATGCTGAGAGAGTGAAGGTAAAGACTGTATATGGGGACTGATTTTAGCGCTCTTTTGGGCGGCTGACTGTTGACTGTTGTCAGGGTTTTAATCAATCAGTGGCGCATTTGTATTTTTTTCACCACGAAGATAGAAACATGCCAGAAATGTACCTGAACACATCTCACTTCCACCACACCACGCCATAAATCAGTGTAGATTTATTCCTAAACTCCAATGCTTGAAGGAGAACACTAACTGCATAAAGTTATCCAAAAGCAGTGTGTAAGACTGGTGGAGGAGAAAATGATGCCAAGATGCATGAAAAAAAAACTGTGATTAAAAACCAGAGTTATTTCACTAAATATTGATTCCTCAACTCTTTAATCTTTATGAATATGAACTTTTTTGTTTTATTTGTATTATTTAAGGTCTGAAAGCTCTGCATCTTTTTTGTTATTTCAGCCATTTCTCATTTTCTGCAAATAAATGCTCTAAAGGACGATATTTTTATTTGGAATTTGGGAGAAATGTTTATTTCTCAAACCTAAAAAACCTATAAATAGCAAAATCAGAAAAACTGCTCTCTTATTTTTTTCCAGAGCTGTATTTTGGATAAGACTCCATAATTTCAACACTACAGCTCAGTGTTGGGGAGCTTTATACTCCTCTCTGCTCATAAGAGTCCAATTCTATTGGAAGCACTTCTCTACACGGACGATGCAAGCTGTGTGTGCATTTGCACATCTGTGTCAGCAATGGGTGCAGTGTAAAATTGCTAAATGCATCTAAAACGAGAGAAAGAAAGAGAGAAAGAGAGAGAGAGAGAGAGAGAGAGAGAGGAATGACGAGAAACAAAAAAAGGCCCACTGGGTGAGAGCGTGCACACCACATGCAGAAGAAAGGCAGGATGGATGGAAGTAGAGAAGGTGTTCGGCAGCAGGAAGACAAGCAGAATGTATGGGTGGATTTCAGAGGATGAAAAAAGGTGTAAAAACAAAAACAAAGAGAAAAAAGTGCAGAGATGGATGTAAGAAAACTGTGAATTCCAAATGAAGAAGTATGGCAGCGTGTGCAGAAACAATGTACTGTACAATGCAACAGTTAAACTGTTATAGTTATAGCTTAAAGGTTATATATAATATTCCTTTATACAGCACTGCACAACATTTTTAGGCATCTGTAAAAATACAGTCCGGTCAGTAAGTGTTTTTATTGCTCAGTAAAACTTTAATATTATACTAAATACAAATCAAATTAAAGCAAAATTGATTTTACAGCACTGTGTAGATCCCATCCTGCACTTCGTCCAAAACTATCCTGGTTATCATCATAACAACTCCTGATTTGGCGAATCACAGCTTAATGAGGCTCAGGTGAGGAAAAAGGAATCCAGGACAAATCTGGAACTAGACTTTGTTTTCAGACTGATTCACAGGATAATGAACTGATGAACTGATATTTTCTATTCATGTTATTCTTTATACTGTATTAACTTTTATCATTACTTTTAACATAATTCATATTTTTAGACATAAACACTATTACTGATTAGATAAATGGTTTTAAGCTATGTGTTCATGTGCTTTGCAAAATACTCTATGTAGTCTTTATGTAGATACACAAACTTTGAAAAGAACATTAAATCGATTTAAAATTGACGTTTTACACAGGCAAACACAGGTATAAATATCTAAAGAAGAGAATGCCTCTATATATTTTCTACAAAAGCATTTAAAGCATAGGTCGGCAATAGGCGGCCGGCGGGCCAGATGCGGCCCCGCAAGCAAGAAACATCTGGCCCGTGAGGTTGAACTATAATGAAAAAAAAAATCGGACTGTCCGTCTCAAAAATGCTCTTTATTTAGAAACTTAATTTTCCAAAACAGAAAAATTTATTAAAGATTTTTTGATAGAGCCACGGGCTGTTAGATAGCTGCTAGCTTCTTTATTCTGTTATTTTTTTTTTTTATTTGTTTGTTTTTTTTTATTTAACAAACAGGTATATCATTAATAGCGCCCCCAATGGTCAGTCCACAGATTTCACCCACATCAGCCCACTTGAATGTCTGCTTGTCATTTTAAGAGCGCCCTCCCGCCACCGTGCCCGCCAATCCCCCCCCCCCCAAGTGCTTGTGGCCCGCCATGTAATGCCTTGGAAAAAATCTGGCCCGCGGCCAAACTTAATTGCCGACCCCTGATTTAAAGGTTGTACTATCTACCATTACTTGTCACGTAAAATCATGAAATTATGTAATTTAATCAAGGGTGCCAAGACTTTTGTTTACAGCAATACTAGTGCATCTAAAAAAATAGAATATCAATGATTTTTTTTTTTTTTTTAGAAATTTAGTTCGAAAATGTAAGACTTACTCATATATTATATAGATGTGTTACACACAGTGATCTATTTTAAGTGTTTAATTTTTTTTATTGTTGATGATTATGAAGCTTACAGCCAATAAAAACCCAAAAATCAGTGTCTCAGAAAATTACAATACTATATAAGACCAACTGGTATTTTTAGCAGTGTGGGCAGTGTGCCAAGTCCTGCTGGAAAATGAAATGCGGATTTTGTTTTCCAGCAGACACAGATTTTTGGGTTTTCATTGGCTGTAAGCCATAATAATCATCAACAATAAAATAAAATAAAAATCTTTAAGAAAAGAATATTACAATGCATGTCAATTTAATTTAGGCTGTTTAACTGTTTACTGTTTTTATATGTGTGTGTGTGTGTGTGTGTGAGTGTGTGTGTTAGAGTGTGTGTGTCGTACCTGGTGCAGGTGGTGTGTGTAGGTACACCTCCTCACTGCACTCCCCATAACCCGCCTTGTTGCAGCCCCTCACCCTCAGCACATACACGCTGTCCATCTCCAGCCTGTCAATCACAGCACTGGTCCCGCCCACCTCCTCTAATCGCTGCCACGGGCTGTTTCCACTTCCTGTGCTTTCAGACTTGACCCCGCCCCACAACGGGCCAGACCCGCCCACTTTCCTCTGATATTCCACAGAGTAGTACCAGGCAGGGGCGGAGTCCTGAGGGAGGCGCCAGCACAGGTAGAGCTGGTCATAGGCCAGAGTCTTCTGAGTGTCAATCACAGGAGCCAGAGGAGCTGCAGAGGAGAGGATGAGCAGGGTTAGTACCTACTCAATCCGGATCATTATATAGAAATTTTATAGAAATGTATTTAATGCAATGTAAATGTTTAAGGATTAAAGATTAAAGCAGCATTTTCAGTAAAACCGCATTGGAAACCTTGTATAAAGTCCATGCCGCTCAGGAGCTTGAGCTCTCGGGAGACGTCCATATGGAAGTGCCGGAACGAGGGATCAGCGGAGAGAGAGAAGTGCTGCAGGTTGTCTATGGCTTTAACAAGCCTGAGCAGCGGAGAGAGAGAGAGAATAAAACACAAAGAATTACATTAATGATTAAACAAAATGCAGAACCTTCAGCCTGGACAAGTGGGGCTGAACTGCTACTGCCTGTAAAATACAGGTTAAATAGGTGGATATATGTGTTGGCTTCAATATACAATACTGTGTTATATTACATAGTAATTAAACATATAGGGCCTAGTCCTGGACTATATTTTCCTTTCAGTATGAAAAAAAAAATCAATTCACATCTCTGGGTCACAGATAACATGCTCATAGCAGAGCCCAATTAGGATCTAGAAAGTTTTCTTCATAGTTTTCATGTTGGCACCACATAGGAATGTCAGTGATTGGCCACATCAGGACCAATGATGAGACCAGGAGAGTTTAAGAGCTGGGAGATATAAAAACATTAAGATATACATTATCAGTATATATCAGTTAATAATATAGAGATATGTATCATATAACACCTTTCAGCTAAAAATATTTATTTCTATCATATATATCCTTTCAGCAAAAAAAAAAAAAAAATATATATATATATATATATATATATATATATATATATATATATATATATATTCTTCAGCAAAAACATTAAATATATATCATATATTGCTAAAAACATTGAGATATACATTGAATATATCAGTAAAAAATATATAGAGATAAGTATCGTATAAAACCTTTAGATAAAAATATTGATATATATCATATATATCCTTTCATCAAAAAAATAAAATATATATCATATATTACTAAAAAACATTGAGATATACATTGTATATATCAGTAGAAAATATAGAGATATGTATCATATAAAAACCTTTGCTCCGCTATTGAAGTCTGTGCACTGTTTAAAGCAGCGCTGTGAAGCTGCGGGACTGAGTGAGAGGAGAGCCTCGGCGTTACCAGTGATAAGAAGAAGCTGATTCTGAACTAAAGTTCAGCGCGTTGTAGCGCATATTTAATCAGTGACATGTACACATAACAGTATATATTTAATCACTTATTTTTCTACATTTTAGGGGAAGCTGAGCTTCCCTTGCAGTCTTAGAGCAATCGCCACTGATGTACACACAGATAACACACATTGCACATTGCTAACCTGGTGTGTGTGACTCTGGCGGCCTGGACGAAGCAGGGCTGATCCGTTTCTTTGAGCAGCTCCTGAGTGTACGTGACGAGTCCGGCGTTTTCCAGCAGACTCTGTTTCTCTGAGAGCTGACTGTTCAGAGCCTCAGCTCTCTGAGACCGAGACCCTTCTATTACTTTAGACAGACCACCCTGTCTCTCAGCCAGCACCCCCCGCAACTCGTTCACACACTGATTCATCTGCTCTTTGGCTACTGCACTGTTCACCTACAACAAACAACACACACACATAAACACACATATATACATATAGAAAAATCTCATTTATACAACTTGTATATACAGTACCAGTAAAAGTTTGGACACACCTTATCGTTTAGTGTTTTTATTTTATTCTTTTTTTCCTACATTGTACAGAAATACTGAAGTGATCCAGACTTTAGCCCTATGAAAATTATTTTACACTTCGACCAGTGAGGTTTTTTTTTTTTTTTCACATTAAGAGACAAGAAATTCAAGTAATTAACTCTTGACGAGTTCAGCACAGCTGTTAACTGAAAGGAGTTTCCAAACTTTTGACTGGTACTATGCGTTGTGAGGTGCAATCTTGTGAGTGATAGAGATAGCAAGTTGACCTGAGTAAGGGATTCACAGTGTCACTGGGCGTGTACTAGGAATAGATCATAGAATGCATTACCACCATTACCACAGTGGACAGCGCTGTGACCAGTAGCATCTGCTACAACTGTCCCTGATACTTGTTCCTGTCCCATGATTTGTGGCATGTCAGTGTATAGTCAATCAGCTTAGACCTTTTTAGTTTCTGTAGTCTGTTTAATTTTTTTTATTTTTTTTTTGCTACAAGACTAATATAATGATAACAAGCAATAAGCAAAGATTAAAACTCATAAATATCATGTATCAATACCAAAGGCTACAATCAAGAGACTTCATAACTTTATAAAAGGAACTACAGAGGGTTTAGTTCAAGATGTAAAACACTGAGAACATTTGAGAACAAAAAGGGCAGATTAGACTGATAGTGAACATCTTAACAGGTTTTTCAGATCTAAAAAAAGTGCACAAAGTGGATAGGTGGAACTAAAATGAACTTGAGAACGAATAATAAAAAAAGAGAGTGTCTGGAGATTCAAAGCTTATCTGTTAAACATGGTGGAGGTACTGTTACTGCTACCAGTGAAAGACCGAAGATGCTTTAGCTATTTACTATGTTTCGTAGAGATACAGTGGTAAAAATGTATAAATGTAACTTGTATCAGTATCAGTTTCAGAGAAAAGATGAAATAAAATGAAAATAATATTCACTACTACAGTTTACTGATGCAGCTACTAGAATGCCGGTAGGAGGTCTAATAATAAAGAAAAAGAGGAAAATAAAAAAAGTTTACCTCTGTCTGAGCGATGGCACTCTCCACCTGGGTGATCTGCGCCTGTACCATCTCCTGATTACCCAAGACGTAGTTCATCTCCTTAGTGATTTTATCCTGTAAAAATCATACTAAGCAGTTAACACCAAATCCACCGGAGATCCTATTTAAATGTATAGTTACACAGAGAGATAGTCCAGGTCCAGGAAGTAAAAATCCTCTGTTTTGTTTCTTAGCTCTGAATTACTGGGTAAAGTATATAAACACTGAAGTGTTATTCGCACAAATAACACAGGAATGAACTGCATGCTGTTCCTAGCGCTGTTAGTTATCTCCTATCTGACGAGACGGCATCGCTGCTTGGCTTCAGCTCTGCCTGTGGGCGGTCCAGAGCCGAGGTGGGCGAGGTCATGAATACTAATTCACGGGTTGATGTAGACACGGTGCTTTTCCTGATAGACTCGTTTTTTTGGTTTATTTTATTTAACTAGCTCAAACCAATGCTTACCAGATTAATAAAGAGGCGGATTTCATTTTCCAGCAGGACTTGGCTCACTGCCCACACTGCCAAAAGTACCAATTGGTCTTATATAATATTCTAATTTACTTTATTTTTTTCTGGAATAAAGTAACTTTTTAAAAAAATTATATAATAACGATCATCCCAGAAAACTCTGAGAAATGTCTCAGTTATGAAGCTTTTGTAAAGTGAAGCTGGATCAGGTGCGGTTGAGGATCTTGGAATAGCTCTTCAATAGAAATTCATAAACTCCTGTGGAGTTTCCCCTCAACAATATGGTAAGATCAGACGTATGGATGTGAGTGGGTAAAATTGAAGGAATTACCTTTAGAGTCTGGTAGGCCTGAGCGATGGGCATGACCTTGTGCCCACTGTGGACCCGCCGGAGCTTACAGAGGGCACAAAGCAGCCGCTGACACGACCGGCAATAGAACTGCAATCGCTCCTGCTCATGCTCAACACACACCAGCAACTGAAAGAGGAAGAGAGAAAAGGCAGAGACAAATTATTATCAATGTCATGCAAAACCCTTTATTACATTATACATTTCTGTATATACATATATATTGGACAAAGAAACTGAAACACCTGGTTTTAGAGCACAATAATTGATTGTGGTGACGGACAGTTCTGGTGGAAACAGGAGAGTTGAGTTGCACATTGAATTCTGCGTGATTTGATCAGCCGTGGTTTTATGTTTTTTTGGATACAATCCGGGTTAGCACCCGAAAAACATCCCTTTCACACAGCTTCTTCTTACAGCGTCCACAGTTAATCCTGTTGGATGTGGTTGGTCCTTCTTGGTGGTATCTCGCTGACATTACCCTGGATACCGTGGCTCTTGATGCATCACAAAGACTTGCTGTCTTGGTCACAGATGCTCCAGCAAGACGTGCACCAACAATTTGTCCTCTTTTGAACTCTGGTATGTCTCCCATAATGTTATAGTGTGCATTGCACTCTAATATTTAGAGCAGAACTGTGCTCTTACCCTGCTAATTGAACCAACCTTCACACTCTGCTTTTACTGGTGCAATAATGTGCAATTAATGATGATTGTCCACCAGGCTGCTCCAATTTAGCCATGAAACCTATACATATATATATATATATATATATATATATATATATATATATATATATATATATATATATATATATATATATATCAAAATCAGAGAATCTGACTCAGAAACTGATTCAGAAACTCTTAATTGTATCCAGAGCTGTATATCTAAAAGTACATCATATATTTATCTAAACTGGAATCAGCCCCCTGGTGAAGCTTGAACTGAGCTGCATTCCTTTATTTTTGTCCAGCAGGATGTTTTACAGTGTGCTTAGTCACCACAGACTCTGAATCTGAAAGGAAGCGATCTGGATTCAGATCAAAGGCGCTGTGTTGTTACCTTGGGCCTGAAGCTGTGCGTGGGCAGGATGTGTTCGTGCTGGGCGCGCGGCGTTCCCCACGGGTGGTAGAGCTTAAAGCACTCGTTACAGAAGTTCGCTCTGCAGTCGGCGCAGCCTTTAGTGGCCTCCAGAGTCTGAGGGGGTTTACAGAACTGACACATCACCGCCATGCTGCCCAGGCTGATCGTGTGTCTGTACCTACATACACACACACACAAAGACAAAAAATAACACACACACACATTAATAATCAGATGCACAATAGGACGTTCAACCTTAATGCAGTAAATTAATAAAACCTATGATGATAAGAGGCATGGGCGGATCTACCGGGGTGGCATAGGGGGGCAGCCGCCACCCCTGCTGCCAGCCCAGAGTTAAAAGTTATTATGGCCAGTTCAACATTTACAACAGCGAATCCAGGCTGCATTAAGCCAGACTGCAGTAAATTAATATAAAATAAATTATAACAAAAGTGCGGTGCTGCCATAGTTGCGATGCTGTTTTTGAACTTTTCTTTGCTAACTATAACATGTATTGTTTGCTAGGTCCAGAGATGTCAGTTAGTAATTAGTAATGCGTAACTCTAATCTGTCAAATTTTATAGTAACGAGTAATCTAAAGTGTTACTATTTCCAATCCAGTAATCAGATTTGTCAAGTTAAATATCCAAGTAACTGTGCGTTACCATTTTTATCATTTTCCTTAGTAAAATAATATTGTAGCGTCCGACTGGATGCGTGGGAAAGATGGACAAGAAAGACATTTATAGTCTGCGCTTTATTGCTGAAACTTACAATAGTTGCTGTCGGATGCAACCAAGCAAAACAACAACAGGCTAACAAGCTAACAGGCTAAAGCAAGACACTGATTGGATAAGATTAGGTCTGTCTGTATGAGTTTGTACATGGTAGCCCGTACCTTATATATATATACGTCTACCGTACGTACTGTAACTTTTTGTAGATTTTCTAGATTACAAACTTTTTCTAGATTACATAAATATGTATGGATTATTAAAAACTTAGCCAGAGACTTGACTCTTATCCAAGAGATCTAGGCTCAATACAGACTTGTATCCCAAAAACCTGAAGACACTTGAAACTTGGCTCAGACTCAGGCCTCAAAAAAACTTAACTCCGTCACATACCCAAAAAACGAAGACTTGACTCAGACCTGTGACCAGGGTGCATACCTAAAAACCTGACCCAGGTTCACACTTAAGAGACTTAAAACTTGACTTAAGAGACTGCGTAGTTAAACGAAGTCACAAGGCTGCAAGCAGTGAATGCATGCTGCACACCCTGTGCATGTAAACAGCATGGAGCAGCAGAGAGAGCGTTTTTCATAGCTGTGTTAATTAGCGTTATCTGACTAATATATCAGATTAAACTGCGCTTTATCAAAGGTTTAGCTCAAATAAAAGAAGTCTATTTGATAGCTGGGTTGGATCGAGACCAGATCACACTCTCATCACTAGCAAACCGCTCTACTTGCTGGTCTTGGTACTGAGTGCAATTACTGTTTTTACAGTAATTTTATTAGGACCAAATAGTGCTGGTGTGGAAACGCCCTAAGACTAACACTCCAGAGACTGATTAGGTCCCCACAATCCTGTGAAAAGTCTGACAAAGTGGGGACATTTTTGTGTCCCCATTAGGAAACTTAAGAAACTCATAGTTTTTCTATAATTAACCTTTTATTTAACCAAATAAACTCCTTCCCTAGACTCCTTCTAAAATGCTAAGGCTCAGCACCAATACATTTAACCCCTTAACGCCTGTTGTTGCAAATATGCGACTAACCGTTTGATTCAATCAACCTGCCAAGATAGCGCCTGCATTCCCTCAATGCCTGTTAGTGCATATTCGCCACGGACCTAGGAACCTTTGACAATTTACAATTCAAATGAATCTAGAATTCAAATTAATGAAATGTTTCCTGTAATATTTGTGTATATTGTGTTGGTGACAGTAATTGGTGTTATTTATTATTGAATGCCTGCTGTTGGGTGCATAAATAAAACATTGATTTTTCACTGTTATATTACTCTGTTATTGTTATCTTAGTATGGACCATTATGTCTGCTGTAGCAAATTTGCAACATACCAAATTTACCCCAAATAGACCATATTGCCTGTTGTTGCAAATTTGCAACATACCAAAATTTCTATTTATTTTTGTGCAAAAGTGAAATTAATAATCTCAACAATATTTACTATCTACTTAAAGGTAAAACACACATGAAACATTTTTTCATATACAGCTACATTAATTCAGGCGTTAAGGGGTTAAAAGTAGACACCCACCATTAAAAAAAACTAATTTAAAGAGATACTTGGCGTACAATACCTCTTTAATCTTATAGCCAATATAGCCAATTGAGTGGGTAATATTTAGATAAGAATTTTGTCCACTTGAACCCACAACCCAAAGACACAAGACTCGACTGTCATAACCTGATCAAAAATTCAGGACATTCAGGAATTTTAATGAAACCATGTTTGCTGAGAACTATAGCTAGTGACTATAGCTAGTGACTATAGCTAGTGACTATAGCTAGTGTTCTGTGTTTGTATAATTGAATTTTGATAACAGAAGTCCTAAATTAGGGGACGATTTACTACGCAAGACACTAAAATATATACTGCAGTATATTAGAAATGTAGGACATTTTAGGGACATCATTATTCAGAAATATATATGTTTAAATTATTTTGTTTACTCATGCATTTTCTACAAAGCTACGTGTGAGTGGGTTTGTGCAAACAATCCGAGAGTACCTGGCAGAGGAGCTGCCCCCATATATCTCCACGCACTGCAATATATAGCTCAGCGTATCAAAGGCTGCGCAAAACACCACATCAGCAGACTGCTAAAGACCAACTCCACTGCATCCACACCCCATCTATCTATCTCTCTCTTTTTCTCTCTCTCTCTTTCTCTCTCTCTCTTTCTCTCCACCACCCCCACTCTCTGAGCTGATCTTTAATTAAGTGTGGGTCAGTGTCTGTGCTAGTTCTACTGCAGATGGTGTTTCCGGGCCAGGGCGAGACAGGCATATATCTCAGTTTAAAAAGAGTTGGGAGAGCAAAGTGGAGACATTTTCTTTGTTTGTTGCCAAGAAAAGCCAAACAAAGCTTTTCTGAGCTGTCTAAAAGGTCCCCAATTACTTCTTAAGATCTGCATCAGTTCTTTTTAATGCTTAGTCCGTCTGCTGTGTGAGTAAAGCTAGTTTGTAGCTTTAAACGCTTACAAGGCATGAGGAACTTGGCCCTACAAAAATAAAAAATAAAATGCTGTCAAGTGAAACGGGGCAATTGTTCTTCTTGTAAGATAAGCGGAGCGTACGCAGATTGAACAAACCAGTACAACCGCATTTCTGCATTGACTGGAAGAATGTTGTTATGAGAAATAATCTGGACAGAGCTCTACATAGATCTAAAGACATATAATACATCAAGGAAGTAAATGTGTTTGTGAGAAAGTGTGTTTAAGGTGATATTACATCTTAAATGTGCCTCTATTGTTAGGTCCCCACTAGCTTGTGAAAAGTCTGACAAAGTGGGGACATTTTTTTGTGTGCCCTTTATGAAAACTTAAGAAACTCGTAGTTTTTCTATAATGAATCTAAAAGAATTTAACCAAATAAACTCTAGACTCCTTTTAAAATGCTGAAGCACAGCACCAATACATTTAAAAGTGGACACCCACCATTAAAAAAAGCTAATTAAAGAGATACTTGGCATATAAAACCCCTTTTATCTCATAGCCAGTGTAGCCAATTGAGACATCAGGTAAATGGTTAAAGCTCAATCAATCGAAATTGCCTATAAGCATACGTAAAGGCCTTCCATACGCATTTTGCCATGCATTTTGTGCAGAGATTCATATATAAAATATCTAAAAATGCTTAATCAAATTCAAATTACCTGCAAAATCAAATAGAGCAAATTGAGGATTGATTGTCAGCAGAGATGTATGCAGTTAATACATGCAGTTCTAAATCTGTGAAGTGAGGATTGATTCCTAAAGATTACTAATGAATTTGCTTTGGACATTGCCCCCTAGTGTACATGTATGTTGGCAGACATATATGCAATGTATGTATTAAAACATATAGGCCTAATTAATTAAATATGGGCTTAAATGCATTAAGTGGCTAAAACAGTAGGCTGTGTGAGCTGCTGCTGATGCTGTAGCATTGCCGAGCAGCATCACAGCGCTAACGCTCGGTTCTGATACATCAGCTCACAGATGCAGCCTTGTGCTGATCCACATCACCCTAGGAGTGATAACGGGAAAGAGCACCATCTACTGTACCCACCCAGAGAGAGCAAGACCAACTGTGCTCTCTCTGGGCTCCAGCAGCTGATGGCAAGCTGCATGACCGGGATTTGAATCAGCGCTGTGTGCATAAGTGTGTGTATGTGTGTATGACCTTTCTACAATGCGCTCCAGTGTGAGATTTCTGAGGCAGTCCATGAGGCCACGCTCCCCCAACTCCACATCACTCCGACAGGTGGGACACGGGAACATCATGGTCAGAACGGGCGTGTCCTTCCGTCTGCGGCCAGGATACGTCCCACAAACTGAAATACAGAGAGAGAGAGAGAGAAAGAGAGAGAGAAAATAGCATTTACAAACTCTTCATAGGACTGTGGAAGAGATAGTAGAGAAAGGAAACACACTATATGAGTGGTGTTTACAAAACTTATAGTTTTTCTTCTACTCGTTTGTTTGTGTAATTTTTTATAGTAGTATTTAGTGTTTATTGGGTCACTTTCTACATTACCCCCTCCCCCCCTAAAAAAAATGATACAACAGAAAAAGCAGAAAGCGTGTAACTGGTTGTTATGTGGTCTTTCACTTTGTTAAGGCTTGAGTTTAGATGCCTGTTCAGAAATGTGCTGCAGTCAGGAGCTTCACTGACCTGAGCTTTCGCCTCATTGGGTGTCAATGAATCACAATAATAACTAAATATTAAAAATATACTGCAATAAAAACAGCTTCTGGACAATGTCTTGTTCTACTAACAGACTGGGAGGGTTTGGTATATCTAACATTTAATTTAACTGCTGCCAAAAATCTCTATGAAACATAAAATGACATTATTTTTAATAAAAGTTCACCATCGTAAGAAGTGCTTTTAGTAGAAGAACATATTTTAAAAACACAGGACCCAACGCTACTGAGTCTCTTTTTTTTTTTAAAGAGTGGAAAAATGTAAATATACAAAAGAATTAACATGCCAATACGTGTCAATAATTAATACTATTAATCATAATAAAATTGCATTGTGGATGAGAGCGAAAGAGCAAGATAAAGCAGAGAGAGAAAGTTCTGGAGAAACTGGGTGTGCTGACACGTTCAGAATTAGCCCAGTTGCTTCCAGACACACACACACACACACACCTGCAGAAAAAATAGACTGTACATCTGGTTGGTAGAACAGCACACACACACACACACAAAGCGAGAGAGACACTAAAATAGAGACTTTTACATGCAGGAGTGCAACAGCAGTGATACATTGGTGAAGTCATACACACTGATGTCATTTTAAAGTGATGTCACAAGGCCTGTCACATTAATTACATTCAATTTATGGACAAGATCTCAATAATTGCGGACATCAATATCTCCTACAGTGTTTATTTAGAGAGAAGAGCTCATTAAAAATAACTTTGCTTAAAAAACGAAAAAATATATATATAAAATATATTTTATTACAAAACTATTAACATTTTATTAAAAAAAAAAATAATAAAACCATTTGTTCCCGGTTTTAAAGTCTGGATTATAGTAATAAATATATATCTATATATTTTTAAATATAATTTCTATTACAATTACAATTTGAATTTGTAGTAACGTTTATTATTATTTAACATGAACCCTTTTTAATGTAATGGTTGAATAGAAATCTTCAAGATTTAGGTGATTAGTATCAGGTCAGCCTGTCTAGGGCTGATTTTAACACACTGGATCAGACAGTGCGTATCTCTATTAAATGTACCGTATACACTCTACAGGCTGTTTGCAGATACAGAACACACACTTATACACACACTCACACACACCTGTCCTGAGCACGCGGTCGAGGCGATCGGTTTTGGGTGGGGGTCTGCGGGCCTGTCGTGGGGAGCGAGTGTTGGGGCTGGACGTGGGCGTGTTGGGCTCTGGAGGGAGCTCAGGAGGAGGATAGCCCCTCTGGACCAACACCTCGGCCGCACACAGCACACACACACTGTGCAGACACGGCAGCACGATGGGCTGCTTCACCATCTCCTCACACACCGGACAGCGCAGCTCACGCTCCATGCTCTTCATGTTGGACTGGAGAGAGAAAGAGAGAGAGAAAAAAAAAGAGAGAGAGAGAGAGACAAAGATTGTCATTCAGTAAAATGAGTCCCTTGTTGACCTGTACATTCTTTCACATAATCAAACTCTCATATAACAGGAAACATGGTGTAAATCTCAGCAAGTGACAACTAAACAAAACCACTTTCAGGGATTAAATTACTTTTGAACAAAAGTAAGAGTAACTCATACAAGGTCAAAAGGTAGCCTGAAATGTTCTTAACCCCTTAATTAATCTCTATGCTTATTATTCAGTAATACTGTAAATTGTGATTATTATTTGATTGTCAATCAGCAGGATTCTATATTTTAGGGCAGATGAAACTTTTAAACGTTAATAGATAAATGTTACTTATAAAAGTAATGTAGTGCATGCGAAGAAGTGATGCCTTTCAAACAGGTTTTCATGGGTTTTATAGAAAAAAAATCAATATGTTTCATTAAAAACTGTCATTCAGACTCAGTAGTGGTGATTAGAATGATTAGAATGTTGTAAAGGCTCAAGTCTTATTTAATGATTTATGCTGTGAAAAACACTGATTTATATAGCCTGGAGGAAGCTAAATAATGCTATGTTAGAGCACAGAGGCACAGTGGTAAAAACACAGGATCTGGCTTGAGCTGGATTTTTTTAATGTAGAGTAAAATCAATTACTGAATCAGTATTTAATATTTATGTTGTTAAATTTAAATACGAGACAGACCCTTGTTGGCACCATTAAATTGAGTTTTTAAATCAATTTATATAGCTGTAGTTCAAGCTTCAAATATAAAGAATACTAGAGAATGCGCTTTTGAATCGATTCATTACCAACTGAATCAAGCTTATGAGGCATCTAGGGCATCTACGGGCTAAACAACTGCAGTAACACGGAAATATTAACCATAATTATTCCTCATCTTCACATTTAAACCTTTTAAAACCATAATTATACTATTTCTGGGGCAGAATATTATAAAAAAACGGTCAATTCGAGCACTCGATTCACTGAAACGGACTGTTCGAACGAATCGGTTCACCGTCACTCGCCTGAGCATTGCATGCTCCGTCACTATGGCAACACGCTTCCCCACTCAGAGCAGCGCGTGCAGGCCCTGCTGTGTTTAATCTGTATTTTACAGATTATTTGAGATTATTCATAATTTCCTTATTTATTTGCCAAACGTTGATACTGCTAGGATAATTACTCGCAATATACTCCCCGCAAACGTCATATAATAATAAAAATAGGGAAAACAAGTCTAAACACACGAGACTCTGTCAACACTAACGCTACAAATGGCTCAAAAATATATCTATGTCCAAAAATGGTTAATAACTTAAAAAGTGCATTAGAATTGATAAAAAAACAAACAAAAAAACAGATAAAAAGAAAAGTGCAACCGTTGTGTGTAGTTGTGTGAAGTTTTATATTGATTATTATTATTATTATTATTATTATTATTATTATTATTATTATTATTATTATTATTGTGTTAATATTTATGGTATCTGTCGAAAAAATGTTAATAACTAAAAAAATACTCTAAAATTTCTTAAGGACAATAAAAATGGATGTAAAAAGAGCAAAACCTTGTGTGAGTTTTTTTTTAATGATTTGATATATTTATTTGTTATTATTGTTATTATTATTATTATTATTATTATTATTATTATTATTATTATTATTATTATGATACTACTGGACGGAATACGTACAAAAAATTTTGTTTTTGTTAATAAACTAAAAATAATCAAAAAATTCTAAAATCATGTTTTTAATACTACTGCAAATTGTATTACTTGCACACACAATTAAAATAATGAACAAAAATTACAAAATATAATTTTTATTTATTTTTATTTGAACCAGAGCCACGACCACGTGACAAGCCAACCTGAAGAGCTGGATTTATTGAAAAATGGAATAAAATTTGGGGGAATGTATTTATTTAGACGTATTTATTAAACATAAGTAATGTTTTTACGTTTTTAATACATAGCAAGCTAAATAATCCAAGTGTGTGAGTGTTTTTTCAATTTATTTAAATTGGTTCCAATGGCCTGAACCCCAGCACTAGCTAACCTAAGCTAACTAACGCTATAGCCTAGCTAACCTGAGTGGCCTGTTGGACCCTGTGAAGCTTTGTTATGTCTATAGTAGAAGCTTTGAGGACCACCACGATACACATAACATATCCTAGCAATGAAAAAATGAATCATTAACTGCTAAAAAAAAAAAAGCTAGCTTGCTATAAATAAAAAAACACATGATACTCACACTGATGCGCACGAGAGCATCCATGATGGATGTGAAGGTGTGTAATTCCGCGTCTGTCATGGCTTTAAGCTAAATAAGACAGCGTGTAAATTTTATAATAAAGAAATCAAAACAATAAAAAATGGTTTATTTCCCTTCCAGGTCCATTTAAACGAGGCAGGCGAGCATCAGAGGATTCTGACAGTAAAACCATCCAGTCTGGATGCAGGTAGCTGGATAACGTCCCTCTGATCCAGAGCATCAGCATCAGCACCACCAGCAGCATCAGCAGCTGCGAATAAAGAAATCAAACTGTTGACCAAAAGCCTGATGAGAAAAGAGCTGATTCAGCGAGAGATCAGTAATCCAGTCCATTATTCCCTCTTAATAAAAAGACGGCAAAATACGTGATCGTGCTGGTAACCAGCTCAAGCAGTGGTCCTACAGCACACGTACGCTTTATAGACGCTACTGGGGATGAGGTGAGTTGAAGCATGCGCACTGGGTTTCTGTGGATCCGAAGCTAAAAGAAAAGGAAACGACGATTTTTTTATTATACTGTACTCTGCAAACCACAATCTTCCAAGCTTAAATAATGTATTTTTCTAGTTGGAATAAGAAAATGATAATAATAGTAATAATAAAAACATATTGTATGTTATTTGCTGACGTTATATTTTAATGAAAAAAATAAAGAAATAACCGCTAATATAAATAACTGTGCTCTGTTTCAATGTCCACCAGGTGGCAGGAGGATTCAGAGGCAGGAAGGCACCCACTCATGTCAGAAATATAATAATAGGTAATGATAACACAGATAAATGCTCATATGCAATTGGCAATGGACTCATGGGCTCCTTTTGATTCGGATGCCGAGATCTTTATAACTACACTGCCTTCTAAGTGAGACAGCAAACGCAGCAAGACATTAAGTGAGCTTGCTTTTGCATTTCAGACACACCCTTAGAATTTGTTGAGCATTAAACCTGTTTGTGTTCCAAACTGGATTCAAGCACACTTTAAAAAATGTACTACTATTAGGAGTCTATTATTGATCTTTAAAGAAAAAAAAATGCTAATGATATAAAATACTACATTTGCAGACATTACATTTTAATAAGTAACTGTGTGGACTTGTGTCCACCAGCAGGTGAAAAAAATGTTCACCTGGGCAAATCTTTCTGGTTGTCAGTTGGGTTAATCAAACAGGCCCCACATGCACATATTATCAGTATTTATCAGGATTTAGGAGTACAACCAAATGTATATTATAAACAGCATACTTTTAAGCTTTTTCTGATTAGTAAAAAAAAAGTAAAAAAAAATAAATATTAAAATGTGTGTAGAACAAAAAAAAAACGATATACGTTAAGTTATATGAAATAAAAATTACAATGTTAAACGAATGACTCCACTACAATGAACAAAAAAATACAAACATATTGTTTAACTTTTTGTGTATTAATTTATTCATAAATGTATTTTTTTTTACTGAATCCCGTTTTTGAGTGCATTGCAGGCAGAAAATAGCATTCTTATTTTTTTTTTTTCTTTTATTTTTTATGGCTAGAACATGTCAGATCTGAAGGTGTTAAAACGTTACTGTTCTTTTTATGGCAGTTTTTAAATAAAACCTCATGTACTTACCTAATACATACATATCTATAAACCTATCCAACTAAACAATTACCTACTACCTACCTAATATTTACCTCCCTACTACGTACCTACCTTCTATCTACCTATCTATGTAATACCTACCTAAACCATTTTCTTTTCCTATCAGCTGGAACAATTAATCAGATTATAATATAAACTTAAAGTATAATGCCTTAGTAAAATATTTATATCAGATTTATTATATTTTTATTTATTTTAGGGAGCAAATTCCCCTTACTGTACTGTAGGTGGCAGCAACACAAGCCACAGCGGCCAGTCTGAAGGAATCTCTCACAGAAGAAGGGGACAGTGGTGAGAGCTGCCAGGATACCGGGATCAAATCTCACCTTTCGGATTAAACTATGGGTACGGTTTAATTTTTTATTTTTATCTGTATTTAACTCTTTAAACAACAGTGCGGTGAATCCAGGGACTTATAGTTAATTACCGCCGCAGGCTATAGCTTACTAGGGTAGCTAGCCTAGTTAGTAGCGGTGGGTAAGCCAGCTCCAGAAAGTAAAAATCCATCCCAGGCTGCTGCAGCTGCAGCAGAGCCGCCCAGGCAGTTGGTGCAAAACCCTGGGATGGATTTTTACTTTCTGGACCTGAGTTACACTTCTGCGTTAGATAGGTTATTATTACCTGTTTAAACGCCATTGTAATTGTTTTTCGTGCTGAATTAAAGTCTATGAATAATAAAAAAATGCATATTGAGATATGTAGTTAGCTAGCTTCAGTTTAATAATTGGTAACGCAAGCTAATTAGCTAACTAGGTTAGCTTCTCTTGCTAGCTAGCTGGCTATGTTAGCTAGCTAGGCAACTAGGCTACGTGTACTTAGCATATAATACGTTAAAATACGTCTAAATAAAAAACGTTTTTGCTCAATTTCGTCATGTGCTCCTGGTATAAACTATGCAAACACATATGATAATTGTGCAGATATTTTTAATAAGCAGTTTTATTAAAGATCAGAGCTGGTTTTGTTTCCAACCGGAACAGAAGGAGGGGTGTACACTGACGTGTCAAATACGCAGCCGGTAGCTGCATATAGAAATAGAAGTAGTATAAAAAATAATAATATATGTATAAAGATAACACATCACATCAAAACAATAAAGGGAGACATATGGAATTACTAGAGCATCTCAAAAAAATTGAATATCATTAAAAAGTTACTTTATTTTAGTAATTCAATTAAAAAAGTGGAAACTCATATATAGATGTATTGCACACAGAGTGATCTACTTTAAGCCAAAAAACAACCTAAAAAACAATTAATACTTTTGGCAGGGTGGGCAGTTTGCCAAGTCCTCCTGGAAAATGAAATCCAAATCTACGTAAAAAAAAAAAAAAAAAAGATTGTTAGCAAAGGGAAGCATGAAGTGCTGTAATATTTTCCTGGGAAATTACTGCACTGACATTGGACTTGATATAACAACATTGATTTCCAAATAAAATGTAAAAAAATTATTGATAGTCAGTGATGGTTTGGAGAGACATGTCTGTCATCTGCTGGTGTTGATCCACTGTGTTTTATTATCAGGTCCAGAGTCAGTGCAGTTTTGTTTTCCCACAAAATCTTACAGCACTTCATGCTTCCCTCTGCGGATTTCATTTTCCAGCAGGATTTGGCACACTTATCTTATATAATATTCAACATTTTTTAAACTAATCATCAACAATACAGTAAATAAAAGCTTAGAATTGATCACTCTATTTATCTATTTATACTTCAAGAGGCTGTGAAAACTATTCCAGCTGACTCTACCTCATGAAGACACTGAGAAAGTAATAAAGAGCCTAATTTTCTCTCTTTTTCTCAAACAGCGGTGAACACAGGGACGTCTCTGGTGTTGTCCAGCCTGTTGTCGGTGCTGGTCTTCGCAGGGATGCAGATGTTCAGCAGGCAGCTGGGTTCCTCAGAGTGGCTGACCATCCTGGGAGGCTTCCTGGGTTCAGTGCTGTTCGTCTGCTCCCTCACTGTATCCTGATCTCAGCTTTGATTTCAAGATTCCTGCATTTGTGTACAGCAGCTTGTTGATTTTTTTTTTATGTTTTATGATTTTGTATTGTGGGCACATGACTGTAATTATTTAAAGGTTAAAAACCTGATGTAACATAAATAGAACAATAGATTCACACGTATTTGAACATTTTGTTGTTGTGTGTAAAACAATATATATAATTAATGATTTAATGCTTAAATGGGGGTAGAACCAAAAATGCACTTTTTAAAGGAGCTTGTTTAGTTTGATCTCCAGATCTCACCCAAAGTACATCTCCATTCTGTAAATACATTCAGACGAACAAATACAGATTCACACACTGTCCTGTAGTGATGCTCTCAGGATGTTCAGTATATGTCTCGTAGGCACTTAATTAATTAAAATGACTGAAGAAGTGCTGTAAAGGAATTTTACATGTCTTTTAAAGGGTCTGGGACACAAACATACACATTACCATGGACTCTTTTGGGTTAAGATGATGCACAATTTCACCTTATTTAGCACAATGGCTCCATCTCCTGGGTATTTGTGGCTTTGCTATACAAGAAATCAACCCCATTAGACCAAAATGAGCTAAAACTAAAAAGACTAAAAAAGATTTTTTTTTTGTCCTGTACTTTTTCTTAACCTTCATCACCAGGCCTTTAATAATCTGGAGAATCTTGTCTTTGGGAAAGGCTTCCAGGCAAAAATCTTCCCAGAGAGTGAGTAGGCAAATCTGCTGCTTATGTTTATTTACTATCATAAAGTCGTAATTCAAAATGTGAATTTTAAATATGTCTATATCTCTACACAAGCATAATAAGCCTCTCTCTCTGTTTCTTGTTTTCTTGTTTTGTTTTAGTTCTGTTGTGCCTGTGTTTGTCCCTCTTCGCCTCTGGTTTGGTGCATCGTGTGTGTGTCACCACTTGGTAAGCTGCTAAAGAAATGGAAATTACTTATTTTAACTTCCTTTAAAGATCTCATTGCATCATTCTTTTTCATATATTTAAAAAAAAATGTCTAGTTGTGTCTCTAGTATGAATGAATGCCAGGTGTTTCTATTTAGCCCTGTTTTAGATCACTGCATTAGTGGTCTCTGAAGAAAGACAGGTTTTTGCTCTTGCTCATGAATATTCATGCATGCAAACATATAGATTCTGATTGGCTAAAATCTGATGTGAACGGCGTGAACATGAATTACTTTGACCGGTGTTCTGTTCTGTTCGAGTTGTGCTACCTTGTCAAACTGTGCTTCCCTAGTGTTTATTTAAGGTCTTTCTAAAATGCAGAATCAACCGGAGATCCAATTTAAACTTACAGTTACTTAGACAAGATAGCTAACGCTAACTAGCTCTGTAAACAGAAGCTGTAAACTATTCTTTAGCTGACTGACAGTGTCGGTTCTGCTCAAGCCTGACTTCCGTGGGGGAAAATAGGTATTTGATACTCTGATTTTCGATTTTGCAAGTTTTCACACGTACAGAAAATGGAGAGGTCTGTAATTTTTTTATCATAGGTACAGTTGCAACTGTGAGAGACAGAATAAAAGAAATGATAGTAAATCACATTTGTATGATTTTTAAATATTATGTATATATTAAATAATAATCTTGGGGTCCAAATAAAGGATCTGCCAGAGGTTGTATTTTGCCCTAAAAACCAGCATGTATTTAGGGGTAATAGAAATTGTGTGTAATAACAATCTCCTGTTTTTCCATCCACAGTTTAATATTCTCACTTTTCGCTCTCTACTACATCAACAAAGTCTCTGCGGCTCTTTACCAGGCGGCCGCTCCTGTAGCAACCCCTGCCAAAACCACCAGCAAGGGCAAGAGGAAGAACTGAAGCACTTAAACTGCCTGTTATCGTCCAATCAGCTCCCACACAGCAGCAGCCTTTTTTTTTTTTTTTTATGAACTTATTCTGATTTCTACATTCCATTAATGTCATAAAACAAACCAGTCGAGAGTTACTGAAACATCCCACCCAGATTAAAATGGAAATGCAGTTTAGTAGAGAGTTTTGTTAAGGACATGTATGTTTGTATGTTTACACCACTGTCTTGCAGTGTTCATATATAAAAATAACAGACTGGCCAATTAAACAGTGAATTATCAATACACTCATGATCATGAGCTGTGTGTGAATCGTTTCTACGTACAAAATATTTTGTTAAATGATTTGTTATTAAAACAAAACAAAAAAGACATCAAATCCAGTGCCTGTGGCTTTTCTTTCTTTTATTTTTTTTTTTGCAGCTGAATTTTCTCTGTTTATTACTAATAACAGCAAATCCCCACAAGTATGAGAAGCTCAAATATAATGGATTTCTTTTTTAAGAAATTGCTGCAGGGTTTGCTGAAGATCATGAGACTCTCAGATATTGAATATTTGAACAAAACGCACTGAACCTCTCGCCATGACAGTATGCTGCTTCATAATAGTGCATCTCAAAAATTTTGAATATCATTGGAAAAATACTTTATTTCATTAATTATGAAAATCATATATTATATTGCACACAGAGTGATCTATTTTAAGAGTTTTTTTTTTATTTTTTATTGTTGATTATTGATTATGACTTGTAGCCAATGAAAACCCAAGAATCAGTGTCTTAGAAAAATTAGAATATTATATATTAAACCAATTGGTACTTTTTTCTTTGCAGTGTGGGCAGTGTGCCAAGTCCTGCTGGAAAATGAAATCCGCATCTCCATAAAAGTTGTTATCAGCAGAGGGAAGCTGTGAGATATGAAGTGCTGTAAGATTTTATAATGACCATATAATGGTGTCTCTGTGTCTATGTTACCTTCTGCCTCTCTCCCTTTAGTTAGGCTGTTTTATTCATATCTGCCGCAGTCATTAGATAATGTTTTATATTGTCTGTTTTACATAAATCCAGTCAAAACTAATTCCATCTCTAAAGTGCTATATAAATAAAACTGAATTAAGTCGAATTGAACGTTTGTAATGTAAAACTGTGATAAAGACAGAAGTACAGAATTTGATGAGTGTTCTTCTATTGCCTAATCCAGTCCAGTCTAGGTATGCAGAGAATGAGGAGATTGCTGGCGGCTCCAGAACGACTGACTCTGGAACGAAAGAGGACAGGTGAGCGTCTGTCTGTACCTTCCTGGGCTGAACACAGTGCTCAAATAAACTGTGATTCCCACAGGTTTGCACAGGCCCGGCCCGGCCCGTCCTGTGTCCTGTGTTTACGACTGCCTGGTAAAAATGACTGTTTTGTTTAATTAGAAGCTTTCTGTCCCTGTTTCTGATAATTAAAGGCTCTCGTGGAACATTAAAGAGAGAGAGAGAGGAACGCTCTGGACTCAGAACAGCTGAAATGTACTGAATGGTGCGGATAGGTCTTGGTTAAATGATTGTGCAGAGGAACAGTGTGTGCACAAGAAATATGCACCAGAGCGATGTTAGAAGGAGGACACACCCAACACTGACATTCATGAGCTGGAGAGGGAGGGTGTAGGCCTTGGGCTGCTTTCACAGACAAAAATGCTTAAAAAATGCCCCCTTTCACCCCAGTCTGACCCCAGCTCACAGAAACTGACCAGTACATATGAAAAAATAGCTTTTAGTAGACCCGAGCTGCTCTGCTAGTTATCATTCGTTAACTGTAATGCTATCGGAAGTAATTGTATTAAGCTAAGGCTGGACAAGCAGAATTTAATTATATAGCATTCTATTTATTCATTATTTATCCATTATTTATCCATTCTGTTTATCTACTCTCAACTGTCTTGCTTTTTTATTCTTTATTATTGAACTCCTAAATAACTCCTCTTAATTTTTTATGATGCACACCACTTGCAAGGGGACTGAGTGAAGTCACACAGAGCCATTAGAGAGATTTATTGAGGGTAATCCTAATTTTCAATGCAACCGAGCATTTACAACTTAAAGGGACTGAAACTTTTCTTAAATTAAAATTAAAATCAACTATTTAATGAGCTTAAGGTAAAATAAGGAAATTGATAAACAAAACAATAAAAATTTAAATCATGAGAGTATTAGAAAAACAAACCAGCAATATGAGACTTTTAAGAATAAAATAATCTAGAATAAATAAATAAGTGGACAGGCTAAAATGCAAAGCAATAAAATAAAAAGATAATTAATTAGAATAAGAAAAACAACAAACACAAATAAGGAAATAGAGGACCTAAAACATAAAGTTGCTACTGAAAAAAAAAGGTAAAACCAAAGCAATAAAATAAACAAATAATAGAATAATAAAGCTAAAAAAATACAAATGAAGAAATAGAGGACCTAAAACATGGAGTTGCTAAGGAAATTATAGAAATAAAATAAAAGATAAAACAAAAGATAGAATAAATAAAAAGATAGAATAAATTAAATAAAAGGTAAAAGGCCAAAAATAAAATGCAAAGCAATAAAAAAAATTAATAATGAAAGATAACAAACACAAATTAAGAAATAGAGCTAGACCTAATAAATGAAGTTGTTAAGGAAATGATAATAAATAAAATAAAAGGTAAAACAGAAGATAAAATAAATAAAAAGATGAAATAAATGAAATAAAAAGGTAAAAGGACAAAAATAAAAATATAAAAAATAATAAAAGGATGAAATCAATTAAAGGAACAAAATGGCAAAACAGTTCAAAAGTAAACATAAAATAAAATAAATAAAATTAGAAAATACATTTAAAAAAAGGTAAAAAAAAAAAAAAAAAAAAGTCCCATGCAGTCCCTTTGGATCTGACTTTTCTACATATCTAGCATTCTATAAACCAGCATTTCTCAATCCTGGTCCTGGAGACAACCCCTAACCCCTCCCTGCATATTCACATATCAGTTTCTCTCTTCTATTCTAGCGGTTTCTCTGCTCTAACACACCCACTGCAGTTCTTAAAAGAATTTGTTAATCAACTGATTAGCTGATAGAAGGGTGTTGGGAGAAGGGAAGGCAGTAAATCTGCAGGGCAGGGTGTCTCCAGGACCGAATCCAAACCAAAACGTTTTATTGTCTCATCCCCACCCTGTGGGCATCAATTATATATAGCCCAATAACCTTTGTCTTCGGTTTTTGTCTTTAGACAGCTGCTTTAAAGAGCACATAGTTGCAAAGTTTTAGTACCAATTTTTAAAAGTCTGCAAATTTGAGCCTTTTCACTGCTGATGGGATCAAACTTATACATGCGACTATATATAGATAGATATAGAATTGAGCATCCTATTGATTATACAGCAAATAATTGTCATTAAATTTGATTTTTTTTTTTTGTTTGTTTTAGTGCCCTCTCTGGTGAGAATGAGTAATTGCACAGAGCATGCAGAAGAATCATTTTAAACTGCATGGGTGGGTGAATGAATGGATGAATCCGATTCCAGGTTATGTTCAGTCAGAGAGAGAGAGAGAAAGAGAGAGAGAGAGCGCTCAGTCAGAAACTTCACTCCTTCGTTTCTTTGTTTTTACTATGAGTGAATGAGCTACTGAGCTCTGAGTTTCCTCTTCTGAAGTCTCCAATGCTCCACCAGCCGCTCACGTTCAGTAAAACTGAGCCGGATCCTCTTTTAGAGGCTGTACGTGTGACGTAAGTACGTAAAGGCACGTGACGTGACCAAGAAGAAGAACTCCTGCAAAAATCGAACTGACACCCCAACAGTTTTTAGAATGAATATATTATTAGTATTAGCAGGGATGGTGGTTCCAGCTCACATTAAACACAATATTTTATTCTTATTCTCCTCCACTTAGAAATGCTTCTGCTTTCAGTTTAGAAACTAAATCTTTAATTAAAGAGTTTAACCGTCAGTTATGGAAAAAATGTACTGTGGTAAGATTACTGCCCGTATCGCCCTGCTTTTGGTGAACAGCATCAGGATGTGGGCCACTGCAAATCCGCTATTTTACAACACACCCAGACAGCCCAAACCAGCCCTACCCTCTACAATAATGTTCTGATAACAACCAGCTCTTGACTCAAGTCCAAAACACACTGTCTTTTTGTCTATTTCACAAACGCACACTCCCCTCCTCACACACACACACACTCACAGGGCAGTGAGTTAAGAGGAGGTCTGGAAGCTATGAGTCACTGTGTTGGGAAAGAGAGGCAGAGAATGAGTGTGGAGGGTGGTGTCGACTCAAACTAATTCCACCATGTTCTCTGTGAGCAAACATGAATACGACAGAATACACGCACAATTATAGAATAGATTACAGAACTCATTTACAGATAATGCAAAATAATGATTAAAAAAAGACTTAACCTAAATTATCTTGGAGAGTGCAACAGTCTGTATAAATACAGTTATATAAGAATTCCTACTTTATCACATAATTGCATAGTGCAAATGAGGGGGAAAAAGGTTTAATAAAAGAGTTTTATCACAGTGACCACCATGCCTCAACATTTGATCTGATTTTGCTATTTATAGGTATATATTTGAGTAACATTAAAATTGTTGTTTTATTCTATAAACTACGGATAAAGGTCGTCATTTAGAGCATTTATTTGCAGAAAATGAGAAATGGCTGAAATGAGAATAAAAAGATGCAGAGCTGCTTTTAGACCTCAAATACTGCAAAGAAAACAAGTTCATATTTATAAAGTTTTAAGAGTTCAGAAATCAATATTTGGTGGAGTAACCCTGGTTTTTAATCACAGTTTTCATGCATTTTTATGCATCTTGGCATCATGTTCTCCTCCACCAGTCTAACACACTGCTTTTGGATAACCTTATGCTGCTTTACTCCTGGTGTAAAAATTCAAGCAGTTCAGTTTGGTTTGATGGTTTGTGATCATCCATCTTCCTCTTGATTATATTCCAGAGGTTTTCAATTTGGTCAAATCAAAGAAACTCACAATTTCTAAGTAAGAACACAGCAGACACATGTAGCCTAATATGAAGATGATCCGTGCTCAGAGACTCAAGAGAACTCGAGTTTTCCAAATTTCTCAACTAAGCTTCTTTAATATATTTACATTCTACTAAAATACATTTATTTCCAATGGGCATATATGCAGCTGAAACACTAGGGATCCAAATGCATCCCAAATTTATCAACATTAACATTGTAATAGAACATTATAGTCATTATGGCTATGACTATGGCTAAAAATGTGTTTTAAGGAGGGGGGTAGTGCACTATAGAACTCTGTGGGTGTGGCCTAAACTTTTGTTTTGTTTTAATAATGGCCATATTTTTTACCCTTAAATTACTTTTACTTTTATACATTAAGTACTTTTAAAACCATTTTTTAAACACTTTTACTTAAAGAGTAAAAAGCTTGAGTTGATACTTCAACTTCTACAGGAGTATTTTAAACTCTAGTATATTTACGTCTACCTACAGAGTAATGAATGGAAATACTTTTTTTACGCTACTTATTTGTTTTTGTTGCATTAGGTAGCTTTTTTAGTAAAAAAAAAAAATTACAAAACAGTTTGCTTTAATTAAGTATATATATTTTATTAAAATAATTAGCTTTTACTAGAAGAAGCTGCTTTATCTTACCCACCCTTTAATTTAGCTAACGCTAGATCACTCATTCACATGTAGGGAGAGGCCGCAGCCGGTCAGCGCGCATGCGCAGGGTCCGGGCGGTGCCTGAGTATATAAATCTCCCTTCAAACATTCGCACTTTTTTCCTGCAGGACAGAAATCTCTGCTCTACCAGTTCCTCCCCGTCGTCTAAACCGGTAAGTCTCTGCTGTAGTCCCTGGATAAAGTTGCTTATTGTTATTTTTACGGCTGCAGTGTGGCTTTGCATGAGTCTGGAAAGGAGTGGGAAAGTTTTAAAAAGTAGTTTTAGGACATTTTCCAGCTGAATTATTCACAGGTGGTCGTTTTAAAGCTTTGGCACGATCTGTTCTAACGTTTCTAGGCGATTTAACGCTCGTATCTTTGACTCATGCGCATTTTCACGTGCTTTTTGAAAGAGAAAAAACGTGCGCGTAATAAGTTATCCAGTTTTGCGCATGACGCGCGCGCGGCTGCGTAAAGGTGCGTAAGATTATTTGAAGGGTGGTACTGATTTACGGGTTTAATACGGGATTTTCTTCTTTTAACCCTGATGCTAACGCATTCCTGGACACTTACTCACTCACTGTGGGCTGAGTCCTAAATGCGCTTGGAAATCCGGTGTTCTGTCGAATTGTGCTACCTTGCCAAAACCTGCCACCACGGTGAATATATTTAGAGTAAAGTTGCCCAAATAAAAAATTCAGGTAGGAGATTTCAAAAGGCTAAAAGCATCATAGCAAAAAAATCATCCAGATTAACTATTGGCAGAATATCACTTAAAATACTTGATGACTTAAGAGGCAAATTGTGTGATAAAATATAATTTTTAAAATTATTTTAAAGCTCAATTTACACTTTTGTAACACTTAAGAAGATAATAACAGTCGGCTACAAGTGTGTCATTTGCGAGAGAGAGAGAGTGTAAAAGAGAGAAAGAGAGAGCGTCTGTGAAAGACTTTTAACGTCCATTAATAAAATCAATAGAGAAAGTATACATGGACTGTAATAAATCACATCAGGATATAAATATGTAAGAGGGAGAGGGGAGGGGGAGCAGCGTCTGAGAAAGAGAGAGAGAGAGAGAGAGAGCATATATGAGAGAAGAAGAGAGAGAGAGACTGAGCGAGAGCATATGAGAAAAAAAGAGAGAGACTGAGAGAGAGAGCATATGACAGGGAAAGAAAGATAGAGAGAGAAAGAGCATATGGCAGAAAGAGAGAGAGACAGACAGAGAGAGCATATGAGAGAAAAAGAGAGCGAGAGACTGAGAGAGAGAGACCATATGGGACCATATGACAGAGAAAGAGAGACAGACAGAGAGAGACAGACAGAGAGAGCATATGAGAGAAAAAAGCGAGAGAGTCTGAGAGAGAGACGGAGAGAGAGAATGGTGGCCAATCAGTGGGCCCTAATCATTGCATGGGCCCAGGGTAGCCTAAGGTCAGTGCATGCGCAGTGCCTTTAGGAAGCACGTATCGGTAGGTAGCATAATTGGACAGAACACCAGTCGTAAAATATATATATATATATATATATATATATATATATATATATATATATTTCGGCTCCAGATCGTTTTTACAGTCAGTGGATGAAGAACAAGAAGAAGTACAAAGTGGATCAGACGGGACTAATAACACACATATCCAATGGTAAGTGGTGTGTGGTGTATAGTCTGAAGGAAGCCTAGTGGATGATTGTATTGTAGGTTTATATCAGATATAGCTAATAACCACATGCTGAAAAGGGGTGTGGCCCTGTGGCCCACGCAGAGCCCTAGGTAACAAGCCTGGCAACCACAAACTACACGTGTAGAGAAGCTAATTAGGCCTGTTGTACTGACTTTTGCTTACCTTAAAGGTATTTGTTAACAGCATCAGAGGCTGGTATAACCACAGTTTGGCTAAACTGAACTATTTGAAACTTCTTTTTAAGCTTTTATTCCACCTTAAATGTTGCAGCATGCTGGGGCTGGAGACACACCTGCCAGACGGTAACTGCTGCAGCATTTAAGGTGGAACAGGAAATGTACTCTTTAAACTATGGAAACATTTCTCCCAAATTCCACATTAAAGTTTTGTGATTTAGAGCATTTCATAATCAAAACAAGTTAATAATCATGATGTTTTAAAAGTTCAGAAATCAATATTTGGTGGAATAATCCTGGTTTTAATCACAGGTTTCATGCATCTTGGCATCGTGTTCTCCTCCACCAGTCTTACACACTGCTTTTGGATAACTTTATGCTGCTTTACTCCTGGTGCAAAAAATTCAAGCAGTTCAGTTTGGTGGTTTGATGGCTTGTGATCATCCATCTTCCTCTTGATTATATTCCAGAGGTTTTAAATTTGGTAAAATCAAAGAAACTCATCATTTTTAGGTGATTTCTTTTTTTTTTTCAGAGCTGTATAACAGTGAACAGTATTTTAGCCAGTCGTGCACTACCAGGCCAATACCAGTGTGGACTGAAAAAAGTATATATATTTTCCATTCCATTATATGATTATAATTGCTTTAATGTAATTTAATAGTCTTAAAATGACAATAGTATAATTTATCACAATCGTTTTTACAAAAAATAAAAAAATTGTGACAGACCTAACATTACATAAAAGGAAGATTTTAGTGGCTTCTCTGCTTTAACACACCGATAACTCATAAAGGGCTTGTTAATGTGCTGGTTAGCTGAATTTGCTGTGTTGGGAGAAGGGAAAGCAATAAAAGTGCAGGGCAGGGGTGGCAGCTCCAGCCCTTAAACTACACAATGATCATAACTAGGGGTGGGCGATATGGCTCTAAAATAATATCACAATATTTCAGGGTATTTTTGCGATAACGATATACTTGCTGATATAGGAAAACAGAAAAATGATTAATTAATTTCAGGAGTATAGTATAATAGAATAACAGTATAATCATAACGTGGCAAAATAAATATTATAGCATAAAATAATATAATGCAGCAAACAATATTGCAGAATATTTAGTGCATGCATATAAACTGCAAACTAAAACAATTATACAATAAATACACTTAAAGCTTCACAGTAAATAATAGACTACATTTAAGATAGAACATCTTTATTATCACGATATGGATTTTTAATATCATGATATTTTTTTTATTTAATATCACGATATATTTTATATGATATAATATTGCCCACCCCTAATAATAACTATCATAATGAATTAAGCACATGTAAACTTAAATGTCTAAAAAATGATCTAATATCTAGTGTATTTTATGCATTTTGTGTTTCCCTCCAGTGAGCCACCATGCCGACTGACCTGGAGAGATCTATGGAATCCCTGATCACGGTTTTCCACCGTTACGCCGATAAAGAAGGCAACAGCAACACACTGAGCCGCAGGGAACTCAGACAGCTCATCGAGTCCGAGCTCCCCACCTTCCTTAAGGTACAGTATAGGGGGGTAATGTAGGCACTGGTCCAAGCACATGTTACCAAATTAAAAACCTCTGGAATATAATCAAGAGGAGTAAAGCAGCATAAAGTTATCCAAAAGCAGTGTGTAAGACTGGTGGAGGAGAACATGATGCTAAGATGCATGAAACAAAACTGTGATTAAAAACCACCAGGGTTATTCCACCAAATATTGAAATACATCTGAACTCTTAAAACTTTATTAATATTAACTGTTTTTTTTTTTTTTTTTGCATTATTTGAGGTCTAAAAACTTTTTTTTTGCATCTTTTTTGTTATTTCAGACATTTCTAATTTTCTGCAAATAAATGCTCTAAATGAAGACATGTTTATTTGGAATTTGGGAAAATTTGGGAGAAATGTTGTCTGCAGTTTATAGAATAAATCAACAATTAAAAGCATGGCTTTTAATTAGCTTTTTAATTTTTCTTCTTTATATATATTTAACATTTTTATTTGATTTTTTTTATTCTTATGTTTATTTGATTCTATATTTCTAATATATTTATTATGTTTTTATTAATGTCTATATTTATTTCATTGTATTTTATTACTATTTTATTACTTTTCAATAGCTTTTATTTGTTTTATGTTACTTAATGTTTAACATTTTCCGTTTTATTTATTTCATAGTGAAGCACTTTTTACGCATAAAAGGTGCTATATAAATAATATAAATACAGTTTAATATATTTATATTATTATTATTATTATTATTATTATTATAAAGTATTATAAATTATTATTATTATTATTATTACTCTTCAGGCTCTCTCATTTCAATACATACTTTCTTTCTCTCTCTTTCTCTCTTTGACAGTCATTCTCAGACTGTCTCTCTCTCTCTCTGCATGCATCTACCTCTCTTTCTCTATTGTGTAGTATATCTGTATCTATTTTTCTCATTCTGTCTCTCTCTCTCTCTGTCTCTCTGCAGTCTCAGAAAGACCCCGCCACAGTGGATAAGATCATGAAGGATCTGGACGCTAATGGAGACGGAGAGGTCAGCTTTGAGGAGTTTGTGTCTCTGGTGGTCGGCCTGTCCATCGCCTGTGAACAGTGCTACCAGCTGCACAAGAAAGGAAAGAAGTGAAAGAAATGCACGGAGGAAACAAGAGAAAGAGGAGAGGAGGAAAGATGTTGAATTTTCTACTAAATCATTTTATAAATGAGTTTTAATAAACATGACTGCGAACAACAAGCCTGCGTTTACGTGTGATTTTGTGTTCCTATACAGGAAGAACATTAAATAAAAGTTAAATAAACGTTAAATAAACGTTTATTTAACACTGCCTAAAAGGCGTCAGTTAATGTTGACATTTTGACACTGAATCAATATTTCTTTAAAGGTTTTGAATGATTGGTTTACAAACTAGGTACACATATTTAATTTAAGCAAAATTTAACACAAACCATGCATATTGGCTCGATGGAAGGATAAGAAGGATGGACGTAATTGCAGTTAATATAAATGTAATAAAATGAAACAAGCAAAACAGAAAACAAACAATAAAAACACTAATAAAAACAATAAAAATATACAACACTGGGATAACAAATGAAAAAAGAAAAGAACAAAGACTAGTCAAAACTAGGGAAACAATAATAATGGGATCAACAAAACAAAACCACAAACACAGCATAATAGCACACACAGGAAACATTGAATCGAAGGGGCTTAAATACACAAGGAGGGTGAGGAACACCTGGGGCCAGTAATGAGGGGGCGGGGTTACAAACAAGACACAAGGTGACAACACTAATGGCTAGGGCGGAGACAGGACAATAACAAAACAAGGCCATGTGCTTGAAAGAGCACGTGGCTGGGAACACAAGACAGAAACACAGAGGGCAGAAGCACATGGAACCCAAAGAGGAAAAAGACAAGACATATAAACAATATAAGCCCTAACATTAACATGCACGGATGATGTCAAAGTGTCTGAGATCAATGGTGTTTTAATGCTTTAGCGATGATAAAATGAACAATGGTTCAACTTGCTTTAGCAGTTGTCATCTTTGGGTGGGCATTTGATTTAAGTGATTTATAGCTTTTCCAGCGACTCGGTTCCGATACATCAGCTCACAGACGCAGCCTTGTGCTGATCCACATCACCCTAGGAGTGATGAGGAAAAAGAGCACCATCTACTATATCATCTACTGTACCCACCCAGAGAGAGCAGAGCCAATTGTGCTTTTTCAGGGCTCTGGCAGCTGATGGCAAGATGCATGACCAGGATTCGAACCAGTGATCTCCCTATTGTAGTGGCAGCAGAGGCCTGGTTAGCGCTAGTTGCTTCCCAGTGTTACTGATCAGCATTTTCCACCATGTGCTTCACCCCAAATGAGGCTTCTCACACTCATAATTAAAGATAAAATTAGATACTCCACTGTGTATCATGAGCAAAATATATACAACAACCCTACATTGAAATCTATGGCAAAATCAGGTTGTGAAACCATCTGAGGTTACCAAATAAAGCTCCTGGCACTCAGGTTTCATTCCAAACCTTCTTTTTTTTACAGCAACATCTGTTTCCTATTCACTGAAAGCGCAGTGCCAGGCTGAGAGCATTGTTTGGCTGGGAGATTTATAATATGACTAGATCAGAAATTTGAACCTCCTGGTGTTCTGGAAACAGAAATGTGGAGGAGTTTTTTTTTTAATTATTATTATTATTTTATTATGTAGAGATATCTCCTAGTTTGGTCAAAACAATGTTCAGGCCTAAAGCCCTTTAAACCTGGAACATGTGCCTGGTTTGACCATCCATCCTTCAATACGCATATAAATATTTTTTCTGCCTGGCATTAACGTGATGGAATGAACTACCTGTACTGTGTGTCCGAACAGGAGAATCTCTGGAAATCCGGCTATTTTCATGCCTTGTTCCCCCACCATTAAAATAGCATCAGAGTTTAGGAATAAATCTACATGGTCTGATGGTTTGGCGTGGTGGTCTGGATGGAAGTGAGGTGTGTTCAGGTACATTTCTGGTGTGTTTTTCTATATATTTTGGTTGCGTAAAACACAGGAGCGCCACTGATTGATTAAAACCCTGACAACAGTCAATCATCAGAGTCCATTCCTATAGGTGCGCCATGCATGCTGCGCAATCCCAGAATGCAAACTTAGCTTTTACCTCAACAATAAACACAAGCACAAAGCACCGCGCTGTTAAGATACAAACTCCCCAAAGTCAGAGCTCCCCTGCCTTTTAAAGGAAATTATAACTGACACACTGATTGGTTTATTTTTACGTTACCCCCAAAATTAACCACACCCATGAATAATTTATAAAGAGAATTAGCACATGCCTGTTGTGTGTTTCAAGCTGCACAATGCAGCTGTAAATGTTTGTAGACACACCCTCTATAGAATGCATTCAGCTATTTAAAGTAACATCGATCTGCAAATGCACACACACACACAACTTGTCTAGTCTCTGTTAAAAAAGTATTGCCAATATTATATGTACAGTCTACAGATATTTGTGGTCCTTCGCCCAGCATTACTCATTTGATATTATGAAAAACTGAAAGAATTCTGCATGGAGGAGTAGGAACTAGTGCAAAACTAGACACCCTTTTATTTTAGAAACAAATAACTTGCTGGGGGATTTCAGAATTTCTTGTTTGTTTCGTTTCCCTTTTCTGTCTGAAATAAAAGGCTGTCCTATAAATTATGAAAGTGGCATACCTCTCATTAAATATCTCGCCTCTAAGGGTTAAGGGGGTAATTGTGTATTATTTTCAGTGAACCACACCTTTTCTAATTTAAATATAGCATATATATTTATGTTAATTGTGATATTGATTTGTGGTAAAATTGCCCAGTATTACTCATGTGCTATAATGAAAATTTTAAGCTTAAATCTTACAGCTGAAAGAATTCTGCATGGAAGAGTAGGATATCTGTTAGACATTATTACATGGTAGCCCAAATCTGACTATAAATCTGTCTGACGTTTGTAAGTTAATAACTTAAATTTACTTTTTGCAGTTACTATAGAAAGAATCAGACTGTGAGCCTAGATGGAGTCTAGTAAGTCTAGTACATGTATGATGTTTGTATTTGGTTTGTGTCTCTGTTATCTATATTGGGATTGTAAAATGTGGAAAATAATGAAAGGAAGTAAAGCTTCTGATGAGTGGATGTGTTCACACTCTCTCTCTCCCTGTTTCTGTGACACAATACTGGGTTTTTCCACTCGCAAGGCCTCCAGCCCCTCCTAGCAGTGGGCGAGGACAGGAGGCGTGTCTGTACAAACAGAGGGGTTGCTAAGGAACTTTTTTAGGGCGTGACTCTGTGAGGTAATGCGAAAATGCTTGTTCTCTTTTTCAGTCCAAGAAAACGTTTCTGTGGGCATTCTTACACCTTTAACTCAGGGCTTCAGAATTATTGCATTATTACATTTTATGGCACTTTTTGGAGTCAACGTATATAATATATATATATATATATATATATATATATATATATATATATATATATATATATATATATTTTTTTTTTTTTTTTTTTTTTTTTTTTTGCTCTATGTGTCTGTGGGAAACATATGAGAGCAAACAGAACAGAACAGAACAGGACCTGACCTCAAATCACCTTTCTTTTTTTGCATGTTGTTGCATGAAAAAAAGATGTGAATTTTTAAACTGTGCACTAAATGTCCACTAGATAGCAGCATCCGAGCACCACACAGAGCTCATATCTAATGAAAGAGCTCTTTGTCAGATTAAATTTACTCATTAATGGGCTTAAGAGCACAAACATGATGTTGTGCATGCTTTAAACATGCAAAAATATCCTGTAGATTTAAAACGTTCAGCTCAGGTCCATTTTTTGCAGGTTTTAGATGGTTTACGTTGGATTTTTATGGTTGTGTTAGTTGCATGTGCATTTAATTTTAAAGTGTGGTCTTCATGGTTGACCAGCTTATTAATGCTGGTCATGCTGGACAATCAGATCATGGTTATGCTGTTTGCTTAGCTTGGTCAGATTGTTTAAATGATTGTAGAATAAAATAATCACCTATTTATCTCTACAGATATTTGTTTCATGTTAAATGTTTCATGGCTTTCATGGCTGAATTGGAGCAGCCTGGTGGCCAATCTTCATTAATTGCACATTGCACCAGTAAGAGCAGAGTGTGAAGGTTCAATTAGCAGGGTAAGAGCACAGTTCTGCTCTAAATATTGCAATGCACACAACATTATGGGTGACATACCAGAGTTCAAAAGAGGACAAATTGTTGGTGCACGTCTTGCTGGCGCATCTGTAACCAAGACAGCAAGTCTTTGTGATGCATCAAGAGCCACGGTATCCAGGGTAATGTCAGCATACCACCAAGAAGAACCAACCACATCCAACAGGATTAACTGTGGACGCTGTAAGAGGAAGCTGTCTGAAAGGGATGTTTGGGTGCTAACCCGGATTGAATACAAAAAACATAAAACCACGGCAGAATTCAATGTGTATCTCAACTCTCCTGTTTCCACCAGAACTGTCCGTCAGGACTATAAATTATTGTGCTCTAAAACCAGGTTTCAGTTTCATTGTCCAACCCCTGTATATCGCCCAGCATTACTCATTTGGTGTTATGAACAACTGAAAGAATTCTGCATGGAGGAGTAGGAACTTAGGAACTTGTTAGCCATTGTTACATGGTATTGTAAAACTAGTACAAATTATGAAATGATGATTGATTTGTGTCTAGTTATATAACTTTAATCTCTCAATCAAGACATATGAGTCAACACCCTTTTATTTCAGAAACAAAATAACTTGCTGGTACATTCAGGTATTTATTAAGTTTTGTATATAGGGTTTCCTATATAATATGAACAGTCAACAATGGATCATATTAAAAAAGGCATACCTTTGTCATTTAATATCTTGCCCTTAAGGGTTAAGGGTAGTTGTGTAATTGTGTATTTTATTTTATTTTTCAGTAAACAGAGTGAACAGAACTGTAAGCTCCTCCTCAGCTATAGCTCCTAATGCCATGAAGTCACTGATTGACATAGACACCCTAACATCTCTCTGATCAACTCGTATTTCTGAGGATTTTCTTTTACTAGCTACTGCAGACAATGGAGGCTGAGAAACGTTACAAGTTTCATGTGCAGCATCATATAAAACTCAGAGAGACCTACAGTATTTTATAAAGAACCATAAAAAATGGATTTTAGCAGAATTAAACCTTTAATTATTTGATGCATTTTCAAAAGCAGGCAGATTAATTACCATGCATGGGAAAAACCAGCAGCAGAAAACAGTGTAGACCAGTTGTGCAGGATAGTGTGGGAAAGCGCCACCCAGTTATGCAGCGCTGGAATTTTCTGTTTGGTCGTTGGAATGGAAAATCTCCATGAATGTTGACCCAACCAGTATATATACCTTTAAGAAAATATCTTATTTTAAGAGTTAAGGGTTGACATCTTGAATTACATGCTTTGTTACACACTGTAGGCCTGGGGGCTGGTATGTTTGGGTGTGTTTCAGACAACACATTGTCTGGGCATGAATCACAGCTGTAGTATAAAAACAGCAGAACTCAAGACGTTTCTGTTATCTGAGATCACTGAACACCCTGCGGTTCATCAGGTGAGAGACTGTGTGGATATTAAGCAATATTTAATATTTTGGGTGTAGAATATTGCATTGGTGTGCATAATATTGGTCTAGAGACAACAGTCACATCTGCACTGTGCTGGAGTTACAGTGGGTGCTGGTGGGCTTGTGGGTATTGTAGTTCTTTCCAAAGTTAGTTTGTAGTTTGTTTTTAGAGGTGGTGATAAAGTAGAAATTTCAATTAGATATATATTTTACTATATAAGTAAGCTGTGCAGAACCCTCAGGCTTGGTTATACAAAGTGTACTGAATTTTTTTATTTATCATTTTTTATTTTTTATATCATGATGCAATTCTTTAACTCCATTTGAAGTGTCTAGAATCCTCCAGAAATTTGTTTGTTGTTAGTTTTGTTTCCAGTGCATGCTCTTCCATAGATCAGGACTGTATATTACACATAGATATAGACATCAAGGAGCTCCCAGCATGCTTAGCAGCCACCCTTTTCTGTTTGTTTAGGTATTTAAAATGTTATGTTGGTTCTGGGTTGGGGGAATTTGCATATTTGTGTGGGTTTAGTTTTGTTTTATTGTGACATTTCAACTGGCAGAGCATTATGCAACCACTTGGTGTTGGGTTGAATAGTGAATAAGCGATCTATACTAGTCCTGTACTTTTTATGCACTAATTCTCTTAATTAATCATGTGTGTGTTTTGGACATAACGTTAAAAATTAACCAATCAGTGTGCCAGTTTTTATTCCCTTTAAGAGCCGGGTGAGCTCTGACTTTGGCACGTTCGTATCTAAACAGCGCAGCGATTGGCAGAGCATTATGATTATGAAACCTCTTGGTGTTGGGTTGAATGGTGAATAAAGGACCTATAATGTCCTGTTCTAAAAGGATAATGTCCTCTCTTATTGGTCAGGACTTTAGGAGCCGGAGCTGGACAAATAAAAGCTTTTTCCAATCAGTGAAAGTCAACATTAAACAATTTTTATCTAATTTTGGAGCATTTCTATTTATCATTCATTCATTCATTCATTTATTCATTCATTCATTTATCCTAAAATTTTGATGCAAATATATACAGAACCACAACTGCCAGACTCAGTTTGTTGAATTGTTCTGATAGTTAAGATAGTAAAGTTAATGTGTGCATATTTTTGTAGATATCCAATATTACATATTGTCGCTGTCCCATGAAAAACAAGTATCTCCATTTTTTGTCGATTTTTAGTTTACTACATAATTTAAACACACAAACTGTCCCTAGCACTGTGTCAAATTTCTCTCAATAGAAATGCTTAAAAATGACCTGAAATTAGCTTATTTTACATTGACTTCCATTGAAAGTTTAGAACGTTTTTTCTCTCTTCTGTAAAGTTGCTGTTTTGGAGATACTTGTTTTTCATTGGACAGCAACGATATAAAAAAAAGATGGGTTTACTACAATGACTTACTTTCTCTCTCTCTCTCTCTCTCTCTCTCAGTCTCAGCCATGTCTAAGCTCGAGGCAGCCATTGACGCTATAGTGAAGGTGTTTGAGGAGTATGCTGGAACAGATGACAACAAGAAAAGTCTCAGCAATGCAGAACTCAAAGAGCTGATAAACAAAGAACTGAGCAATCCTGATTTTCAGGTAAGAAGAAGAGGAGGGCAGCAGGGTAGAAAGTATCTGTTCATTTCATTTAATCATGTAAACAAATGCGAGATAATACATACAACCCCATTTCCAATGATTTGCAAATCCTTTTCAACCCATGTTCAATTTAATACACAACAAAAACAAGATATTTAGGGACCTTTTTTAGTGATCTATAGCGCATAGGTCAATTGCAGATTGTGCAGGTATTGTGAGGGCACAAATAATACGCCTTGCACGACACAAAACTTGCAAAAGGCATGTACTAATTCTCTTAATTAATCATGGGTGTGTTTTGGGCATAACATGAAACAAACCAATCAGTGTGCCAGTTGTCATTTCCTTTAAGAACCGGGTGAGCTCTGACTTTGGCGCATTCGTATCTTAACAGCGCAGCGCTTTTGTGCTTTGTCTCAGCAGAGACAGATACTGACCTGTGTGTTCATGCTGTGAAGATACACCGGCAGCTCATTTAAGAGAACAGCAATATTAGTTTATTCTTTATCCTGCTTATTGTTGAATTAAAAGCTGGATTTGCATGCTCTGCAGCATGTCCATGTGTTTTAGATTAATGAGCGCACATGCTATACGTGCTGCATAGCTAAGATAGAATTGGGCCGCTGACTGTTGACTGTTGTCAGGGTTTTATATAGCCAGTGGCGCACCTGTATTTCCCGCCGCCAAAACAGAAACACGCCAGATATTTACCTGAACACACCTCACTTCCAGACCACCACGCCCATTGCCTTAAATATACTGTTGACAGGGTGTAAATGTCAAATAGCATCGTGACACGCCTCGCGCAGGGTGTACAATAGGGGTCCTTAATGTTAAAATAAATAAACTTTATTGGCATTTTCAAACATTCACTTATTGTAAATTTGATGCCTGCAACTCGTTCCAAAGACAATAGTACAGGGGAAACAAAAGACTGGAAAGTTCAGAAATATAAAAAAGTCTTGTTTAATTGGAAACAAGTAAGTGTCTAACTTTTTAGTCACATAGGTTTCTTTGACCTGTTCCTAAGTGGACAAATGTTTTATATAATGTTTAAAAAATGGGACTTTGGCCTGGCCTCATTACTCCACTCTCAGTGATGCTACAGTACAGTGCAAATGTTTTTACAAAAATGTTTTGTTTCCCATCCAAAAACCTTGTTTCTCCAAATATAAGCTTTTTTTCATCAATGAAACTCAACATTAATTGTTTGTTTCTCTAAATTTTGCCACAAATACAGAACCACAACTTCCGGGTTCAAATTCTCAACCCTGTTTACACATGTACGCACATAAAAGAAATAATTACATGAATCATAGGCTGTTTTAGGACATGATCTTGTAAAGCTGTCAAACTGCCTTTTAGAGCAAGCCAATCACATTTGAGATGTTTGTGGTTCTTCTACCCGCCCACACCCTACAGTAAACAGTCCTGAATCACCAGAGGATGGCTGTTATGGCAACACTAAAGGGGATTCCCTTTATGATTCATGCCCCTGCCGCACTGCTCACTACAGAACTCACTATAAAAGAGTGAGTTACTTACTCACTAAGTACCAAAACATTGCCATACCAAACCAGATGTGTGTTATGTTGGGGAAATCTATAACTGTCTAAAGTTATTTTATCATACATTTAAATAGGAAACAGTCTTTCAGTGTTAATTTTGTTCCGGCTGCTTTAAAAATGCATAATAACCTTCATGGTATTCCCCAAGGATCAATCTTATGTCCAGTTGTTTTTCGTGAACATTGAATATGTTAAACTGTCACAGATCATGCACTCAGTGTCCATACTTATGCAGAATTATGCAATGTACCTACTGTATATGAGTGGAGCACCAGAGGTTGAAAGTAGGGTATGTACAATTTTACCAAATTGAAAACCTTTGGAATATAATCAAGAGAAAACAAGCCATCAAACCACCAAACTGAACTTGAATTTTTGCACCAGGAGTAAAGCAGCACAAAGTTATTCAAAAGCAGTGTGTAAGACTGGTGGAGGAGGAGAACATGATGCCAAGATGCATGAAAAAAACTGTGATTAAAAACCAACCAGGGTTATTCCACCAAATATTGATTTCTGAACTCTTAAAACGTTATGAAGATGAACTTGTTTTCTTTGAGTTATTTTTGATATTTCAGCCATTTCTCATTTTCTGTAAATAAATGCTCTAAATGAGAATATTTTTATGTGGAATTTGGGAGAAATGTTGTCTGTAGTTTATAGAATAAAACAACAATGTTCATTTTACTTTTGGCAGTGTGTCAAATCCTGCTGGAAAATGAAATCCTGTTATGTTTCAAGGGTAGGGGTCTCTGGTACAATAGTGCAACTTTGACCTAGGATTAAGTTTGTCTGCATATCAGATAGTTGGGACTTCTGTTAGACTATTGGTAAAAAGCTCTATATGACTTTTGACTCTATGAGTCCTTGGTTTAGGATAATTTCTAAACTTAATTGTAATATTGTCTTCTACTTTCTTCTATATTGTCACTTTCTCTATAAAGTGAAAGTGGATAATCAGTAAATGTTTCTTGTCCTTTTCGTACGCTTGTAAATTTGTATAAACGTAATTTTTTGGTGTGTAAATTAATGGTGGCAAATAAGAAAAAGGATCCCTACCTGCCTATTCTGCTTCTTCCCCTGCCTCTGAATATTCACCCTGCACTAAAGAATGCACTTTATCACAATCTGAATAATTTATGTTTAAATAGTGTAATACAATATCTTACCTTATCAGAAACACTTTCTCTCTCTCTCTCTCTCTTCATCTCTCTCTCTCTCAGAGTAAGATTGACAAAGAGGACATTGACGAAGCTCTGGAAAATATCGACAAGAACCACGATGGCCAGGTCAACTTCAAGGAGTTCAGTCAGTGCGTGGCTCTTCTCGCCAAGGGCTGCTTCAAGAAGAAGTACGGCAAGGACAAGGGCAAAGACAAGGACAAGGGCAAAGACAAGGGTCATCGCTAAGTCGAACAATAAAGCCCTTCATTCATGCTCTCTCTCTCTATATATATACATGCATACATACATTCCCCTCCTTGAATTATCCATCATTGAAATATACAGCTAATAAAGCATGAGTAATACAATATAAATGAAACAATAAAGTTGATAAAGTGAGTGCTGTTTTCTGTGTGTTCTCTGTCTCTGGCTAGACTCCAATCAAGTCCCAGCCAATCACAGCTGCTGCAAAGAGTCAGCAAATATGTGGTCATCCTGTAAAACAGAGATATTTAAACTATTGTCCATTTCAGAAAATTAGAAAATACAAAAATTCTAAAATATATGTAGAATATTCGTCAATCAAATAAAAGTGGAAGTGGAATGCGCCTTGGGTTATTTATTTTATTTTGTGTTATTTATCTCTTTTTTTTTATTTTTTTTATAAAGTTGCATTATGTAGGATACTGTGTTGTGTCCTCTGTTAAAAACAGCCTCTAAGAGGAGAATTTTAAGGAGGATGGGTAAGAAAAAAGGAGGTGCTTTTTGGGTTTTGTGTTTCTGGACGCAGCCTATGTAATTAGGCACTTTGCACAAGTTTTAGAATTAGTCCAATTTAAGCAATTAATCTAACTGATTACATGCTCTATGCTTAATCAAAATGAATCAACATTAATTGCATTCATCATGTATATATAAAAGTATATTAGAGCACAGTGTCTTAAACTGTACCATTGGCTTAGATTTAAAAGCTTCCTGTAATGAACATCAGTCAATAACAAATACTGATGTAAATACTTGTATATATATGTATATATATATATACAAGTATTCCCTTAATAAAGGGGATTCCCTTTATGATTCATGCTCCTGCCGCACTGCTCACTACAGAATATCCCTTTCCTCTCTGGGGAGTGAGGAGTGACTCACTAAGTAGCCACTCCCTGATTGTGCATGCTTTCTGTTGCTAAAACCCAAAGATAAAAGTGTGTTATGGTGGGAAATCCATGACTTGGCCCAACCACAGCGTTGCCACAAATAGTGCCACGGCCCAAATCCCATATTATACTTAGCAGCCAGTTACTTTATATCAGTAATTCAGTTCAAAATGTGAAACTCATATATTATATTATTATTTTAAGCGTTTATTTCTATCATTGTTGATTATTATGAAGCTTACAGCCAATTAAAACCTAAAAAAAAAATCAGTGTAAAAATCAGGAAATTAGAATATTAAATAAGACCAATTGGCAGACCAACTTTTGCAGTGTGCCAAATCCTGCTGGAAAATGAAATCCGCATCTCCATAAAAGTTGTCAGTAGCAGAGGGAAGCTGTAAGATATGAAGTGCTGTAAGATTTTGCGGGAAAACAAAACTGCACTGACTTTTGACTTGATAATAAAACACAGTGGATCAGCACCAGCAGATGTTGAGACATGTCTCTCCTCTAAACCATCACTGATCATCGGTACGTTTTAAAATTTTGCATTTAATTTAAAGGAAATCAAGGGAGCAGAGTCTGGAGGAAGAGTGGAGAGACACACAGTCCAAACTGCTCGAGGTCTAGTGTGAAGTTTCCACCAATCAGTGATGGTTTGGAGAGAGTCATGTCATGCACTAGTAGAGTTCTAGATCTATGTTGCACATTTGTTGAATGTTTGCGCTCTATGTTGTCTTGATTCTACTGTGTTGGGTCCTGAGAACGTAATTTCACTGGTTCACTGTGTTCCTGTACTCAGATGTGATGACAGTAAAAGCCTCTTGACTTGACCTGACTTGACTTGAAACACAAACACCGGTACTTCGCAGGCCTCTGGCATCATGAGCTTGACTTTTTATCCAGTTGTGACTTGTTATAGGGATAAAAGAATGTCTTGGTGTGATTTGCATATTTAGGGCTGTGATGAAAAGTAGTTTGCATGGGAAACATGAACGTTTTATGAGTTAAATGCTTTATAAAATGCTGTGTGGAAAAGTAAGAGCTGGTGCTTTATGAGAATAATGTGCCTTTTTGTGCTAAAAATAAAAAAGTTACTTAAATTAGCAACGTGAACATGGCAAAGGCCACTCCCCCAACATTAGAGAAAACAAAAAATTATAAAAGTGCTTCAAAGGGTAACTAAACCCCCTGATTTTAGCTGACTTCACCCTCAGCTTAAACGTGAAAAATGCTAAAAAAATGGGAGGGGTGATTTGGGCAGGGCAGTGGGTGATGTATGGGTTTAGAGGCAGGGCAGGAGGAAGAAAGACCTGATTGGCTGAGCTGCAGCAGCAGCAGCACTGTGCCTCTGATAGCAGTGAGACCCAGATGGTTGGACGTCAGCAGGGGGCGGTATTATTATTTTTGATTGATCTTTGATGTTTTGCATATTGTGATGTGTCTGCGTACCAAAGTACACCGAAACATCATCCTCGCCTATATAGCACAGATAAACCTGTGATTAAGCTGCAGAGACAGAAATTACCACAATAAAAGCGTTTTTTTCAATGGTTTTATTAAACATTTTAAGCAGGATTGGTATGATTTATTACTTCAAATAAACACATTTCAGCTATTAATGAAAAAATATGGTTTAGAGTTTTCAGAGTGGCTCTTTAAAGTGAATATTAACATTCCTAGTGCTGTGCGATATGGTGATAATATCGTAGGGACGATAGAAAAGTGTCTATAGTGCCTATAGTTTCTGTAATTTCATCAATTATTCATGCAAATATATAAAGTAGGCTATGATGAAATGTAGTGCCGTGGTCACTTTGCATAAACTCAGTTTATATAAGTGATAACAAAGTAATCTGCGCAAAATTTGATTCATTTGATACATATATATTGCTGCACTAAAAGGTAGTAATTCTCATTTGTGAAAGTTTGGTTTAATGTCACTTTGAAATAAATAATAAAGTTGGATATAAGTAAGCAATGATATTATTTCTTCATATTTTTCGAAAAATAACTGAAAACATACTTAAATGTGATATATCATGATATATATATCGTTATCGTGATATAAAAAATTCCATATCGTGATATATATTTTTCAAATATCGCCCAGCACTAAACATTCCTCTATATTTCTAATGATGTGTTCATTCCAAGTAAATGCGTTTCTATGAAATTTTAAATTAGAACATAAAAGGCATGATGTATTGTATTTTGTGTATTGTCAGAGAAGTCAATAGAAATACCATCCAAAGAACACAAATGTGTGTGTGTGTGTGTGTGTGTGTGTGTGTGTGTGTCTACACCTTCAAGCCAGGGTGTGCTCTTCATAGATTGGATATAATGAGGCTGTGACTCATTTGTTTGTCTAGTTTGACAAACCGAACCCTCTTGAGCAATTTTCCCTCAGGACTGAGAATCTCCACCAATAGCATCAATTGTAGCACTGAGGTGATCAAAAAGTTTGTTTCAGTTTGATCTAAAAGTAATTGTTTATATAGCACAATTGTAAAAAAAAAAATACTGACTGGGCTGGGCATATGTGACACATATGTCAAAATATATATTTCACATACATGTACGTATATTCAAGAATATAATCAAGAGGAATAAAGCTATCCAAAAGCAGTGTGTAAGACTGGTGGAGGAGAACATGATGCCAAGATGCATAAAAATGTGATTAAAAATCAGGGTTATTCCACCAAATATTGATTTCTGAACTTATAAAACTTTATGAATATGAACTTGTTGTTTTCTTTGCATTATTTGAGGTCTGAAAGCTCTGCATATTTTTTTGTTATTTCAGTCATTTCTTATTTTCTGCAAATAAATGCTCTAACAGACTATTTTTATTTGGAATTTGGGAGAAATGTTCATTTTAGTCAAACATAAACCTATAAATAGCAAAATTAGAGAAACTGATTCAGAAAATGATCATCAAACAAACTTTAATATCATAGAAAGATAACCTGAATAAATACAAAAAGCAGTTTTTAAATTCTGATTTCATTACCTCTAATAAACCACATCAACCGCAGGAGTGACCCCTTCTGGAATTACTCCAAAAGGGCATGGACAACTCATCCAGGAGGTCACAAAAGAACCCAGAACAACATTTAAAAAACTGCAGGTCTCACTTGCCACAGTTCAGGTCATTGATTGTTCTTGATTCAATAATACTACGAATACAACTGGGCAAAAATGGTCTTAATAGAAGAGTTCCAAAGCAAAAAGCAGTACTGACTAAAAAGAACACAAAGGCCCATTTAATATTTGCCAAATTTGCTTAAAAAAACATCTTGACGATCCTTAGGACTCAAAGAAAAGAAAATAATCTTTGGGTTACTGTGGTAAAAGTGTAACTTTTTTGGAAGGTGTGTCCCGTTACATCTGGCTTAAAACTAAAACATAATTTCGGAAAAAGAACTGTTTACTAAATGTAAAACATGGTGGTGGTAGTGTGATGCTCTGTGGCTTTTTTTTTTTTTTTTTTGCTGCTTTTTTAGGACCTGGGCAACTTGCTATAATTAATGGAACCATGAATTCATTGCTTCATCCCTAGAGGATGTGTGTGTGTGTGTGTGTGTGTGTGTGTTAATGTGTGTTAATAATGTATAACCTGTAGGTAACATGTATATGGAAACATTGTCTTGATAAATGTTTAAACCGTTCAAACTGACACTTAATAATATGGACATATTCAAATAGTTATCTTTGCTTAGGGCCAGTATGCAAATGTGGCCATATAATAAACTGGTAGCTTTCTGGCTTCATTATCTAGTCTTAATCGTGGCTATTAGGTCCATGTTTATATTTCTGTTATAGGAGCTAACAGAGTACTGAGTAATAATTCAATAATCATAATTTGCCTAGTCAAACATACCTAGAAGTGGCCATTGTTGCTTTAAACTGCTGATGCCCTAAGCAAGCGTCTTAAACAAATATGCTCAGCTCAGCTACTTTTATCTCACCAGAACATATATGTATGTGTGTTATTCATATTTTGCATTCATAGTACACTCTGTAATTGTGAGATAACCCCGCCCATTACAGAAAGCAACCGTAAGGGACTGAAGATACATGCTGCATGCTCCAGCAATTATTAATTTTGCTTATTTTATTTTTTTATATTGTATCTGTGTTGAGCTGATGTAAAGCTTAAGCTATCTGCTTTTATAAACATAAATATTAAAAATTTAACATGTTTTTGTACTCTAGATCAACCACATTTTCATCAAATGCCAATTTTCACTAACACTGCCTGTTGCACAGCTTTCTATAACAGGAAAAAAAAAAAAAATAACACAGAGTGATCTATTTTAAGCGTTTATTTCTTTTATTGTTGATAGTTGATTATGGCTTACAGCCAATAAAAAACATGAAAAAAAATATATAAAAAATATAAAATATAAAATATAATGTAAGACCAACTGACCATTTTGACAGTGGGGTCAAAGTGTGTGAGCAAAGTGCCAAGTCCTGCTGGAAAATGAAATCCGCTTTCCAAACCATCGCTGACCATCAGCAAATGTTGCATTTCATTTCATAATCTTCTTGCTGACAACTTTTATGGAGAGGTGGATTTCATTTTCCAGCAGGACTTGGCACACTGCCCAAAAAATGCAGTACCAAAAAAAGTACCAATTGGTCTTAAAATATAATATTCTAAATTTCTGAGACACTGATTTCTTTCATGGGTTTTCATTGGCTGTAAGCTATAATAATCATCAACAATAAAATAAATAAACTGTTAAAATAGATCACTCTGTTTTAATTAATACATCTATATAATATATATGAGTTTCACATTTTGAACTGAATTACTGAAATAACGCAAGTTTTCAATAATATTCTCATAGTATAAATATAATAAAAAGTATACGAAAATTGAACGTTATGAGACACCCCAAGGTACAGTATTCCTTAGTATTCATGATGAAATATATAATATATATTAAGTTGAGGCGATGTGCCTCTCGAGAGCTGTTTGGCGTCCGCTGGAGTGTTTTTTTTCTCATATTGTAGTCCCTGTTGTTCTCCTGTTCCTGTAAACTACAGCAGGCAACATATACCTGAGTGCACACTCCTGTACTGTACTGAGAGTCCTGTCTTCATTCTGAACCTACACTTAAACATAACCCTCTGCTTAAAATCCAAATAATCTTTTTTATTGAGACTAAGCACCAAGAATTTCTGCACAAATCCAGGATGTATTTTGTATTGCGGAGACATCTGACCCCTCCCGACCCTTCTCACACACCTGGTCCAGGTAATTAAAGCCTTAAGGGACATTTGCGAACGTCCTGCTCTCAGGTGTATTAGATCTCCGAGACTGAAATCTCGAGGGTGTCTTGTTTTTTATTTTCTTCCTCTTTCTCTCTCTCTCTTCTTTCTTTTCTGGCTTCCTGATGGATAACTCCACTTGATGGTTTCATATTTTGCCGGCTGCTGGAATGACGAACCTTTCTGACTGGCTGGCTACTGTCAGCAACTAGTGGGAGGAGCCTCCTTTAACCCTTGTATGGTGTTCATTTTCATTTTTCATCAAATGATACTAAAAAAATATTTTTTTCTAACTCAAACTCATTGGCATTGGCGAATTTTTTGTGAAAAACATATATCAAAACACATTTTCGATAAACACACACTGTACACATTTATATTACATACAGTCTGTTTGGCCAAGGGCTAATAAACATTGCTTCATTTGTAAATTTGAAACTAAACGAATTTTCTACTCATGTCTTGAGTTTAATTCATTTTCTTTTACATTTTATTAAAAAACTAATAAAAAAAGAGTAGCACTTTTTGAAAGAAATGTAACATAAGAAAGGTAAAGGGTAAATATTAACCATGTAAGCTGTTTATATTGCTTGCAATTTAGGTGAAGCGAGCATGTGTAAAGCATTTTAATGTAGAATTGCTTAATTTTGCTGAATTAAATACAAGTAACAAAGTAAACGAGTAACAAAAATATGAACACCACACAAGGGTTAAAGGGGATTTTGATAGCAGTGTGGTTGTACTTTAATGCACTGACCATCACATGATTTAAAGGGGCGCTCAAATAGTTTATCATTGCATTCAGTTCATAACAAGTTGTTTTTGAGGCAAAGTCGAAGGAAAAGGATACATTTGTTAAAATTAATCAAAGCCCACCCTATTGTGACTTAGAACAACATTTGTGAAATTACAGTTAATCACAAAAATACAAAATATTTTTTTTCAATACTTCCGTTTATTATTGATTATTAGTTAAATCCAACTAAAAGTGACTTTACAACCTAAACATGTTACTCCACATTACATTTACTGCCGTTAGAAAAAAAAATGCATGCATTTTCTAAATTATATACATAATTTATATTATTATTATTATTTTGTATTAGCATGTTAATTCTGTCCTTTTTTTTTTTTTTACTCAGTAGCGTTGTGTCCTGTGTTTTAATTTTTTCCACTGAAAGCACTTCTTACGATGGTGTCCTTTTATGAAAAATAAAGTAACTTTACATGTTATAGAGATTTTTGGCAGCAGTTCATAAACGTTATAAACAGATACCCCAAACCCTTTAATCACTGACCTTGTGTGTAAAGCCGGTGTTGTGCTGAATTCAGCACCCCTGCCAGGAAAAGCACCCTCTCTCGGAAGCGTGCACCCATGTCTTCTTGGCTTTAACTTTACTTAGCAAATGGAAATACCCGAGATATTGTTCTAAGCTACACTGACTGTGTAGCTTTAAGAGTAAGGAAGTGTTTTTTTAAAGCATGCCGTAGATTTCGGCACGCTTTCAAAATAAAAGCTTTTTTTAAAACAATTTGTCCCACCTATTTCTGATATTGCATCCCCTCCCCGGTTCCTACAGGCAATGAATTGGTTTGCTTGCCTTGTTGAAACGGGCCTGTAAAGAATTACGAGTCCTGTAATTGTCACGAAAAATGAACCATTTCACCCCAAACCCACTCTTAACGATTTTGTTTCCATCTCAATTACTGAATCATGCAGAACACTTAAAAAAATCATTGGAATTCACTTTTTTTTTAACACAAAACGCACAAACGTGCATGCACACATACTGCAGAACACAGGCATAATAAGCGAGCACTAAGTGATATGGCAAACACAGATCTAAATTACTGTGTGTGAAGCTCGTTTCACTGCCGCCTTCACATGAGTTATTTCCATAACTCATTTGCTTAAGGCAACTATAGTCTCATTCTCGAGGCCAGTAACGATCTACAGAGCCCGGCCGCCCATGACTCACTTCTTTTGCATTTCATTTGAGAAATGCCTTCTGGATTAAAGTGAAGTGAATCCAGCTTGATCCGGCTGCTCGAGCTGTTTTTAAACTACCAATCTGGGTGTGGTGATTTAGAGAAAAAAAACCCAAGGCGGTAACTCTTATTGGATGTAATTTTAATCCCAGAATGAACAGAATAAATTCTATTCAGTTTTCAAGCAAGAACAAACAAATGACCAGACCATAACCAACTACAAGACTCAAATCAGAAAGTACAAATAATATATATTGGCTATGATCAGTTATCTTGTTGTTCTAGACCTCCACTTTTCTTCATTAGAGTACCTCACAGAAGTGAGTAGACCCCTCACATTCTGAACTCTAAATATTTTATTATGTCCAATTTCATGGGATAACACAACACAACACTGAAGATATGACACATTGGGACACATTGGGTCCTATTTTAGCGATCTATAGTGCATCATTCAACTGTGAATAGTGCAGCTGGATTTAGGGTGTGTCTGTGTGTCTTTGGTATTGTGAGGGTGCAGAAAGTACTCCTTTCGTGGCTCAAAAAAAAATGCTAAAAAAAAAAAAAGCATGAACTAATTATCTTTATTATTTAAATTTGGGTGTGTTTTGAGCGTAACATGAAATAAACCAATCAGTGTGCCAGTTGTCATTCCCTTTGAGAGCCAGGTGAGCTATGACTTTGGCACATCTGGCGGCACGGTGGCTTAGTGGTTAGCACATTCGCCTCCCAGCACTTGGGTCTTGGGTTCAAGTCCCTATCTGGGTGGAGTTTCCATGTTCTCCCCGTGTCTGTGTGGGTTTCCTCCGGGGACTCCGGTTTCCTCCCACAGTCCAAAAACATGGAGATCAGGTAAATTGGATACTCTAAATTGTTCAGAAGGTTTGTGTGTGTGTAAATGTGTGTGTATGACTGTGCCCAGATATGGCTTGGCACTCTGTTCTGGGTAATTGCTGTAGTGCCCGATGCAGTCCTCCAGGTGGACGGTCGTTTCCGGTTGAGAGCACGTGCGCTGTGCGCTATTGGCAGCCGCTTCTCACCGGTGTGTGGATGAGTGTTAATGTGTAATGTGCTTGTGTTAATTGTAAAGCGTCCTTGGGTTTGTAGAAAGGCGCTATGTAACTTCATTCATCATTTGCATCTTAACAGCGCAGCGCTTTGTGCGTCTCAGAAGAGGCTCTTAAATACGATCTGATCGTCTGATCAGCTAAATTAGAGACATATGGGTCAATCGCATATTTTGGCTGAACTTTAGCCAATATTAGTACAGAACTGCATGTACTAATTTTATTAATTGGGTGTGTTTTGGGTGAAACAAAAAGAAATAAAGAAATAAACAAATCAGTGTGTCATTTCCTTTAAGAGCCAGGTGAGCTCTGACTTTGGCGCGTTAGTATCTTAACAGTGCAGTGCTTTTCTACATCTCAACAGAGGATACTGACCTGTGTGTACTCTCTTACAGGGAGCTTTGCATAGAGCTAATGTTCTCCTTAACTCTCAAATACAATCGTATCGTCTCTCAGGATCAGCTAAATTAGAGATATAAGGGCCATCTGCATATTTTGGCTGAAAATTGGCCGATATTGATACAGAACTGATTGATTTCTTCCATCTCTACCAAGAATTCGAACTTCAGACTTCTTACTTTTCCTGTGTGACCAACTACATTTGGCATAACAGGAGAACAGTGTGCATGTTAGCCGAGCAGTTCCTCTAATGAGGGATGACACACTGTGTGATTCATGCTTTAGTCACTCTGGTCACAGTTTTTTGGTGAATGTGTTTTTTTGAGCTCCATAGACTCTATCGTCCACCCTTCAAATGCGTGTCACAATGCTCTTTGCTATCTTACACCCTGTCAACGGGCTAAATCCAGCTGCATGATCCGAGTAGTTTAGGAAAAACACTGTGTCTACGTCAACCCGTGAATAAGAAGCAGCATGCAGTTCATTCCTGTGTTATTTGTGCGAATAACACATCAGTGCTTTACCCAGTAATTCAGAGCTAAGGAAGAAATGGTTAGAATTAGTCTATGGAGGAAAAACACCACCAGCGACATACAATTGAGATAGGTAGGTGTATGATAAGAACAGTTCCGTTTACACAGGGGTGAATTTTTACTTTCTGGATCTGGACTACACACCTCTGTGTGTACGTAACTATAGGTTTAAATAGGATCTCCGGTGGATTTGGTGTTTTACAGAGCGTTTTAGTCAAGAATTTCCCCCCGGGGATCAATAAAGTATCTATCTATCTATCTTTTAAGACTAGGTCAGTGGCTGACCTAAACTTAGCAGGGCATTATTACACATGCTGGAAAATAACATATGACATTACAAAGACTGTTATTAGTGTAAAAATGTCTTTAATTTAAAACGTTTCTAACTGTCTCACTGCCTCCTGGTACATTTGCATGTATGAATATTCATGAGCGAGAGCTGAAATCCTATCGTTTCTCAGCGCCGTCCACTCCTCCACTGGACTAAAGCAGCGTTATACCGAATCACCAGAGCACTTTTTATCACAAAAAAACTCAATCACAAAAAAATGCTCAAATAGCATATATTCATACTAGAGACACAACTAGACATTTTAAAATTAATAAAAAAACACTGGAATGAGAACTTTAATGGATTTTTATGGACGCTAGCACTCTTCAGATGTCAGTTGTTAGATGTTAGATGTTTTTTTTGATAGTTTTGCATGTTAGGCCTGCTGCGCTCGGCTACAGTAACTGTAAAAACTGTGTTTCTTTGTTATTGTTCACCCACAGCGAGTTACTGACCAACAATAAGTCACAGGAAGAGAGAATGAGAGGTTACAGGAGGAGGAGAAAAGTGAGGGAGGGAGAAAAACGACACTCTGCAGACTGGAGGCTGGGTGGCTGGAGAGCTTCCTCTGTGGAGTTATTGTGCCAGGGTGCCAGGGAAGTAGAGCTGGCATCAGGAAAGCATTAGCTTTAATCCAACAATGTGTGTGTGTGTGTGTGTGTTTTTGTGTGTGTTTCTATTATAAAACTCAGGGCAGGACTCCAAAAGCTTACAAATAACCACTTAACCTAATGCACATGCCGAGTCAAACAGAGATGTGAGAAAGAATAAAAAAAAAAAAACATACACAGAAAATACTCAAATACACACATTCTGTGTACTTAACTATTTTTAGCTAACTTGTCCGGATATGTCGCACAACCAGCCCCAACTATACACTATCCTATCTGCTAGCCTAGCCACTGATGCTAGGCTAGCTTTAAAAACCTCTTCATGCTGCTAGCTAACATTAGCATGTACCATAATGTAACCACTAAGAAATACAAAGAGCTAAGTGTATAAAACCTAGGCTAGCTAAACTGTTTAGCTAAGCTACTGTAGCAGCAGCATCGCCAGGGGTGGGGTAACAAAACCAAAACCCACAATCCCATTCAGCAGCTTTGTTTTTTTTTAAAAAGCTACACAAATGACTGCAACATGCAGTAGATTTCTCTCAAACTGGTGTGATGGATCAATGGATGGAACCAATAGGGAGTCGGAATGGTATATGTTTATACTTCTCTACATCCAATCACAATCAGATTCACTCTATCTGGATGGAGAGATTTATATGAATAGGGGTTTTATTAAACGATGAGAATCCGGAATTAAACCACCTGAAATGAAATAGAAGTAACGAAGCTGTTTTTATATTTAAAGTGTAAAGAGTAGAAAGTTCAGATAATTGATGAGGTGTTATCTTGTGAGTGAGGCTAAACATTGGTCATCATGCTCAACTCATGGCAACATTATTAATCTAAAAATGTATTAAGCCAAATCTTGACCTTAACTGAAGCAGGTGGATTTTTTTGTTAGACTACCCTGCTAAAAAATCCTGCTCAAGACTAGCTGGTAGCAGTTTTTTTTTAGATGTTCTCAGCTGATATTTGCTCTAAGATAGTTGAAATGCCTGTCACCCACATGAAAACATACCATATTATGCTTGATCATGATAGTTTGAGCAAGCAGTCTGACCAATATGGTTTTGCTTGTCATGTTGATCATGCACCCCTGTAAAAAAGAAGTATACCTAAACTATGCTGAAATAGGTGTGTACTTAAGTTGTGTTATTTTGTAACCACTAATTTGTACTTAAATACTACTCGTTTGTAATTAAAATGATATAGATTTTTATATAAAATATATAGGAGAAATATATTTGAAGTCACGGGCCACAGACTTTGTAATAAAACAAATAATGAAATATACCACATTTGAAATAATACATTTTTCCTGATTATTTCATTTAAACACCATTTTACTTGACTTACTATCTTTATCTTTGACAGTGTTGTGTAAACTAAGATTTTTTTAATTTGATGTTTAATTTCATGATGTCTCTTAATATAAAACTCCTTAATTACGGCAACTTTTAGACTCTTTGGCCCGTTTTTCTGCGCTACAACTGCGCACTCTCTCCACTTTTAGACTCTTTGCCCCGTTTTTCTGCGCTAGAAATGCGCACCCTCTCCGCTTTTAGACTCTTTGCCCCGTTTTTCTGCGCTACAACTGCGCACTCTCTCCACTTTTAGACTCTTTGCCCCGTTTTTCTGCGCTAGAAATGCGCACCCTCTCCGCTTTTAGACTCTTTGCCCCGTTTGTCTGCGCTACAACTGCGCACTCTCTCCACTTTTAGACTCTTTGCCCCGTTTTTCTGCGCTAGAAATGCGCACCCTCTCCGCTTTTAGACTCTTTGGCCCGTTTTTCTGCGCTACAACTGCGCACTCTCTCCACTCTTAGACTCTTTGCCCCATTTTTCTGCGCTAGATATGCGTACCCTCTCCGCTTTTAGACTCTTTGCCCCGTTTTTCTGCGCTACAACTGCGCACTCTCTCCACTTTTAGACTCTTTGCCCCGTTTTTCTGCGCTAGAAATGCACATCCTCTCCACTTTTAGACTCTTTGGCCCGTTTCTGACACCTAGCGTTCAAACTTTGAATCTCACATTATAAAATCCTGCTTAACAGCGGGCCAACTTTCATTCTATTTCTAAAATACCTCGCGGGTCGCTCCAAAAAAGAAAACGGGCCGCAAATGACCCGCAGGCCGTAGTTTGGACACCCCTGATCTACGGTGTTAACTCTTAAATCAGATTCTTTATATGCTCCTACAGAACTTGCACTGAGCATTAGGACTGTATTAATATCATGTGGCTGGGCTGGGTTTTGGAGTCACGCTCACGCATAAAGGGCTTCTGTAATGAATACACACTGGAGAGTGTCCAGACTGCCCTTGAAGCCAGCACACAGGAATTAGAGCGGGAAGGTTTAATGAAGTCTCCCTCTCTCTCTCTTTCTCTCCATCTCTCTCTCTCTCTTGTTTTCTCTCTCTTTCTAAGCCAGGCCAATAAAGGCCCCGTAAGTACATTTAAATGAACCCAGGCTTTGCTATTGCACAAGCTTATTTTATGGTTATAGAGACACAATTTCTTTTTGAGACCCGCACGTAACACACACACACACACATTTCTGAGCAGTTTTTGGATGCGCAAGTATGGAGGTCAGTTCGGGGTACGAGAACCCAAACTGTCATCTGTTTTGCATTAGAACAAAACCACACTAAGCAGTTCAGTTTGGTGGTTTGATGGTTTGTGATCATCCATCTTCCTCTTGATTATATTCCAGAGGTTTTTAATTTGGTAAAATAAAAAGAAACTCATTATTTTTAAGTGGTCTAGAGCTATATGTGTGTGTGTGTGTGTGTGTGTCTTAGTGTAGGCGTGTATTCTGTAATACAATCTTACAGAAAATTCTTGGTTGTCGAGTGGATTGTCCTACATGCAAAAAGAAATGCAATGAATGAGACACACACACACACACACACACACACACAAACAAACAAAATGAGAGTCACATTCTGTTCCAGTGACTCATACTTGTGTTATATAATAACAGGGAGGTTAGCTGAGTTTACAGCTAGGCTCCTCCCCCCCCCGGCCCCCCCCGAACCTGTCCTCTTCTACATTCTTTCCTTATTCATCATCCGCTTCAAAACTCACTTATTTCACTATCATCGTCACAGCATGCAGAGGTGCTGAACACGCTCAGCCTATCTCTCCATCAGTCTGCACTGTAGCATGTTTCACACACGATACTTCAAAGTTCAACATTTGGTTTGTTTGATAGATGAAATCAGTGCTGCATAAAAACACTAAATTACTGCACTGAAACAGCTGGATTTCCACCATAGAGTCATAGTGTAACAATGTACAACATGCTTTTAGCTAATATCCCTTTTTAGCTAAAGGTCTCATTCCACTAAAATCCATTTTTCTTCTTGTTCTTTGTGAAATATAGTACTATAGGTCTCTTTCTGTTGTCTCTTTCTGCAGTAGCTACTAAAAAGAGAGACGTTAGGGTGTCGACGTCAACCAGTTACTTCAAAGCCTCCCCCACCCTTCGCTTGCAACCGCCCAGTTGTTTACAAAGCTAGTTAGCGTTAGCTATCTTGTGTAAGTAACTGTAGGTTTAAATCGGATCTCCGGTTGATTCTGCATTTTACCCAGACCTTAAATAAACACTAGGGAAGCACGGTTTGACAAGGTAGCACAACTCGAACAACAGAACACCGGTCAAAGCGGGTGTCGTTCGCATCGAATTTTATGATATAGAGCGTATATAGACTCTGGAGCTTCAACGTGGTGAAACTGCACATGCACCGAATCACCAAGTCTGAGGTAAGGTCTGAGTTTAATAGCGTCTAGACTCCTGGCTAAATAAAGCAGGGCTAAATAAAAACACAAGACATTCATTCATACTAGAGACCACAACTAGACATTTTAAAATGAATGAAAAAACGATGGAAAAAGACCTTTAAGGACATGCTGTGCACATGCATTTCTGGACAAGCTGAAAGATGCAGAACTAAAAAAGTACAGAAACTTTTTGACACAGTTTTGAAACTTGCAAACTGGCTTCAAACTGGCTTCAAAGTGCATTTACCAGCATGCCACGCCCTGGCATGCAATCCCTAATCAGGAAAAGTCAGCTAAGAAAAAAGTGCAGCTTGTTTTACATTTGTCTTGTCTAGTTCTGTCATTTCGTTGATATGTGCTACTTTTTTCTTCGCAGTTTTGTTCCATTCTTCCTGCAAACACATCTTATAGGTTGTGCACAAGTAGGGCACAATTGTTCAAATTGTTCTTCACACATTCTCCCTTGATTTACAAATAAAATGTTAAATTTACTGATGATCAGTGATGGTTTGGAGAGTCATGTCTGTCATCTGCTGGTGTTGATCCACTGTGTTTTATTATCAAGTCTAAAGTAAGTGCAGTTTTGTTTTCCCACAAAATCTTACAGCACTTCATATCTTACAGCTTCCCTCTGCTACTGACAACTTTTATGGAGATGAGGCTTTCATTTTCCAGCAGGACTTGGCACACTGCCAAAAGTACCAATTGGTTTGATATTAATTTTCAAATTTTCTGAGACATTGATTTTTGCGTTTTCATTGGTTGTAAGCCAATAAAAAAATAGTGATCCAAAGACGCTAGGTTGATGAATCGACCAAACATATGAACAGAATGTGCAAAAAAACAAACAAAAAAGGTCATAAGTGTTCCCCAAAAACAATAAATACACATTAAATACAACCCTAACCCCTCTGGATCTTTTCACTTTGTGTTGAACACAATACACTCTGCACACAATGCACTTAACCACACACATGTGTTCTTTTGTTTCCTCCTCCTTCCTTTCTTTGTGGCTCTCCTGTCACCAGCCAATAGCAAAGAGCAAATTTCGCTTCTCACGCCAGCAACAACGGTCACCATCGTCATAGAAACACAACAGTGGCACACACTGGGGAAGCTAATCAAAGACATGCCGCTGACACTGAATCATCCAGCATGTGTGGGTAGGCCGAGTGGTATTGAGGTTTCACGGATGTTTGTTCTTCATGTTCCATCTTCAGTTTTAAATCGGTTTCGCTCATCGTCAAGTCGGGTCGAGTCAAGTCTGAGCTTGATAGTTCTTGATAAATCTCCACATGCTGCAACAATTAATAACAGCTAAACACAACACTTCCCACAAAACTGCAGAACCTTGTAGGAACGAGGCATTGCATCATTGCATTTATTCCAAATAGAGCACAGCAAAACCATTCAACCTCAATTCATAAAAATGGCTTTCTGTCTTTAATTGCATTTTGGCTACATTCACATTGCAAGCCATGCTGCACATTGATACCTGTATAATCGTCTCCTTCTTCACTAACAACAAAAAACCCTCATATTAGAGAGACGTGAGACTCGTAGCTTTATAAAGGGTTATAAATGGATGAGTTAGCAGCTCATATGTGGAGCATCTTTTGCTGGAGTGGAGAGTAAACAGGAAACAGCTGGTCTGAAGTTCATGCTCAGGTCGAGGAGGTAAAAAAAAAAAAGGACAGGCGGTTTGCTTTTGCTGTTTTTTTTTTTTTGCAGCTATAGCTGCACAGCTAGGCCAAGAGATAAAGTGTGGGAGAGAAGCGAAAGAGAAGTACGTAGCACTAATGCTAATGCTAATACGTAAAAGCAAAAAGACAATGCATGAATTCACATTTGACCATTAACATTCATGTTGCATGTCCAAGAATCGGCCTTGTATCTGATTTAGGACTACATTTGCAAGTGACTCAAATCTGATTTGAAAAAGTCTGATTTGGCACGTTCACACAGCCATGTAAAAATCAGATCTGAGCCACATTGACCAAAAAAAATCAGATTTGAGTCACTTCAGTTTGGTAACGTGAGCATACTTAAAAGATGTTTGGTACTAAAGACACCAAGTGATAAAGTGTTACAGGTGTTATTTTATCCTGTGACTTTTCATGCAAACACTTCTTAAGGCGTGTAACAGACTAAGCAGTGTTCTCAAGTCTCACGCTTTGAGCGTGTGACACATGCACCTCAGCGAGTTCACACGCTCACACACCACACATGGTATTTCTCACGCTTGCCAATCCATCAGCTGCATATTATAATGTACTCTTGTTGAGCCAATCAGAAAATGGATCGCTCTGTTGTTAGGCAGACCTAGTGAAAGAGGGTGGAGTTTCAGCCAGTTCTGAAACAACTGAAGAAGAACTGCACGCACCCACCCTCACCCTCACCCACCCACCACACCCACCCATCAACCACCCACCACACCCACCCATCAACCACCCACCACACCCACCCTCGCCCACCACACCCACCCACCACACCCACCCTCACCCACCACACCCACCCTCACCCACCACACCCACCCTCACCCACCCACCACACCCACCCTCACCCACCCACCACACCCACCCACCACCCACCCACCACCCACCCTCACCCACCCTCACCCACCCTCACCCACCCTCACCCACCCACCCTCACCCACCACCAACCACCCACCACACCCACCCTCACCCTCACCCAACAGCCCATTCGCCTATTATATTATGGCAATCGACCAGAGCTGCCTGTGCCAAAACACCAGTTGCCAAATACTCTAGATTATGGCAATTGTGTCATATACTTGGCAAACCCCATTTGCCAAGTATATTATGGAATTCAGCCAGCGGTGCTTGTGCCAACACTCTGGTTGCTGACTCTAATATGACCATCAATATAAAATGGCAATTGCCAACAGCTTGGTTACAGAGTATATTATGGCAATTGGCCAGAGCCAACTGTGCCGAAACCCCAGCTGCAAAGTATATTTTGGAAATCGGCCAGAGCCGCCTGTGCCAAAACCCCAGTTGCTGAGTATATTATGGCAATCGTCCAGTGCTGCTTGTGTGAATACCCTGGTTGCCAAGTATATTATGGTAATCAGTCCGTGCCACCTGTGCCAACACTCTGGTTGACAACAATAATATGGCAATCACTATAATAAGGCAATCACCAACAGCCTTGTTGCCAAGTATATTATGGCAATCGACCAGCGCTGGCTGTGCCAAAATCTGTGCCAACACTCTGCTTCCTGAGTTTAATATGGCAATCGGCCTATGTTGCTTGTGCCAACAGCCCGGTTGCTGAGTATATTATGGCAATTGGCCAGAGCCACCTGTGCCAAAAATTCGGATTACGGGACTATAAAATGGCAATTGGCCAGAGCTGATTGTGCCAAAACCCCATTTTCTAAGTATATTAAAGTAAAGTATAGTATATTATGTAAATTGGGCAGAGGCACTTGTGTGAACACCCTGGTTGCCAAGTATATTATGGTAATCAGTCCGTCCTACTTGTGCCAAAACCCCAGTTGCCGAATATACCATGGCAATTGGCCAGAGCTGCTTGTGCCAACAGCCTGGTTCCAAGTATATTATGGCAATGGGTCCAATATTGAGCTTCTTGTATCAAATCTCTGGTTGTCCAGTACAAACTACATTTGGCCACATTCTGCATGGCCAATGCCAAGTCTCATTGTTCACCCTATCTGGGATTAACGTCGTTGTTGTCATGTTGGGAGAGTCAGACAATAGCCACTAATAACAAGTAATCAGGATATCTACCTAACACAAACTGTGCACCAACGAACAAGCTATGGTACAGCAACCACCAGCTATAAGTGTAAACCAACATTTTAATATCACTGCTAGGTTAGGAGTGAGGCCACCACTCAAAACTGACTACTGATAATGAGTTAGTGGCTCTCTAACTCAAACTCTACTCAAACAACGGGGCTTTTGTGCATAAGCCACCAGTAATCTCATTGGACCGCCCAACATTTCTGGCTCTAATTAACTCTAAGCACTTCTAGGCGCTTACTCCACTTACTCCATCCTGGTCCTTTTGTTTTCATCTTAAATAAATAAAAGTAGCTGCCAAATTATAAGTAATATCCTGGCAGCAGACATTACCATAGAAGTGTTTACGCATCGTCAACATTTGCACGCCTGCATGATACCATCGGTTATGTCATATGTCACAACAGGTTCTGTCATGGGGAACTGAATGTTACTGTATTCAGTGATAAACACAATGCTGGTCTGCATTCACATTACTATGTTTAACGTGACCTAAATTGGATTTGGCTATTTTAATGTTTCACATTCAGAAACGCAAGTGTACTGGACCTGTCTATAATGTGAACATATATGTCCATTAAATACACATGCACATACAGGGGTTGGACAATGAAACTGAAACACCTGTCATTTTAGTGTGGGATTTTAGGTTTCATGGCTAAATTGGAGCAGCCTGGTGTTCAACCTTCATTAATTGCACATTAATACACCAGTAAGAGCAGAGTGTGAAGGTTCAATTAGCAGGGTAAGAGCAACATTATGGGAGACATACCAGAGTTCAAAAGAGGACAAATTGTTGGTGCACGTCTTGCTGGAGCATCTGTGACCAAGACAGCGAGTCTTTGTGATGTATCAAGAGCCACGGTATCCAGGGTAATGTCAGCATACCACCAAGAAGGACCAACCACATCCAACAGGATTAACTGTGGACGCTGTAAGAGGAAGCTGTCTGAAAGGGATGTTCGGGTGCTAACCCGGATTGTATTCAAAAAACATAAAACCACGACTGATCAATTCATGGCAGAATTCAATGTGCACCTCAACTCTCCTGTTTCCACCACATAATAAATACATTTACATTTATTTATCTTCTAAGAATGTTACTCATTGCTGTGTGGGCTGAGTATTATATCCCTTATCTGTGCTCCAGGACGTCGGAGGGATGTCTGCTAGAACACAGCGGTAAAAACAAAGGATTGTAAATACTGTAGATTAGGCTTACAAAAGCTGAAACCTGTTTCACTAGAATTGATCTGAATTGGGATCTTGCTAATCTTTGCCATGCCACAGTTTTACAAAAAGGCAATTTTAAAGGGAAACTTGACAAATATGTAGGCCAATTCCTGACGAGGTTTTACTGGACTGTGAGGAACCATCAACCATCGTCCAGGCGGGATGTCCAGTGACTACTCCACTGACACAAACCAAAGAAGCAACAACTCTTTTATTTTTTTATTGGAAAAGCGAAAGAAAATAATTTGCACTCCCACAGAAGCATTCCCAGCATGCACAACATGCCGACACAAGCATACTCACGTACGCTAACCACCCAGGGTACTGCACGCTCTGCTATGGCTTTGGGAAGCAAACTGTATAGGATTTTTGCCGTACCGTGCAATAATTTATGGCATTTTCAGCTTTACTCTCGACAGGTTTATAAGCTGCAATGCAGATCACGTCATGACAGTAACACATATGCAACATATGGCCTAAATTGCACAACAGCAGAATACAAAAGAGGTAAAAACGCAGTACAAAAGAGGATTTGCCTCTGAAAAGCCTGTTTTTTTGCGTCTAGACTCCTAATCTGGGTCTGAAAAGACAGCTTTTATTACCATTTAAACATTATAGCAGCACTCAGCACCTGTTGGAAAATATGGAGAGCTTTTCTTTACATTCCTCCCCCGTCTCTCTCTCTGTGTTGCGCACGGCGTGACTTTAGTTTCTACCCGTTCTCGTTTTTCCACCCGTTCTTGAGCTCCGTATCTCCTTATAAGGGCGTTTTTTTTACCGGCCGTGTCCCAATTTACTAGCCAGGGCAGCGATACTGCAATACTGCAACTCTTCTGCAATTGGGTTCAACAACCCTCTGGGCTGGAGAGCTACTAGCCTGTAGACTAGACTCCATCCCATTACACTTAATTTCCCAAAATTGATTTTTTTTTTTTTGTGGCCCGCCACGTAATGGCTTGGGAAATATCTGGCCCCTGTACTATATTGTCAACCCCTGTACTATAGCAAACAAACTTTTTGGAAATTGACAAGGCAGGAATGAAGACAATCAGCTTAATGTTACACATAAACCTTCTATTTCAATTTTTGCTGTTTTTCAATTTTTTACATATGAATTATGTGAATCTGACAATTGTTCTTTAAACAAACAAAAGACAACCATATACAACCATATACTCTACCTGTGATCTCCAGTCTCCGGACTACATTACCCAGAATGCACACGCACCATCAGGAAGTCAATCACCAGGATATTGATTACACCTGTTCACCACCCTATATATACTCCACCACTTCACTCAGTAATTGCAGAGTATTTGTTGGTTTTCCACATACGAAGCATTTTTCCCATTGCCTGTGTTTACTCTCTCTTGTATTTCGACCATGTTTTGTATTTTTTGATGCTGATTTTTACCTATGATATCACCTTGCCTGTTTTTGGTATGTTAACCGTGTCGACCCTTCTCGTTCTGACTACTCTTTTTTTTTTCAAATAAAGTCTGTTTATTGCATCTGTGTCAGGATTTGTCCAGGATTAAATATTTTGGAGATACAACAGCTGATGACATGCACTGTTGCTCTATCAACAATTCTCACCTCTAGACTTATCCAGTGCACCATCTTGTAGCACCTGCCTAGACACGCTTTACAGGACATTAAGAAAAATCAAATGCAACAAAAAAATGGAAGAAACCAAACAAAAATGAGACTCAGTTTCCTTTTAAACCAACTTTTCCTCTTTTGCACACTGAACAGTGGGACATGTTGAGTGACCTGCAAAATTACTAGACCTTAACCCCCAGGCCTCAGTCTGGAACAACAGGTGAAACTCGAGCTACACTGAATGCAAAACCTGTTTATGATGAGGTAAGCTGCGAGTAATGAGTTAAATTGGTCCGTGCACCAATGCAAGCATTTGCATGGTTTTATTTGACACTGAAATCTATTTGTTTGGATGCTTTAAAGGTTGAAAAAAATGCATTAATTAAGCGTTTAGGTTTTTTAAGACATTCTTTTGAATGTAAAAGTAAAAGTCAATTTTAAAATTTAAGCCAAGGCTTTAAAAGCTTCATGATAACAGGTCAAGTTATGTAACAGTTTTGGAATTTTGGAAATGGGTCGTTTTAGCTCTCTTTTTATTTTTTAAAGGTAAAACAACAAATTGCTTTATTTTGTTTTTAATATAGAATTTTGTCTGTTTTATTTTCGTAAATTACAACATCCACTCTTCACTCTTCACATTTTGAGTAAAATGTAAGTTCTAATGAAATCTGTTTTAACTATTCCAATAAATGCTACCCAAGTGCCAGTCAAAAGTTTGGACACACTATTTCAATCAGTGTTTTTATTTATTTGTTTGTTTTTTCCTACGTAGTAAATAAATTGTGAAGTGATCCAGACTATGAAGGAACACAAAAGGAATCATATACTAACTTTGTGATTAAATTATCCTGTACAACAAAAGAGGTAACTCTTGCTCTTCCTTTTCTAGGCCGGTGCTGATGAGAGCCAGTTCTTTTTTGCAGGATACTTTACATTTTCTTTACTTAATTGAGTAGTTCTTCAGTCTCATAACCTGGATTCGAACATTACTTAAATATTCACTATTCACTGTATACCTGTAACTCTACCTCTTCACTACTTTACTTTAACTGATGCTCTCAAACACTTTATTAAGAGACAAGAAATTCAAGTAATTAACTCTTGATGAGTTCAGCACAGCTGTTAACTGAAAGCCTGAATTCCAGGTGATTCTACCTCATAAAGCTGACTGAGAAAAAAACCAGCAGAGATGTGCAAAAATAATCCTTGTAAAAAAAAAAAGTATTAAAATGTATTTAAGTATATTTTTTAAAAGTACATACTTCTAAAAATTAAAATATGTACTTAAATACATATTAAATGTACTATTTTGGAACAACTTATGGCAATTAACTATCTAAGTATACTCAATTGTAATTAAGCTATATTTAAATACAACATAAAAGCATTAAATTGTGCTTTTGAGTGCTGCTTTTTTCCATACAGCTTTCCAAACTGCAAATTTAAAGGTCACTTTCCGTCGTTTTTTCTTTCATTTTAAAATGTCTAGTTGTGGTCTCTAGTATGAATGAATGACATGTGAGCCGTTTTTGTAAAAAAAAAGTGCTCAGGTGTCTCTGTATAGCTCTTTTTTAATGGACTGTTTTAGGGGTGTGTCCAAAATGACCGGATTCCAGCTTTGCTCATGAATATTCATACATGCAAACAGCATGCAAATATCTCTCCTCTGATTGGCTAGGAGCACTGCGACGCCCCTCCACCGCTCTGCCGCTCACTGCCTCCCACCTCCTAACTGATGAGCGGTGATGTTGCGTCGCTTCAGCTCCGCCTCTGGGAGTTTCTCGAGCCAAGGTGGGCTGGTCTGTGAGTTTCTGCCTACGTAGGCAGAAAGATAATTCAAAATTCACCCGTTTTTCGGAGGGGGGGAGGGGGGATTTCTTTGCTTAGCTCCTGCAGACAATGGGGGCTGCAAAACAGTTTAATGTGCAGGTGTACACATTCAACTCGGAGAGACCTACTGTATTCCACAAAAAACAAGAAAAATCGGATTTATTTAGATAGATAGATAGATAGATAGATAGATAGATAGATAGATAGATAGATAGATAGATAGATAGATAAAAAACGTACTATACAAGGAATATTTAATGCATAAATAAATTCTACATATATTTTCTATTAACACAACATATAATTTAAAGCATATTGCTTTAAAAAGAGAAAGTAGATTTTCATATAATTTCATGTACCTCAAGTATATTCAATTGAAAATGCACTTTTAGTATTCTTTACCTAATTTGAACCTTCTTTTAATGATCTTTAGTAAGTATACTTCCTTTTCACGAGGGAAGTCATCTTAGAATGAGGTGCTGCTTTGAATAATGTAAAACATATAAAACATATTATGGTTTGTTTAACACTTTTTTTTTTGTTCACTACATAGTTCTAATTCTGTATGTTTTTCTTCATAGTTTGAATGACTTTAGTATTAATCTACGATGCAAAACATTTTAAAATAATAAATAAAAAAAACACTGAATTAAGGTGTGTTCATAGTGTGTTCAAACTTTAGACTGGTTCTGTATGACATTTTAGTGTGTACAGAAGCTCTTTCAACACATTACAGCATGGCATTCTCCTGCACCTGCCCTTAATGTGCTGCTGTGTTTGTTATCGGGTTCTGTTGGTTTAATCTGTTGAATGGCTTTGGTGCGGCCGCAGGGAGGATTTATGGTGAGGATTGTTGGACCTTCTTTGAATGCAATCAACAGTTTAAAGAGGGGCAATGCACATAAAGGCATATCCGATTTCACAGCAATCTCCATCCACTTTATGAGAGCACTCTAGCGTCTGCTTCCACTTGGGATAACCTTTTTTTGCTTCATGCTTACGGGTATTAATGGCTGCAATGCCATGAACTGGCCTGCAGTAGTTTACATTATTCTGCCAGTTATACACAAATCTACAGTTAACATGCAGTTAAATGTTCTTTGTGAATTTAAGTGATTCCACAGAGATAAGAGCCCATAGGGTCTCACTTCCTACCAGTATATGAATTCTGTGCACTATAAAGCAAAGTGAAGTGAGGAGAGCACCTAAAAATGATTAAAAATTAAAAAAAACTCTGGAATATAATCAAGAGGAAGATGGATGATCACAAGCCATCAAACCACCAAACTGAACTGCTTTGAATTTTTGCACCAGGAGTAAAGCAGCATAAAGTTATCCAAAAGCAGTGTGTAAGACTGGTGGAGGAGGAGAACATGATGCCAAGATGCATGAAAAAAAAAACTGTGATTAAAAACCAACCAGGGTTATTCCACCAAATATTGATTTGTGAACTCTTAAAATATATATCTCTTAAAATATATCCACAGAGATAAGAGGTCATAGAGTCTCACTCTCTACCAGTATATGAATACTGTGGACTATGAAGCAAAGTGAGTTGAAGGGCCTACTTGAAAATGATGAGTTTCTTTGATTTTACCAATTTGAAAACCTCTGGAATATAATCAAGAGGAAGATGGATGATCACAAGCCATCACACCACCAAACTGAACTGCTTGAATTTTTGCACCAGGAGTAAAACAGCATAAAGTTAGCCAAAAGCAGTGTGTAAGACTGGTGGAGGAGAAGAACATGATGCCAAGATGCATGAAAAAAAACAAAACTGTGATTAAAAACCATCAGGGTTATTCCACCAAATATTGATTTCTGAACTCTTAAAACTTTATGAATATGAACTTGTTTTTTTCTTTGCATTATTTGAGGTCTGAAAGTTCTGCATCTTTTTTGTTATTTCAGTCATTTCTCATTTTCTGTAAATAAATGCTCTAAATGACAATATTTTTATTTGGAATTTGGGAGAAATGTGGTCCGTAGTTTAGGACCACATTTCCCATAAGCCCAATACGTCTACATTTTTAATGCTGTAGACGTTTTTAATGCTACATTTTTAATGCTGTTTTTTTTATTTTATATAAAATATTGGCCGAATAATCACAATATAACAAAGTGACGAATCACACTCTGAACGAATAAAAATAAAAAGCTCCTCCACTCGTCTGTATTACACTTGACCGTCAAAGCGGTCCTGGTATCTCTCAACCTAAAGCTAAATGTTGCCTCGTTCGTAATTATTTTTTTATGTTATATTGTAACCTAAATGCAAAATGAATGTGTGTAATGGCGGTATTCATTTGCAGCAACCTTAGCATTTGTTTTAGTTAGACTATGTTATGTTATCTTGGTTTATTTTGCTTAAATTATAAGTTATTGTTTGGGCCTATTGCATTTTAATTCATGTGCAACGCACAATTTATTTAATATAATATAAATATTTTTGTACTTATTTTATGCTTTATTATATTTTATGAGTATTTTTCTATTCTTAAAACTTGTCCTATTATATTAGAGTAGAGGAAAGTCATGCAGACATCACTCTTCAGTCAGTTTTATGATCTACCTGCTTTTAAATCCGATTTGGGTAGGGTCAGGTCTAGATTTTTTGGGTTTGATCTAAGCTTTATTGGTGAAGATCCCCTACTGTGAAGATCATGATAAGAAATAATTATATTTAATATGTCTTATATAAAGTGTTGCTGAATGAACACACCCTCTGCAAAACAGACTCTGAAAGGGTCCGTTACTGAACAGTGAACTAGTTGGATCAGGTGTTTTGGCTGCAGATAAACCACAAAAATGTGCAGGGCAGGGTGCCTCCGGGGGCGGGATTGTGAAAATGCTGATTGTGAAGCTGTGCATCAGCTGTGCACGGTCTGCAGTCTGTAACTGTGCAATAACGCAAAATAATGTAGCAAGATGTGAATTTTACCTCCGTCCTCCGGCAGCAGCCCACTTGAGCCGAGAGGTTTTTTCTCTCGCTTGCTTAACCTACGTGTAGGTGTTTCTGTTTGCCCTCCATTCTTGAGACTATGGATTATTGTAATCCTGGGTGGCACACCTAGATTTACTGTGTGCAGAAGGTTCAGTTGCTTAACAAAACCTGGCTAAACTCGCTCGGCCAGTGAATTATGGGTTGGGTATTAGCTGTTGGTTACGGTTGTAGCTCCTGGCTGTCTACAGAAGGTTGAATTGTTTGTGGTCGGACTGGGCTAGCGTGATCTTTAATGGGTTTGGCAGGTGTTCAAAAGGAAGAAAGAAGAAGAAGAAAGCCCTTAAAAGCCATTATACCGCCCACGCTTGATGAGCTGCTGTCATACAAGTCGTAATAAAAGTAGGAAAAAGTAGGGCTTTAAACTACTGTATGTTTCTAGGGCAGTGGGATACAATGCTAATACCGTTTTCCACACAACTATGCACACAAATCAGAAAAAAAAGCTCATGTGTCAACATTGCGACTCCAAACTCCATATTTTCTCACTCAAAAATCATTCTAAATACAGATACATTCACAAATTGCATCGTTTAGTACACCTTGGTCACCTAAGAATCACTGACCTTCGAATACATACATAATAAATACATTTCTGTTTCCTCTTTGCATGATAACTGATTTTCCTCGTCATGTTTCTCATTGTATTTACACAGGTGAAAATGACAGTTTTGCAACATATTACATGCAGTAAAAATGGCTTACATTTGTGATGCATATATATGTAGTACTTTAATGATATATGGGGGGTCCTACACAGCACCAAATACAGTTTTTTCTCTAAACACAAACAGAAAATTATTAACTGCTTTGTTGAAAGTCCACCAATCTCTAGATTGTCAAAACTGATTCCTTCCACCAAAAAAACACACACATATATTTATATACTCATCTCCTGCAGAGCATCAAATAAACACTGACAAGATCAATTCAGAGGACTTTTATCAGAAGTATTTAGTCATATTTTTGACTTCGTGAGGCCACTGTACAAATTGAGTCCATAGAAATATATTGGCTTTCTGTTCTTTATATTTATTTGATGCGGTGTAGGACCCCCCCCCCCCCCCCATATAGCAGTACAGTACTACATGTATATGCAACACAAATGTAAGCCATTTTTACTGTATGTCGTTTGTTGCACTTACGTAAATACAATGAGGTAACAAAAATGTATTTATTACAGTTTTTCCACATTGTTTCCACTCAAAATATGGAACTATGCACACAAATCCAAAAACATGAGGCTCATGTGTCGACATTGTGACTCCAAACTGCTAAACTCTACACACAATTCCATATGTTCTCACTCAAATATCATTCTAAATACATAAATAATAAATACATTTTTGTTACGTCTTTGCATGTGAACGGATTTTCCTCGTTATGTTTCTCACTGTACTTACATAAGTGAAAATCACAGTTTTGCAACTCAGTACATACATTAAAAATGGCTTTCGTTTGTGTCGCATATACATGTAGTACTGTAATGCTATATGGGGGGGTCCTACACCACACCAAATAAATATAAAGAACAGAAATGCAATATATTTCCATGCACTTGTATGCATTTGAATTTGTATAGTGGCCTCACAAAGTCAAAAACATAACTAAATATGTTATGTTTTTATGCTAACCTGATAACAGTGCTTATATTTGATTTTGTCAGTGTTTATTTGATGCTCTGCAGGAGATGAGTATATAAATATATGTGTGTGTTTGTTTGGTGGAAGGAATCAGTTTTGACAATCTAGAGATTGGTGGAGTTTCAACAAAGCAGTTCATAAGTTTCAGTTTGTGTTTAGAGTTTGGAGAAACTGAGCCAAGTTTCTAGAAATGCATTTAAACATTTGGGAAAAACTGTAAATGCTAACATGGGCAAAGATCTGGATCTTGCAGAGACGGGCAGGGTTTTTACGGTGGTAATTATGGTGCTATTGTAAACCTCTATCTCTGAGGGAGGGAGGGAGGGAGGGAGGGATGGAGAGCATGAACACGGAAGAAGATAAAATAATGAGTAAGTTACAAGAGGAGGAGGGAGAGGAGGAGGGAGTGAGGAGTGGGTTAAAGAGTCTAGAACGGTTGGAGCCAGAGGGTGTGGCAGCTCTAGTGCATAAAACAGCAGGTCCATCCCTCCTTCCATCACTCCCTCCTTCTTCTCTCTCTCTTACTCGTTGCTGGTCCAGGACTCCTGCAAACCTAAGGTGAGTGAGGACAAAAAAAAGTTTTAAAAAAAGTTTGTAGAGTTGGTTTTGAGTGCAGCATAGCTTTAGAAGTATTAGAATAGGTGCTGTATTACCAGTTTTTAGCTGTTTTGTGCAGCTAAATACTTTTTAAAGCTTTTGTTTTAGTGCATGTTTCTCTTTTTTACTCTCTGTCTCATTCGCTCGCTTGCATACTCGCTCGCTCCGGGTCCGCGCCCTCTCTTACTGTTTGTACTTGTTGCATTCGTGCAGAGTGAGTCAGGCAAGGACGGCACAGCGTAGGACTTTCAGGAAACTCTCAGGCCCAACACAGACCCCTCCTTCCATTTCTGTCCTCGTGTCTTTTTGTTTTTTTCCATTGCTTGCCTTCCTCCCATTCCTTTCCCTCTCTACTGCACTCCTTTCAGATTCTTGAGGTTTGGATCGAAACAGAAAGAGCAGAATTTGGCGCTTAGTAAAGCGATTAGTGAAATAGATGCAACTAAATTTGGCTCAGTTTCCTAAGCGAAAGTATTCTAAGCTAAAAGTAGCTAATGCAAAGCTGCTAATGCTCATTTAGCTTCACTGGTAGAGAAAAAAAAAGAGTTTGGTGAGATTTGGTGTTAAATTTTGATTATTTCATTAAAAAAGACCCTTATTGTTCTATTTATTTTCTTTGTAGAATATCATGAAATAACATCGCTAAACGTTCTTGCATTTCACTTACTATGTTTCTAAAAGAGTTTAGTATTGAAGTTGAAGTTAGTAAGTGTTGGGTAAGTGTTGGGTGTTAAAAATCGAGATGGGTTCTGCATATGGCTGCAAATGTCTCTTTTTTTCTTTCTCTCTCTCATTTCGTTCGTTAAACCAGTTACAACTTAATTACACGGCACAGCGAAGGGCGTTGGCCATAATCTGCTGCTGGTGTTTAAAACCGAACCATTTACGTCACCACTTCTTCTCCTCCTCTTTCTTTCTTTCTTCTTTATTTCTTTCTCCTCTTTCATCCTCATTCTTCTCTCCTCCCATTTTCTTCCCTTGCTCTCGCTTAGATTTTTTTCTTCTTCTGTTTTTTTTTTTTTCTTCTTTCTTTCTACCGTGGCGCGTGGGGGCAAGGGTGCCCATCCTTTGCCTTTGGGCTAGAGCTGGGCGTGGCACTCAAAGTGTTATTAGTTTAGTCCATAAAGTGTATATATCTGTATGCATGAAGATGGTGAGCAGTGAGCACGGTGCCTTTTTAAAACCTTTTTAAAGCTAGCTTGCCATTTTTTCATGGTGCAAAATAAATGTTTGATCAACGCTAGATGGGTAAAATTTAATATTAAACGGTAAAAATGATTTTTGTCCCAACACAGACAATAATATCCTTATTAACGTTTTCATTTAAAGTGGTGAAATTGGGGGGAAAGCAATGATACACCAAAAAAACTACTGTTTGTGATCTCCTTTTTTTTTTTCCAGAAGCCACCATGTCTCAGTTGCAGCAGGCCATGACTATGCTTATTAGCACCTTCCACAAGTACTCTGGCAAGGAGGGAGACAAGTTTACCCTGAGCAAGGGCGAGCTGAAGGACCTGCTCAACGCAGAGCTTAAAGAAATGTTCGGGGTGAGAGTCATTCATAACTGCATTTACTGTAGCAGCATAGAAGCTTTGCTAATAGTGCTAAATCCAGATCTGTAGAGTAAAAAACTCAGCCTAGGATTTCGTTCCATATATCTGGACACCTGGCTGAGGTGGATTTCTACACTAAATGGAGATTTTCATAAAGCTTTTACATGATAAAAGTGGTAAATTCAAATCCATTGAGTAAAAATTCACCCTAGGATTTTGTTCCAGCTGCAAGGAGATAAGCAAGGCTGAACCTTTACACTGCAGATCTGGATTTCTTTTGGATTTTACAATTTTCTTTTTTTTTTTTTTAATGTTCTCGATCTGGATTCACCACCTTCTTTTGTACTGAACGTATCTTGCCCTGCCAGGTAATATATATATTAAAGGCCTTAAGAAAAGTGAAATAAATTGATAGTGAGTCTGTATGTGTGTTTTTTTTATGTGTTTTACAGCAAAGCAAAGACCAAGCGGCACTAGACAAGATCTTCAAAGACCTGGACGCTAACGCTGACGGAAGCGTGGACTTCCAGGAGTACGTCACCCTGGTGGCCTGCATCACCATGCTCTGCAACGAATTCTTCACAAAGAAATAGTGGAGAGAGGGACACACACTAGCCACGTGTACGCGTATCTGTTATACATACAATAAGTAAAAAAAGGTTTGTTTAAACATGATCTAAAAGTTTTAGCATTTTGTACAATGCAAAAGTTTGAAATAAACTATTTTAATATGTGTTATTAAAGTGCCTGTTTTGTGGTCATTCTTGCATGTATTTATTTATATGTGTGTTAGCGGAGAGATACATTAATAAATTAATAAAATTAAAATTTGTAACGCCATCACTAGCGTTGGGTATACACTGTATACATGTATGTTTTGGAACCTTTTTTTAACTTTACAATCTACACATACATATCACATAAAATAAAATAAAATAAAAACAATTAATGTTCTAACAATAATAATAATAATAATAATAATAATAATAATAATAATAATGCTGGGAACTTGGTCTTTGGTCCACCCATTCCTGGGACCATACACACTAAGAAAAGTAAGTACAGATTTGTACCTAAAAGAGTACAAAGCTTGTCGCTGGGGCTGTACCTTATATTGAGGTACAAAAAAGTACCTTTCAGTAAAAGTCCTTTTTTGTACCCATATTTTTGTGCCAGTAAAGATTATAAAGATTATAAACATTATCATCAACTAAATATGTGTCAAGAACTTGATGATCTAAAATTATCTGGCTTTCAAATGAAAAATGTGCAATTAAATTATATATTGTTTATTAGTGCAGTGATACAGAATACTGAATGTACCCTTTGGCTGCAGGTTAAATGGTACAAATTTGTACTTACTGCTGTTAGAAATGACTTTGTACTTCAAAGGGAACAAATCTGACCCTGTAAAGACCAATATTGTACCATTGAGGGTACAATTACAAAGAATGTACCTTTGAGTACAAAAAAGTACTCGTATCGTACCTCTGTTTTTTAGAGTGTAGATGGGAGTAGGGGAAATCAACCATAACATTAATGACATCAATGATCATCGCCCTGAAGCTCCCCAAAGTCCCATGGACCTGAGACAGCAGCAACACAATGAAAATCACAGTGAAAGAGAAAGCGTTTTAGAGTTAATGACTTAAGAAACAATGAACTAATTACATTTAGGCCCAAAAATATTTAAGCAGTGACACAATCTTCAACATTTTTGGTTTAACATGCCACCCTATTGGATTTGAAATTAAACAAATGAGAGGCAAATGAAGTGTGTAGATTTAATTCAGGTTTAATCCATAGTGACTTACAGTCGAAAGTAATTTCTATTACAGATTTGAGCCAATGTAGTTTTCCCTATAGTGAATAAAAAGTAGATTAAAGTATACTAAGCATTATTATGATATAGTGCACTAAAAAGTGGTCTTGTAGCCACATTATTATTATTAATCATTTTATTTAAAAAGTGCTAAAATTATTAAACTTCAATTACAGAATAAAAATAGTACAAAAGTCTTATTTAAATTGTGCTAAGTGTACCTAACTGTACTAAAATGGAACTATTTTTAATATACCTAAGGAACATTTAAACATTTAAACTACTTCATTTTTGTAACCCCATATTCTTTTAAATATGCCTACAGTACAATTATAATATATGTAATTTATGAGTATTACAACTGTATCACTATTACTATTATACACCAGGTATATTAGAAATGTACTAAGAACTGATGTTAAATATATGGGATTTACATTAGAGTACAAATATATATGCTTCTTGTTCCTGTCCTTTGTAAGGAGCACACTTCTAGTACACTTTCGTTGGGTATAAAATATATTTAAATACACTGTACTACAATTTTAGCGTGTTATAAATTTACTTGACATTTAATAAATGTAGTTTATAAATTCACTTTACTTTCTAAAAAGTTACATTTTACATTGGACTTTAAATTAAATACAGTAACAGCTGTTTTTAACACACTTTACTAAAAATGTACAATAAAAGTGTACTTCTTAGTGGTCTATTTTTTTTAAGTATGATCAAAGTTTACTTTTAAACATTTGATGAAAGCATAACATTAATGTACTTGTAAAAAAATATATTTTAAGTTAGTACATAAATATGTTAGTATATTTACAGCATACTTAGACCTTTTTTTTAAATGTTTTAAGTACAATAAAGTAATATACTTCAACTTTAACTTTAAACTTAACTTTAAAAACATTAAACATTAAAAAGGCCACACAGGCCTGAGGAGATTTTGTACCTACCCCAGGCATTGCTAGTTTAATATCCAGGAACCATCACGAGGCTGGATGCAGCAGAAACTGCATTTCAGATGGCTGTAATCAGATCAAATTTATCAGTGTTGTTAACAGATTATAAATAATCCAATGTAGAATCACTGGTATCCTCCATCAGCGTGTCTACTTCCTTAGTTTACTTCTGGTTCTCCAGTTTTGTTGCTTTAAATTCTCAAAAAAGTACATTAGTTTCTAGTACTTTTACTGCATGGTTTATGGTAACTGTACCTTGAACATGGCGTTTTGGAGACATTAGGCGTAGTAAACACGTTTGAAGAAATGCTTTATTCTACTTTCTATGATAAATGGACAAATTGTGTTTTTTTTTAAGTTGTTTAGCTCCATTCACCCCTATACTTTAAGGACATTTTAGTCAGGCATATTAGACAAACTTTCCGTAACCAGGTTCAGTTGGCCTGGCTCTTGTTTGTTATACAGATAAATGTCTCCATCATGTGGTGATTCTGTTTTGCACTGAATTGGATTTTTTTTCTTTTCACTTGATCTAAAGATACTGGCAAGTCTAAAGCAGTAGACTTGAAAAGCCTAATGTTGTTGTTTATTTTTAATTGAAGCAAAAGTGGCATCAGATGAGCTGGTTGTAACTCAACTTTAAAAGTGTTTTTTTTTAAGTACTTAATAATCTAGAAGAATAAGAAAGAATAATCTGCAGAAAAATCAGATTTGGTCAGTTATCAATACATTTACATCCACTTGGGGATTTAAATAATAAAAAAAACTCCGAGTTTACATGAGTCAGAAAAGGTGACATCATGTTAAAAGAAAATAGCACATGGCCATGACTTATTACAGTGTGGGAACGAGGTAATTAAGAAGTGGGAACAAAATAAACAAGGAATGGCCACAGTTTATTAAAGCTAGGGAATGAGATTCTAAGGTGTGGGAACAAGATCATTAAGGCATAGCCATGGCTTATTTACAACCAATTTTCTATCATGCTTGAACAATCTATTAATCTATATATATATCAGTCAAATGTTTGGACACAGCTTTTGATTCAATGTTTTCTTTATTTATTTATTTTTTATTTATTTTATTAAAAACTTAAATTTAAAATTGGCGAAATTTATGAAAATCTTTTTTTTTTTTTTTTTTTTACTATATTTAATGGACAAAATTTAAAAAATGAAGTTTAACGAACAGTTTTCTATTTTTTTTATATTCTTTTTTTTAGCTAATAGTTGTTCAAGTGAAGCCGAGCTGAGCTCTGAGCTGCGCGGTGCCGGGTGTCTCCGCAGGTCCCGGGCGGGGTGCAGCTTTTATTCTGTTGTGGTTCCGGAGGGAGGAAACGCTCTCGGGGTGAAAACAGAGCGAGCCGCTTGCCTCGTGATGGGGGCGGTTTCGTGCCGTGTGTTTCTCCGTGTCGGAGCTGACGCTTGCGGACAGCCGATGTGCCGCTACGGCTCCTAAACCGCACGCCGGGGAAACGAGGGGATACAAACTGTTAGAGGAAGCGTTTTTATTCCCAGATCATGGCAGATGTGGACGGAGACGACATTCGCTCGGCCGCTCCGTCGGCGATCCACTCGACCTCTCGCGGCGGCGGCTCCTCCTGCAACGACGGGTCTGTCACCGGCGGTCACGCACCAGCACCGCCGCCGTTGACGCCGGCCGCCACGGTCGCCTCGGGCCCGCGGCTGGTCCGTATCGTCAAGTCGGACTCGGGCTACGGCTTCAACGTGCGGGGACAAGTGAGCGAAGGGGGGCAGTTGAGGAGCATTAACGGGGAGCTGTACGCGCCTCTGCAGCACGTCAGCGCTGTTCTGCCGGGCGGCGCGGCGGACAGAGCCGGGATCTCTAAGGGAGACCGGATCCTGGAAGTGTAAGTTAGCTAGCTAACCTAGCTAGCGAGCTAACGGCTAATTTGCTCCATTTACTTATGGTGTTGTTATGTAGCCAGCGCTAGCTAACTCGGCTAGCGGTTACATTGAGATGCTAAACTGTAAACAGAGTATTAGCTTGCTATTTATTTTTTGTACGTTTTATAAGCATTTAAATCCAGGAATAGCTAGCTTAGCCAATTAGCTTCATAGCTAATGAGCTGGCTAGCTAACTAGCTCCATAGCTGCCTGAAAGCGAAAGGATAAAGCTAGCTAGCTAGTTAGCTAATCTAGCTAATTAGCCAGTTTTGCTAGCCAGTTTAGTTTATCTAGCTATTTAGCTAGCGTTTAAATCCCCAAACTACCCCTTCAAAAACTTTACACCTACACACAAAATATAACATTTAAACGCATGTTTTTTTTAAATAGTGTTACTATTCAAGCCTGTATGCAGCTGGCTAAGTCAGCTAACAGCTAACTAGAGAAGCAAGACTGTGACCAGACCTTAAGCTGTTATTTTATTAAAATTGTTTTAGCTAAGCTAACTAGCTAATTTGCTGTTTGTTGTTGGTGGCTGTATTTTGTATTTATAAGCCTCCAAATCCATGGATAGCTAGATTAGCATATTAGCTTCATAGCTAATGAGCTAGGTAGCTAACTAGCTCCATAGCTGCCTAAAAGCGAAAGGATAATACTAGGGTTTCTAGCTAGTTAGCTAACCTAGCTAAATAGCCAGTATTGCTAGCTAGTTAACTTAGCCAACCTTAGCTGATTTATTTAAAACCCAGTACACAGTGATTTTAGTTATGTTTTAGCTAACTAAATAACCCCCTTTTTAAACACACACACATAAAATATGACAACATATAAAGGCATGTTAAAAATGTAAAATACTTTAGCTAAGATAGTTACTTAATTTGCTGGGTGTTTGTGGCTGTAATTTACATTTTATAAGCCTCCAAATCCATGTATAGCTATCTTAGCAAATTAGCTTCATTGCTAAATAGCTAGCTGTCTAAAAGCTAAAGGATTAGGCGAGCTAGCCAGCTTTTAACCTAACTACCTAACTAGCTTATTAGTCAACATTGCTAGTTGGCTAATTAGTTTACAGCGCTTTAGTTAAGTTTCCCTCCAAGCAACTTTTAACCCCTAAATAAACATAAAAAAAACAAATTTCAGAATATCCCATATATCTAGTTAAACTGACAACCAAACAAACCCAACCAAGATTAGTTCATTTCCTCTGTTTAAAAAACAGCAAAGGCAGCTCAAGCTTGCTGACCGCTTCAAATGTTGACAAGTACACATGATGTTCTTGTTTGAGTTTGATGGTTTAGCTGGTTAACAAGTATGATCCATCTGGTCAAGCTTAATGACCAGTGTGACCAAGCTGGTCGACAACCAAGCCCAGGCTGGTCAACCAGAATGTGCTTTGCTGGTCAAGAGCTGGTTAACCAGCTTGCTTACCAGCATAGAATATGTTTAGATTTAGATTTAGCTTTTCAACCACCTTCACCATCAAATACCAGTTAAAGTTATCCAAAAAAAAAAAGCCAGCCACCATCAATAGTTGGTCCAGTTGGTCCTGAGCTGAATTTTTATTTGGCAGGGTCTTGTCTAGTTGTTGTAAAGCAGAGCTCTCCAACCCTCATTATCAATATCATTCATATATATGATTTGCTTTATACTAAAGAAGACCTGGATGGAACAACCTAGCCATTAAAGGTAGCACTACATTTCCTGAATAATGCTAGTCAGCTATCTTTGCAAGTCAGATACAGCTGTTTGAATAGCCGCCTCGTCCCTATGAAAAGGAGGCTTGTGTTTGAAGGCCTGTGTTCATTGCCGATTCTGGTCACATACAGCAGCACCGTGAGCAGACAACCTCTCTCTTTCTTTATCATCTTTGCTTCTTTGCTGACCTAATGCAGCTACAGGCTTCTTTATCACACCCGAGGCCGGCGCAGATGTAGGCCTGATGTAGGACTGTTTAGGGATGTTTATCAGGAATATTTCCTGTGGCATGCCTGATGTTGTTAAGCAAAGAGTTAAATGACAAATGACCAAATATATAACTGTATATATAACTGAAATGTGTTTCTAAAGGTTTCATAACGTGAGTTTTTTTCAGTCCAGTCCAGTCTATCCGTAATTGGCGTCATTCTGTGCGAGATCGCCATGCATACCTGTTAATATTCACAGGGGCACCTCAGTGATGCTAGCACAGGTTGCCATGGTGAGGGTCTGTGTTTCTGTTGCATCAGAGGCAGGATATAGAGGCTACCAGCATCAGTACCAGCTTCAGCTCAAGGCTAATACACACTAGAACGGATTGCATGTATTTTGCTATAAATAGAGGTGATTAATCTATCAGTCTATCAGTTTATCTATCATATGAATGATTCATAGATCATTATTATTATTATTTTAATTAGAATTGAAGACATGATAGAAATAATCGTTGACTTATCGGAAGAATATCATTAGTTATTTAATCATTTTTAAAACAATGTAAAATATATATATATGTTCATAACAGCTCTATACTATATATTATTAGTTTAGCTATTTACTGTGAATCTTTAACAGTATTTTTGTATAGTTGTTTATATTCACAGTTTATATGTGCATGTATTAGCTAAAACTAAAGTTTATTCTAGAGTATTGTGGTATTTATTTTATTGCATGTAGAGCTAAGCAATATGATTATATTCTATATATATATTTTTTCAGTGTTTTGTCATATGGTCAAGAATATAGCTATTTCAGAAATACCCTTAAATATCACAATGACATTTTAGGGCCATATCCCCCTCCCTAAGTGTGCTAGAAGGATAATTTTCAGAAATTTCAGAGTTTCAGAATATCTCACTCAAACAGCTTGTTTACGTGCATGCCACCCCACAAACACTGGAGTCCTGTGTCCTGGGACATGCCACAAGAATGACTAAGCTCGGTCCTTTTTCCAGAACGGAGCCTCCCTTGAGTCAGATATTTGTGCGAATAGCACAAGTGCTGGTTAGAAGGGAATATGCTGAAGTTGTCGGCTGTAAGGTGTTACATCAGCACTGTTCGTGTGACGTTTGCCACACTGTGGAACTGCTCTGCTGCTGCATAATTCAGCTCCAGGATGTCCAAACACCTCGTTTTTTTGTGCCATATTAAAGAAAAATGTGTGTAAATGTGGCTACTGCAGAGCAGCCTGACGGGCAGTATGAGGGGGTGGTAGCTGGAGGTCCCACAGTTAGGAGACTATATTCTCACAGGTACACAGGTGCAGTGGAAGCTGAGTGTAACTGCTGGCTCAGCAGGATTCAGAAAGCGACAAAAGCTGTGTTTAGGCAGGCCGGCTCAGTTCAGGTGATGTTTTCTGGGGTTGAACTGGTGAAGCGTTTGTGGGAACTTGCATATCTGTGCATATAATTTCAGCACCTGCCCTTTCCTGTGTGCTTGCTGCGAGTTATCGTATTTTATAACTTTGTCTGCAGTGTAGGGGTGTGAAAAGTTTGTAAAAAGTTGTCTGACCAGTGGAAGGATTTTCCTTTTAAGAGTTTCTTGCTAATGTGTACTTCAAATGCAGAGATATGCAGAGAAGTAAACTATATCTAATTTTGTGGCCTTATTTATTTAATTGTGTGCAGTTTTGATATTTAATTTTATTGTTCTAACTTTTATACATGTAGTTCTCATGTTCCTCCTCAGTTTCCTAAAGAAAATTGCTCCTAAATTCACTTTGCATGCATATGTATGTTTAAATGTGTTTTTGAAGGCAATTTTGTAAAAGTAAAAGCGCTGCCATCAGATTGGGAGATCAGTGGTTCGACTCCGGGTCATGTAGCTTGCCATCAGCTGCCAGAGCCCTGAGAGCGCACAGTTGGCCTTGCTCTCTCTGGGTGGGTACAGTAGATTGCATTCTTTTTCCTCATCACTCCAAGGGTGATGTGGATCAGCACAAGGCTGCGTCTGTGAGCTGATGTATCAGAACCGAGTCGCTGTGCTTTCCTTCGAGCAGTAAAGTTCAAAAAGAGGCGGAGTTTGACTTCACATGTGACTGAGGAGGCATTAGCTAGCCTTCAACCTCCTGATGTAGTGGCATTACTAGTGATGGGAGAAGTCCTGTTAAAATAAATTTAATATATGATGTTTCTACGGTAAATATAATCCTTATTGGTCCTTTAAATGGTGCAGATCCCCTTCTTGTAACTTTCCTAAGCTGCATTTTTTTGTCTCCACAATAAAGCTGTTCGTCTTGCTGCTGGCAGAAGCAAAGCATTGACTGCTTGCTCTTGTTGAAAACTAGCCAGGCTTGTATCTCGCCATCGTCAGCTCCTTTCCACTTCTTATAAAAATGCTGTTTAACTGTAGACTCATTCCTTGGCTCCTCCTGAGGAGGCTTGCTGAAATCCCCCACCTGCTTTCCACGTACAGTATACCACCTCAGTTCAGTTTGTCTGATTATCTGATTATGGCTTTTGTGACGGACTAGCAGCAGCAGCAGCAGCATGTGTAGTGCTACCTCAAACAGGTGTATATTGAATTTTCTCTTGTTTGCTGTTTACTTTGCTGTTTTTCGTTCCTTTTTTTTCTTTCGTTCTGGAACATAAAGTAGCTCCCTTTTGGGATTTTTTTCCCCAGGTATTGCTGTGGACCTGTTGTTCCTGATGTCCTACATGCTGCTTTGCTATGGTTACCTTTATTCTTCTTCTTTCCTCCTATATGTGAGGACTTATTGTGCTTTAAAGAACAGTGGGATCTAAAGACAGAGTACAACACTGCTCTGTAGTGGTTGTGGTTCCAACACAACACCGCAGTAAATGAACAACAGTCTAACACCAGTCTTTACACTATAAATAAATAAATACATTTTCTGGTCTATTTTTATACTTTGGGCTCATTGAATTATAAGGCGCATTATGCGACACAAGTAAGGAACAGGGAGGGGTGTCACCATGTTACCCCTCTAATTCAGCAGGTCTCACCACAGGGTGGTGACTAAGTTACATAAAGCTAGTTAAGTAAACAAAACTGTAATTCTTAAAAAAAATATATATATAATAACAATTCTTCCAAAGTCAAACGTGTGCTGGATATTAATCTACACAGATTTCTCTCCTGAAAACTGTTTATTTTGGTGAGTAAAGACAGTAAGCCTACTTTTTCAGATTTCCACTAAGGCTCGGTGCAGCAGCATATCGTACAGTCTGATATACTCTCCTCTGAACATCGAAAGATAGATAGATAGTAGCTAAGGCTAATGGTGCTCCAGCAGTGCTAGACAGGGTTAGCAGCAGGCTATAGGCCAGTAATACTCACCTCTGAACAGAGAAAGAGCAAGCACTGCAGTTAGTGGCTAATGTTAGTACTGCTCCAGCCTTGATGCTGTTTGCTTGTTAGCTTCCAGGTCTACAGCAGTGTGTTTGTTTGCTGTTGTGTTCTATACCTGGCAACCCAGGGTGTTAAAATGATGAGTTTTTGGGCAACAACATAATTGAAGGAAGAGTCAAGATTGGATAGCTAAATTCCAGAGCTGATTGCAGGACCTATTGATGTAGAGTATCTGGAGAACAGCAGTGGGCCAGTAGCTGAGCCCAGGGGAACGCCAACAGTACAATTAAAGTTTTTTTTTTAATACTTCTTGTTTTTATTTAATTACTTTTTTTGTTCTCTAAAGCTTTGAATAATATTATAATAATGTAACTAGCTTGCTAATCAGTAATCTAGCTTTGCCATTAATGTTCATGGGACTGTACAGTGCCAAATCAGTGAATGAGATTAACCTACATGTAATGATCATATGACCAAATAAACCAGATTTATTTGAAGAAGTGTCCTAAGTGATGACCTGGTAAAAAGGCAGTAATTCGGAGCTGAGTTATGGACAGTGTGAAGGACACACTACAATACACCGGCTTGCTGTATTGCGTAACAGTGGCTTGGTGTAAAACATTAACCAGCCTATAATGAATGCTAAATGAAGAGGTGGTGTGGAGGGGACATCTTGTTGATTCAGCTTTTCTGAAACTGTGTGTACGTATGTGAGTGTGTGTGTGTGTGTGTGTGTGTGTGTGTATGTGTGTGTGTGTGTATGTGTGTGTGTGTGTGTGTGTGTGTGTGTGTGTGTGTGTGTGTGTGTGTGTGTGTGTGTGTGTGTGTAAAGGCTCTGATTGCTGTTGAGTAACTCTTAAGGACTCTGCTCTGATGATCTTGCTGCTGATGCATGCGTATTAGCTGACATCGCTTCACTCTTGGGAATATGGCTCTTTGCCCTCATTGTGTAAAGATCTGTTTGGAGGAAGGTTTAGGCAATATAATCAAATATAAATGCAGAGTCAATACTTCAGTGGAGGCCAGTATTTATGCTTTGTACAATTTTAATATGTTTAAAACAGCAAATTGATTTGGTTGATGGTACGGCCATGTTTGCCTATGATTTGTATATATATTTTTTTATTTATTAAAAATCAAACAAAATTATACTCTAGTATTTCAAATCATGCATCATACACACCATGCATTTTATATTCATACATTGCACCCTGCAAGAATTCAATTCAGGGAGATAGCGCTATTATCTCCGTCATTCGTAAATAGGGATGCACCAAATATTTGGCAACTGAAAATACCAAAGAAAAAGCACATTTGATGTTTGACTAAATAGTTGAATAATTAATTTCATGTATATTTTTTGGGAATATTAAGGCATTAATAGCATGTGTATAATGATCCAGTGTTGGTGTACCTGGCCACACTGCAGCCTCAGCTTTCTGTTCTTGGCTGACAGAAGAAAGGCACCACAATGTGGTGGGCTGCTGTTACTATCACATTTTTGATGATGCCATATAGTTCCTCAATCCTGAATATGGAAATCGATATTGAAGAAGCATTTTGTCTGTACTCTTCATACATTTTGTCTGATTTAAATAGAATGGAACATTACCAATGGAAGTAATAAAGCCAGTCTACCCATAAACACTGCTTAAGTGTATGTGGGCATTGACACCAGAGACCTTATTAATAAGGATACCACCCACTGAGTGCAATATGATTCTTAATTGGTGACTGGTGTGCATTTACAGAAGTTGGCCCACCCTTCAAAAACCCAACAGCCAATCAGCTTGTTGGTTATGCCAAGAGTGGGGAGGTGGGAGTCAAGGAAAAGTTCCCCTGATTGTGCTATAACAAGCCAAAAAAAAATCACACTTGTTGCAAATGCAACACAAACTGTTTATAGATACTGATAGATACTTTTGTTCTTTCCCAGTTTAAAGCGATAAGCAGCTGGTCGTTAACAAGTGGAGATAACTGTTCAGCAGCTTGACAAAGATGGAAGCTGAGGGAACACTTAAAAGGACATTGCTGACCATTACAATGTGGATTTATTCATTTTTGCACATAAAGGGAGTCTAAACGAGACATTAGAGTAGTAATATAGTAGCACCAAAGCATCTGGTCAGCTAGTCTAAATCATGTATGCTATACTAATGAAAGTGACTCCTATTAGACTTACTCTAGTGTGTCTTTTACAGTTATTTAGGAATTAGGCATGATAGAAACGTTTCAGGGAGAACAGCAACACGATAATTATTTTGTATTTTTATTAGTCAGGGGTAAACTTTAGTATAAAGTGGGATTTTACTCCTGTTTTTGACACAAAGCTGCAGGACACTAAACTAAACTGAAGGACAAGAAATGAGAGATCAGCTGTAAATCCCTTCAATATAGAGCTGCAGGGGTTGGACAATAAAACTGAAAAAATAAAACACCTGGTTTTAGACCACAATAATTGATTGTGGTGACGGACAGTTCTGGTGGAAACAGGAGAGTTGAGGTGCAGATTGAATTCTGAATTCGTGATTTGATCAGCCGTGGTTTTATGTTTTTTGGATACAATCCGAGTTAGCACCCGAACATCCCTTTCAGACAGCTTCCTCTTACAGCGTCCACAGTTAATCCTGTTGGATGTGGTTGGTCCTTCTTGGTGGTGTGCTGACATTACCCTGGATACCGTGGCTCTTGATGCATCACAAAGACTTGCTGTCTTGGTCACAGATGCTCCAGCAAGACGTGCACCAACAATTTGTCCTCTTTTGAACTCTGGTATGTCACCCATAATGTTGTGTGCATTGCAATATTTAGAGCAGAACTGTGCTCTTACCCTGCTAATTGAATCTTCACACTCTGCTCTTACTGCTGCAATGTGCAATTAATGAAGACTGAACACCAGGCTGCTCCAATTTAGCCATGAAACCTAAAATCCCACACTAAAATTACAGGTGTTTTAGTTTCATTGTCCAACCCCTGTAGATCTACTGCTAGGCCTTCTGAGCTCTTAAATGTGGGTCACAGACAGTTTCAGACAGGATTGTTCATTGTCTGCAGTGATGTACTCCTACTGTAGCATATACTCCTTTAATAAACATGTCTTAAACTCTTCATTAAGCTTCCTATGTCTCTCCCTCTGCAGAAATGGGGTGAATGTGGAAGGAGCCACCCATAAGCAGGTGGTGGATCTGATCCGAGCCGGGGAGAGGGAGCTGGTGCTGGCCGTTCTGTCGGTACCGCAGCCGGAGACGGACAGTCTGGACCCCGGAGATGACGGTTCTGCCCAGTCCTGCTATGACTACAGCGACAAACAGGCCGTGCCCATTTCTGTGCCTACCTACAAACATGTGGAGCAGAATGGAGAGAAATTTGTGGTGAGATGGATTTGAATAAAGTTTGCATTGTAAATGTTATCATTTTAGGAAAAGGGTAGTTTAAGGGCGTCTGGATCACGTTCTCGCCATAATCAAACCTTTTCTTTTCTTTTTTTTTCTTAAAATAAGGCTAAATTTCTAAGTAAGACTGAATAAGATCATTATTCCTTAAATAAGTAAAACAATATTACACTTACAATGTTTTTAGTAAGACAAAAAAAAATTATGATTTCACTTATTTCATTTAGATTTTTGCAGTGCGATTCTTTCTTTAATAGATATCGAACAAACAGGAAAAGGGTTATTTTGTGTAAATTTTAATCTAAAACGTTTTTTTTTTCTCATTCCTGTGAAATCGATGTAGAACATTTGACTTATGTGGACTTGTGTGTCTTAATCACAAATGGAAATCATTGTAGTTCAAGCATGAAGCCCAATCATGAAGATTAAATAATTGGCAATATTTTTAGATCCTATTCATAGCAGAGCTCAAATATAGATTTTGGGCATGACTTAAATTTGATGAGGTAAATAAAGGCAAATAATTATCTCATTTTTTTATTATAAGTCTTGTTTATTCCTGTGTATGAAAAAATCATTGTTGAACATTTGTAAGCAAAAATGCCCACATACTTCTAAATGCTCTTTTATATTGGCATAAATGTTTAGCAGTACATCCACTAGATTTTAGTTCAAAACTTCCTATAGGACTTTTTTTTTCCTACAGGGATCAAGCAATTATAGACTATATATATCCCTCTCATGCATAAATTATAATAAACTCAGTCAGGATTTTTTTACTAAGTGTTTTATACATCCTTAGGGATGTAAAACAAGGTTTGAAAAAAATATATATTCTATCTTTATTCGATAAATAAATATTTAATGCTGACCTTAACCTTAACGTTTCTCCCAAATTCAAAAAAAAAAAAAAGTAATTTAAAGTATTTATTTGCAGAAAATGAGAAATGGCGGTAATAACAAATGAAGAGTTCAGAAATCAATATTTGGTTAAAAATCCCGAGTTTTAATCACAGTTTTCATGCATCTTGGCATGTTTTCCCTCCACCAGTCTTACACACTGCTTTTGGATAACTTTATTCCTTTACTCCTGGTGCAAAAATTCAAGCAGTTCAAAATAAAAAAAATGAAAATCTTTACATAACATGTCACCTTAGATGTTATTTGATGTAATTATATATATTTTTTTAATTAAAAGAGAAACAGAAATAGCCAAGGTGTTTGGTGTTTCTCCCTGTCTGTCGGCACAATGACCAACCAATAGAATTTTTTGGTAAAGGATGATGCATATATAGAGAAAAAAACACTTTAAACAGCTGTACACTGTAGTGACCTCTTTGCATGAAAGGGTTAAAAAAAAAATTTTTCGGTAGGAAATCTTCATGCAAAAAGCTGTTGATTCTAAGATTAAGGTTTATTTCTGTCTGGGAAACCCCTAATATTTAATTTAAAAAAAATCTGACAGTATGTATATAATAAATAAATGTAGAAGTTATTATAATTGTCTGTATGTTATCTTTGCATTTTTCTTGTCCTTCTCGCTCAGTTCTGTATATCTGTGTTTGGTTTAGGTGTATAATGTATACATGGCCGGCAGGCAGCTGTGCTCTAAGCGCTATCGGGAGTTCGCCATCCTTCATCAAAACCTGAAGAGAGAGTTCGCCACCTTCACGTTCCCCAAGCTGCCAGGAAAATGGCCCTTCTCTCTGTCTGAGCAGCAGCTGGACGCTCGCCGGAGAGGCCTGGAGGAATATCTGGAAAGAGGTGAGACGCGTACAGAGGATCCTGTACACATACAGTGTGCCTCACCTGGTTTTATTATTGTGCTAGTCGAGCTACCAGAGCACAAAGTACCATGTATTGGTTTATAGACCAGGTTAAAGACTAACTAAATAAAAGTACTTTTATTGCTACTTTCACTGACAACTGGAAACTTACTCAATCACACCTATCAAAGCTTTTGCATAACTATGATTGGAGGGTGAGGGACAATCACAGGAGTTCATCACTTTTTTGATATCTTTGGGTGCATAAAACATATTTTTAAAGCTCTTTCGTCAGAGTTCAGTGTTAAATTAAGTCTAAAGTCAGTGCAGTTTTGTTTTCCCAGAAAATCTTACAGCACTTCATACTTCCCTCTGATGACAACTTTTATGGAGGTGCAGATTTCATTTTCCAGCAGGGATTGCACATTATATGAGTTGGTCTTATATAATATTAAAAAATTTTGAGACACTGATTTTTTGGGGTAGTGTTATTGGCTGTAAGCAATAATAATCAACAACTAAAGAAATAAAATGCTTAAAATGGATCGTTTTGTGTGTAATACATCTATATAATATATAAGTTTCACATTTTGAACTGAATTACTGAAATAAATCAGTATTTTATGAGATGCACTAGTAAATCTAAATGAAAATATTTCAGTAAAAAAAAAAATCAAATAATCGTACTTGTGCTGGGCGGTATGACCAAAAATGTATATCACAGAATTTTATTATTATTATTATTGATTCATAATTTTTTGCATGACTGGACTTTTATATAGGTTTGTGTCTTACTATACTTTTAGGAGTACATATAATATAAAGCACTAAGGCTTTAATTTAATTTAAGGCTTTTATTACTATTAGGTTTATTTTGTCCCATATTGTGTGAATTACACAATATATAAAATAAATCAAACTTTATTATCAGAAAATCAGCTGAAGGATGTAAACAATAGACCGTAAAAAAGATGCACTTAATTTTAACACTTTAACTTTGCTTCCTTTACAAAACGACATATTTTAAATTTAAGTACAATCAGAGGCATTGCAGTATTAAAATCAGCCATAATTCCCTTTTTTCTTCAATTAACAAATACATCCAGTTCAGTGTGTATTAAAATTATCCTTTGAGCTGCAGTATTAATATATTTAAACAGGGCTATAGTTACTTCTCAGCTTGTTTTAGGGAGTTTTATCACTTCCTGGTTAAAGAATTCTCTGTACTCAGGACCGTTTCTGGGCTCGTCTGTGGGATAAAGTGCTGTTCTACGTGTAGCTGAGCTTCCAGTGTGTTAGCTTGTTATGCTAACTGGCTAGCGTTACCTTGCGAGCTGTCTCAGCGTGCTTTTTTGGTGGCGCTGTTCTACAGTGCTCCGTGGCGGTAAGGCGGTATGAAGAAAAAACATGCATACCAGTTCTAAATTCCCCTACGATATACCATATGAACCGGTATACCTCCCAGCACTATCAGGTGCCCAATTATGTTTTAATACAGTATAAAATGGAAAAAGATGATTAAGAAGGATTTTAATGCTTGAGAGAGAAATAATAATCTGCTGTTTTTATTTTTTGTCATTTTTTGTTGGCAGTGTGTTCTGTGCGAGTGATTGGGGAGAGTGACATCATGCAGGAGTTTTTATCTGAATCAGATGAGGTAAGTCACTTTAAATCACAGCAGTATACAGTGCCCTTAATCAAAGTAAGCCTGAAAAGATGGTGGCATGCTGTGCTTCTATTATGTCGGGTGCTGATTGTTTTTGAGGCATAGCCAGCGTGCCGTCCATTTAGCTCCGTATCACGTCAGCCGGTGGTGCTTTATCTGTGGTGGTGTTTTATTCTGGGTGTTAATGTTCTGGAAGCGCCCACATGTAATGGCATGTGGACACTAATAGATTTAAAGTACACTAATCTGATCTGTTCTGCTTAGAATACACTTAATGTAATCGTCTACTATCATATTAATCATCAACTTTTGCTTTTGAATGCTATCAACTCTATCAGAAATGTTTATTTTTTGTTTTATGGTTTTATGTTTTATGGCTAAAGACTAACAAATTTATTTATTTAACCCCTTAACAGGCTGGCATTTTTGTCAATTTCAGCCTAATATTAATCGCCTATATCTTTGCAAGAATTACATATAAATGTTTCATGTTTGATAAGAAATGATACTGAAAATCCTAATTGAAATTGTTATAGAAATGATTTTAAACACTGGAAGTAAACCTGCAACTGTCAAAATATAAGGAATAAAAAAATAAAAATGTAAAGTTCTTGCCTGAACTTCTTTTTTAAATCAATATTTTAGTAAATACATATCAAACAGTATATGTTTTCTAAACCTTTCGTTTCATTAAGGTTGTCGAGCTATTATGTCTATTTTCAAACTTGCAGAATTTGGCTTGATTCCTGTTACAGATCTGATTAAAACTATTAAAACTGGAGTAGGGAGAGAACAGGCAGCTTCCACAAGTGTCCTCTAGGAGTCGCCAAAGCCCTCACATTTTTCAGAATGGGAAAAACGTATTTTACTGCAGAGAAAAGGGATTTTGTATCATCTACATCTGTGCCCCACAATACTTTTATATTATAAACTGTGAGAAACTGTGTGTTTTGTCTGCTAGGATATTCCATTCCATTCCATTCCATTTTGTGGACGCTTTTGTATAAAGCGACTTACAAATAACAATGTACATTTAGCAATAGAGGACATAGAAGTCCAACACACAAACATTTTAGGCAGGCTCTAAAGTAGGCCAAAGGGGAAATAGTGAGAAGAGTGAAATAGTGAGGATGAAGGAGAGTAAGCTCTTTGAAAAGCTCTCTGTTGAGTGTTCAATAAATAAAAAAATAAATTATATATTATAATTATTATTATTATTATTTTTTTTTTTTAATGCACAGTGTTTTTGGTATTAAGCCTACAACAAACTTTCATTTTTTGGCCAAAACATTTCATTTTATGCTCATTTAATGCTCTCCCCACTCATCTCTCCCTCTCTTTCTCTCTCTCTTTCCCTCTCCCTTTCCCCCTCTCTCTCTCCCTCCCTCCATCTCTCTCCCTCCCTCCCTCTCTCTCTCTCTCTCTCTCTCTCTCTCTCTCAGAACTATAATGGAGTCTCTGATGTGGAATTGAGGATAGCCATGCCAGACAAAACCACAGTAACCGTCCGGGTGCGAAAGAACTGCACTACAGACCAGGTCTATCAGGTACTGTAAAAACTACATACACTACTGACATTGAACTGTTTGTGCCAACAAGTGTACATACAGATAGTTGTCCGATATAGGTTGCATTAAAATGATTTGGTGGTCAAATTGGTTTTGGACTGAATGAACCTGTTGAGTGACCATAGATTTGTCTGTAAAATAGAACAGTATTTTTGTCTGTATGTTCTGTAGATTGACCACCTCTATATATATATATATTTTTTTTTTTTTACCTCTCAGGCTGTGGTGATGAAGGTCGGGATGGACAGTATTACTGCAAGTTACTTTGCTCTGTTTGAGGTCATTAACCACTCCTTTGGTAAGTGCATTTCTTTCCTATTCTACACACAGATACACACATATATAATAAATGATTGATAATTTACAATAATAATAATAATAATAATAATAATAATAATTAACTAACTAATATTTGTAGATTACTATGTTGACTGTTTATTATACAATTACAACATTTAATTCAATAATCAATCAAAACCTGTAGTTGTAATTGAAATAACATTCCTAAATGAATCAGTATTGAATTAAATTGGAAATTGGATATTTCCGACACACATCTCCAGCTATATTGTGCATGTGTGCTTACTTACTTACAATTACACTTATATAACGCCTTTCTGCCACTCAAGGCACTCTCTAAGGACGCTTACGATTACATTCCACTACACACTCAACACACACCATTGAGAAGCGACAGCTGAGTACTCTCAATCAGAAACCACTGTCCACCTGGAGGACTGCGTTGTGCACTGAGGAGTTAACCCTCAGATTGAATGAAGCAGATAGTATGATGAGATGCTATGATGAAATTATATATGAAAGTCACTTTTTTTTTTTTTTTTTTGTATTTCTCTTTCATTTCTTCATCAGTGCGAAAACTGGCTCCTAACGAGTTCCCGCACAAGCTGTACGTGCAGAATTACACGTCGGCCGTCCCAGGAACCTGCCTAACACTCCGCAAATGGCTCTTCACCACCGAGGAGGAGATTCTGCTCAACGACAACGAGCTGGCGATCAACTACTGCTTCCACCAGGTTAGTCTATTTGTATGTGTGTTTGTGTGTGTGTGTGGTGATGGGTCTGTGCCTTTGAGGGATTTTAGTTTTTTTTTTTTTATGTCATGTCTGTACATGCTTGCAAACTCTTTATTATACCTATTTTTTTTTAGAGTTAACCACATTAACTGTAGCTGACTACTGTAGCTATAGTACTGCACTGTGGAGCAGCTTTTCGCGAGCTGAAACTTATTCTGAGCGTAATTCCTTTAGCTTTCTAACTTCAGCTGCTGTTGTTTTTGTGGTGGTGAAATGTGCTCTGAAACAGTTTGCTGTTCATGTGGTTCGAGCTGTTAGTTCAGCTGTGTTGCTGTGCTAATAGCTACTCACTGTATGGGCCAAAAGAAGCTCAAAGAGTATCCAGGTTGAGGGGTGAAATGTCTTTACTTTGCTTTCTCCGCAGGATGTGTTAGTTTTATACATTCTACAAATATGTAAAATACATTTCTCTATTTGTATTTCTTTCTCTCTGTCTCTCTTCTGTCTCAGGCTTTGGATGATGTGAAAAGGGGATTTATTAAAGCTGAAGAGAAATCATACCAGCTCCAGAAACTGTCTGAACAAAGGAAAATTTCTATGGTGGGTTTCAGTGTTCAGTCCTATATACACTTACATTTATATGTGAAGTTAAAGTGTTCTTTAAGCTCCACACTTAAGTATTTAACATGTTTTGTACTAAGTATTGTTAGTAGTTTACCGTAAATTGTAGTATAGTAAAATTTTACTACTCCAGTAGATACAGATACAGCATTTTAGTACTTAAGTACATGGATGTGAGGTAAAAATAATTTTCCAGTGGATAAAGATACAGCATTTTAGTATCTAAATACAGTAGTGTAGTAAAAATAATACTTCAGTAGATACAGATACAGCATTTTATTACTTCAGCAGAATTCTCATGAACTCAGTGTGACCTTTCCCCCCTGTAGTATTTGAGTATGGTGAGGTCGTGCGAGGGCTACAATGAGATCATCTTTCCGCACTGCGCCTGTGATTCTCGCCGCAAAGGTCATGTTGTCACGGCGATAAGCATCCACCACTTCAAGCTGCACGCCTGCACAGAAGAGGGCACTCTAGAGGTGAGGAGGAGAGAGAGTGTGTAGTTCTGTACTGGGTCTGTGTGTAGCGGTTGACTAATAAATTTAAGATATTAGTAAAGACTTAAACAGCAGGATTACTGTTCAGTTAATCCCTTTGTTCATGTTCATCACACACAGAATCAGGTGATCGCGTTTGAGTGGGCGGAGATGCAGAGGTGGGACACGGATGAGGAAGGCATGGCTTTCTGTTTTGAGTACACACGAGGCGAGAAGAAACCACGCTGGGTCAAAATCTTCACTCCATACGTGAGTTTTACACGCCAGACTCTAGCTCTCACACACACACACACACACACACACACAGCCCTAACAATTTTATTGTTCTGATCTTCTCTTATCCCCAGTTTAACTACATGCACGAGTGCTTCGAGCGGGTCTTCTGCGAGCTCAAGTGGAGAAAAGAGGTAAAGAGCCACTAAACACTAAACCATATTGTTTCCAATAATAGCTGAAATGTGTTCCTTTTGAAGTAATGAAACATACCAGTCCTGCCTAAAATGTTATAAACATTTCCTAACCTTTAAAAACATTAGCATGGTAATTTCTGCCTCTGCAGGGCCTTTTAGGTTAATCTGTGCTACAGATGAGGAGGATGTTTCCGTGTACTTTGGTACGCAGACACATCACAATATACGGACCAGTCAGTCAATAATACCGCCCCCCCTGCTGACATCCAACCATCTGCGTCTCACCTCTATCAGAGGCAACTTGACCCCCATCACCCTGTGCCCCTTTTTGGTCTTTTTTAAATTGATGAATTAAACTGTCACTCTCAATAAATGCATGACAGATTGTTGAGGAAAAATAAATAATACATAAAGCATACTGTTATTCACTGCATTTAAAAAAACTATTGTATTATCTTGCTTGATTGACTGCATCAGGGGTCAGTGATCTCTTATTAGACTTTTGACCAACCTGTTTCAATGACTTCTAGAATCAGGAAGTCTATTTTTCCCTGTTTTGAACCATATTAAATTACGCTAGCTGATATTACTAATGTGTGTCAGTATGTGTTTGTAATTATGTGTGCATTAATACAGTGCTTTGGGTTTTCAGGTTGAAGAAGAGGCAACAGATAAAGACAATAAGAACTGTAGTAAAGATGGAATGTGTAGTAAGGTAAGGTCTATTCTTCCTTTTTCATACTTTTTGTCATACTGATCTCTCAAAGATTTTGTGGGAAAACAAAACTGCACTGACTTTTGACTTGATAATAAAACACAGTGGATCAACACCAGCAGATGACAGACATGACTCTCCAAACCATCACTGATCATCAGTAAATTTTACATTTCATTTAAAGTAAATCAAGGGAGCAGAGTCTGGAGGAAGAGTGGAGAGACACACAGTCCAAACTGCTCGAGGTCTAGTGATGTGAATATTCCACCAATCAGTGATGGTTTGGAGAGACATGTCTGCTATCTGCTGGTGTTGATCCACTGTGTTTTATTATCAAGTCTAAAGTCAGTCTACTTTATTTTAATAGCTGTCGTCTTCTGTTCTGCAGAATATCTTCCAACTGCTGAGACACAGAAGGGACGGAGGCACCTGAGACACAAACTCATCGCCCAGTGAACACACAACAACACACCTACACACACACACACACACATATATATATATAAATACACACATATATAAACACACACACAGCTGAATGAACTCACAGGAGGACCAGCTCACACAAGTCATGTTTGGGTTGGCACTCAGCAACACAGTCCTCCCAATAACAAAGAACACACACACATATACACATACACACACACACACATTCATATTCATAAAACAACCAAAAAAAAAATCAAAAAGGAAACAAAAACTTAAGCGAACATCTTCTTCAGAACCACGAGACAATAATGGAAACTACAATTAACAGATTTTTTTTTCCAGACTTCATCCATCCATCCATCCATCCTTCAGCTCCTTAGTCAAGACTGGACTCACTTGAATCGTCTTTTCTTTCTGAGGCGAAAAGCTTCCAGAAGCGACAGAAGAGAACAAAAATTAACTGACAAGATTAATGCAAACTTAAGAGAATTGAGACTTAAGCTTTTTTCCTTTAAGGATTTGTGCTGTGAGATTGGATTGGTCGGTGAAACGGATGCTCCAAACGTGACTGGCTCTTCAGATCAGATGTTTTTTTTTTTTTTTTTTTTGGTTTGATTGGCTGTTAAGCTCCGTCCCTGCACTCTGATTGGTCCTGGTGACCAATGCATGCAGCCAGAATTGCAAAGAGAGACGATCACATTGGTCACTTTTGCCTGTTTTGACGTTTTTTGCCTATAATTGCGGAGCAGGACGGAAACTTAAAGCTTGAATGGAGACGAAGACGAGAAACGAGAGGAAGAGGAGGAGATGTGAGCCTGGATAAAGGCAGGACAACTCGTTAGTAGAACTAACTACTTCATTCTGACACTAACATGCATAGAAAACACGTACATAGACCCATGCAGGGGGAAAATGAGACGCTCCCGTGGAATGTATTCGCACAAAGTAACAGGAGAGTGTCCAAAAAGAGGAGGGACATTCATTCATAAATGTAGATATAATAAAATAAAAAAAACTCCACCGTCGACCAGGACAAGCAGAGCGGACGAGTGTTGACCGCTGACAGAAGATTATGTTGAGCAATGGACAGAGATGCCATTTTCCAATAACAAATTTCTACTCGTTTAACACTTGAGGAGGTATTTTGTTTATTTGTTTGTTTGTTTGTTTGTTTTGTTCTCTTTGCTTCTCCTGTTCTATTATTTAAGCTTCCAAGCAAACTTTTTTTTTTTTTTTTCTGGAATCATCTGATTGTCTAAATGCATTTTATTTAAATCAAAGCCATTTTTTGTTGTTTTTCTTTCCCTAAAACTGGACAAATGGCCTATTAGCAGTATTATGAATGTTGTGTGAATCAGAAATAACTATATATAAGTTTGTGTGTGTGTGCTGTATGTATTTTTTTGTTATTTTAAAGAACTAATACACAATCGTTTTCTTTTTATCTAAAATTAAGGTAAGACTCCAGAGGGACAGAAGAGGTTGAACCTGTATTGTTTCGTATTGTGAGCTTTTTTTGTTTGTTTTTTTTATATATATATAATTTGTTCATAAAGGGCAGTTCCACCAACTTTCAATATTTCTATATAAACTAAATGGTTGAGATGTAAAAAAAAAAAAAGCGTCTTATTGTAAATTTGTGTTTATAATAATTTCTTCACAGTTGAGGTGAAATATTAATTTTTTTTCACAGCTCAAGGATTTAAAGCAGAAAGGGAAATTATGAGTTTAATATGCAGTGTAAATAAAGCTAAAATCTGTATCTGCTCACTATAAATACAAGATATATTTAAGACAAATTTATGATTTTATTTTTACATTATATTTTGACCGTTGCAGATTTATTAGACCATTTTTCTATACTTTCTATTAGAATTACAATTATGATTTTCAGTAACGTTCTTTATCAGACATGAAACCATTCAAAATGTAATGCTTTTCAAGTTTTTAGGGGTGTAATTGCAGGCAGAAAATTGACAAAAATTCTGGCTGGTTGAAGGGTTAAAGTATTTGTATTATTTGCAATGATTTCAAATTCTAAAACTGAAAATATAGGTCCAGTTGTGTCAGTTACGTGAGCTTTTAGAGTCTTTTCATTTTTTTCCCCCTCAATATTTCTATTAATACCTGTTTCCATTATTAAAAAATCATTTTTTGTGAATTAGAATTACATATTATATATAATTTAATTGTCTTTTTCTGTTCCCCACAACTGAAAAAGTAGATCTCTTTATTTTTAATAAAGAGTAATGCATTTTTCTGATTCAGCTTCTAGTTTTGCTTCATTCATCACTACTGTGAAGATGCTTGACTCCTTACAGATCAAAACCTTTCACTTCAAACTAATGATTGACTCTTTTTTACATCTTAACCATTTAATCATGCAGAAACTTCAGGGGAAACCAGTGGCGCCCCCTTTCGGGCTCCGTAGTCGCTGTAAATCTGTAAGTCTGTAAAAGTCTCACACTGAATATGTCCACAGCATTCACAGAACATTAGCTCCTGTTTATTTTTTAAAGCATCTGCAAGTCAGTTTGTTTGTTTGTTTGTTTGTTTGTTTGTTTGTTTATCCAGTGCAAGTCAGTTTACACTTCTGTGGATGACACACAAGTCAGATGACATTTTTAAAAATTTCCAGTAAAAACAGTCGCAGCGTTATGGCGTCACATCAATGTCAAAAGTCGGGGAGGGAAAAGAACAGGTGAAAAAAATTAACCAGCGTGTTTTAACATTTTGCATGTGTAAATTAACTTCTCGTGAGCACAAATGTGAAACTTGAGAGCAAAAAAAGAGAATCATGTGCACGCTGAACAGAATATCTCTCTCGAGCTTCATTTTTCTCCTCTTGGGTGTTTTTTTTTTTTTTTCTTTCTTTTTCTCTGGAACTTTTATTTCATTTTTTTGCGCTCGAGTTTTGAAAGGGGTGGTTTTTGACCGTTTGGGGGCGGAGTCAGGGTCGCCTCCCTCAGCGAATGCTATTGGCTGATATCTCCAGGGTTTGCACCGTAGGCACGTTTGGATGTTAGCATAGCCAGTCCGCTAACTTTCCTGCTGTCCTTCTTTCTCTGCCCTCCTCCGGCTCTTGGAGGTAGGCGGTCCATCATAAACCCTGGAGATATCAGCCAATAGTGTTTGCTGAGGGAGCCAACCCTGACCCCGCCTCCAAACTGTCAAACACCCCTTTCAAAACTCAAGCGAAATAACTTATTCAAGCGAAAACTGCAGTCGCAGGTAATTTGCACAGAGAACTGTGAATTTGAGAGGGGAAAAAAACACCCGAGAGGAGAAAAATGAGACTCGAGAGCAATATTCTATTCAGTGCACACACAATTCCTTTTTTTTTTTTTTTTTTTTTTTTTTTGCTCGAAAATTTCACATTTGTGCTCACGAGAAGTTCATTTACACACTCAAAATGTTAAAACCCCCCCGAATTTTGACTTTTAATGTGACTTCAACATCAAGGGAAAAAAGCTTCTATTAAAGCATCTATTAATCAGATACTATGATGTTCAATGATGTTGAGGTCTGAGCACTGGGCTTATTGTTCTGAAAACAGCAGCTTTAGGTTGACTTTGGGTTCTCAGTAAGATCTTCTTCTTGATACCTCCACATTCTTTAGACCCACAGGGTTAAGTTATCTTCTCAGAGGGGACAGTTGACATGCCAATTATGTCCCAAGACTTAATGGACACCACTGATTATAATAGTTACCAACCACTTTTTCCTGTCCAGTGGTCTATCGGCCCCTAACATCATGCCTCGCTCCAAATCTCGACATGATGGTTGCCATTCAGCTTCACTCACAAGATAACTCCCCTGTCCCCTGATGTAACACTCCATCTTATTCCTTATTGGCTGTTTTGACTGGATGTGTAGGTTGTGTAGGCACTGACACTGGCACCATCATAAAGCTTCCTTCCATTAGTAATGCACATTTATTTTAAACACATTCACAGTTGCGTTTAAAGAAGTATTAATGTTTGCAGTGCATGGTTTGCTTATTGTTTTGTTTAAAGTGTGTCGTTTTGTGGTTGATACTCTATTTACGGGTGGTAGCTGACAACTCAAATAGTGCTTTTTCACTGATGTGGAACCGGTGTTGTGCCGAATTCAGCACCACCGCCAGGAACGGCACCCCGAAAATGGATATACCCAAGATACTGTTCTAAGCTACGCTGGCTCCTAAGAAAAAAATGAAAAATAGCCTAGTTTCCATCACCTGCAGCCTCCTCCGAGAGGGGGTGCTTTTCCTGGCGGGGGTGCTGAATTCGGCACACCACCAGCGCACCGTTCTGGTTCACGAACCGAATTTTCAACCGTTCGCTGCGTTTCCTCCAACAAAATTAGGTTCTAGAATCAGGAAATGTTTGTTTGCAGTGGGAATCGAAGAATACTTGGTTCTTCAGTGCAAACCATGACCACTTCTGTTCACCACCGCTGTTCAGCGCCCTCTGTTGGTGATGTATGATGTGAAATTTTGACGGTTCCACTAAAACTGGTGGAAATGTGGTCTAATTTGCTGAAACTCTGAGTTCTTTTGGTGGAAAAGCGCTAACAGGATATATTGCCTTCACCCATTACTGCCATTTGTCTACATATATGTATATCTTTTTTTTTTTCTTTTTTTTTTTCTGTCTCAAGTTTTGTTTGGCGCAGGCGCATAAGAACTGACTGTCAAAGCTCAGTGAGGTTTTGTTTTGCACTTAATAGTATTATGTGTGTTTTTATGTGAAACGAAGTGAGAGTGCTCCCTCTGTTCCCCATCTGCAGCTTCTTTTCCTCCTTTTTTTTTTTTTCAGGCTCATAGCCTGATCTATCTGTATTGAATGCAAGCTCTACTTTCTTTCTGCCTTCAGGCACCTTAAAGAAACACTCCAGCATTTTCAAACTAACTCCTATCAGTCACGTCTGCAGCATATTGTTAATAACCACGGTCAGTAATTTCAAAATATTTCCCTGTGTGTTTTCCCCTATAAAATGTCATTTGTGATTTGTAAATCTCACACTACTTTAGTTTGCTTTTACTTTGATTTACATCTGGTCATTGGTTTACACTCATTGACAAAAACAAAAAAAATAGCGCAGAGAAGATGAGGAGAATGAGGAGAAGATGTTGGGAATTTTATCTGTGTGAATATTATGGTGATATACGCAAGTGATTACAATATTGTGAAAGAAGACATTTATTAGAGAAAACTATCCAATCAAACTGAGGCTCTAGGTCTCTGCTAATCTTTATTGCAGTAATTCAGTTCTAAAACTCATAGATGTATTACTTACACACACTCAAACCATCACTGATTGGTGGAAACTTCACACTAGACCTCGAGCAGCTTGAACTGTGTGTCTCTCCACTCTTCCTCCAGACTCTGATCCCTTAATTTACTTTAAATGAAATGTATAATTTACTGATGATCAGTGATGGTTTGGAGAGTCATGTCTGTCATCTGCTGGTGTTGATCCACTGTGTTTTATTATCAAGTCTAAAGTCAGTGCAGTTTTGTTTTCCCACAAAATCTTACAGCACTTCCTTTCCTCTGCTGCTGACAACTTTTATGGAGATGCAGATTTCATTTTCCAGCAGGACTTGGCACACTGCCCACACTAACAAAAGTACCAATTGTTCTTTTATATAATATTCAAATTCTCTGAGACACTGATTTTAAACCATCAACAGTAAAAGAAATAAACACTTAAAATAGATCACTCTGTGTGTTTAATACATCTATATAACATATAAGTTTTACATTTTGAACTCAATTACTGAAATAAAGTAACTTCTTAGTAATACTCTATTTTTTAAAAAAAAATGCACTAGTACACTTAAATGAATACAGCCATTGTCAAATTCCCCCTCTGCTTCTTACAGTCCAATAATTCACTCCGCCTCAAAATCTGTCAACTGGGGAAAAATGCTTTCACATGCATTGTTGAGGCATATATTTGCGCTATATATGTTTTTTTGTTTTTTTTTTGTCTGAGTGTAATTCATGCCCTAACTTTTTGGTTAAAGCATCTAATTGTCATTTTAAAGGCCTTTATTTATTTGAGGCATTTTTAGTGCTGTCCTTTCAGTTCCAGAATGATTCAAATGTAACTGCTTCTAAATCTTCTAAAGGCTCTTGTGTCCATTTAGACAATCATGAGGGCTATAAAAAACTTTTCTTTATCTGGCACTCTTCCTCCTCTTCTTTTCTTTTCCGTCTCTCTCTCTCTCTCTCTCTCTCTCATTTGCGCTGTTTGCCCTGGCCGTGAACGCTTCTCTCCGACTGAAATCGGCTCTATAATTTATTTGACTGAGATATCAGGCAGGATCTTTCAGTGTACAGTATTTTCAGTAGCAGACCTTTTATGCTAATCTTTTTCCAGTACAGAGAATAGAGCCTTAGCAGAGGTGCTCTAACTGACGGAATGAGAGAGAGAGCTTCAGCAGAAGACAGCAGGAAGTTTCACAGTAATGTTTGAAGAAGTGAAAATGGATATACCTTCAAAATGTTTGGTAATGTTTGGTCACATAGCATTATAATAAATTGTAACATATTCTTTTAAATAAATCGATTTAATGAGGAAACTTGTGTGTTCATTGTTTTTGCGACTTGAATCTTTCTTTAATATTTTTTTTTGTTTGTTTGTTCTTAGGAAATAATGGTTGTCATTCCTTAATTTAATATTTATTTTTTATTTATTTAGATTCAGATTACACCTGGACAATTCATGCATCTTAAATATCAGGTTTATATCTAATACAGTGAGGCCAAGCAGCATTAAACAGTGCAACAAGTCCAATTGTGAAATTTCACTACTCACTAATAAATATTCCACAGCCAACTGTCAGTGATATTATAACACAGTGGAAGAGAAGAGTGGGTGAGAAGCATAGTGCACAGAGCTCACCAACTTTCAGTACGTCACTACACACCTCTAAACTTCATGTAGCTATAGTGAACGATAATGAAAGAGATTAAATGCTTCTCTGGTGAGCTTTTGTTTATGTTCCTCCCCTGTGTCTTTCTGTCGCGCTTTGTGTGACTAGTTTCCACCCGTTCTCGTTTTTGGGCTCAATTGGGTTCATAAACCCTCTGGGCTTGAGAGCTACTAATCTTAATTGCAGACCCCTGGTGTAGAGAGACTCATGGAATGGAGAGTTTACAAGGCCTATCAGATCACCAAACGCAGTAATGCAGGCGAGTGGATATTTTTAGCAATATATTATGTGAGAAGGTTCTGAATCCTATACTGCAGTCAAATTAGGACTTTTCATTCACTAAGTCATTTATTCATTTTTAATCCCTCTAAATCTATTCTGAGTTGTAGGGAAGCCAGACAGGAAGGCAGGATACATCCGTGGACGTGCCACCAATCAATCCGGCACAGGGCAGACAGACAGACAGACACACTCACGCCTAGGTGCAATTTCAAACACTTCCAATTCACCTGAACTGAACTGAACACAGTCTTTGCACTGTTGGAGGAAACCGGAGCACCCAGAGGAAACCCACACGGACGTGGGGAGCACACGCCCGGCTGGGAATTGAACTCAGGCCTTCTTGCTGTGAGGTAACAGCACTACCCACCATGCTTTCTCAGATGCCTACTAGTCAAATACATAAATGGAACCATCTGATAAATTATGTGCTTTTTCATTTTATCACACAAATATATTTTAATCATCCGAAAACTTTGCTCCATACCTGCTTCTTCTTCCTAATGTGTGCAGCATGTGCTTTTGCATTGTCTTGTTAAAATCCCGTAATGCTCTGCCACTATGATTGGCCCGCAAACAATATGCTGGTTCGAATCCCAGCCATGCAGCTTGCCATCAGCTGCCCAAAAGAGAGCACAATTGGCCTTGCTCTCTCTCTCTGGGTGGGTGCAGTAGATGGCGCTAATTCCCCTCATCACTCCTAGGGTGATGTTGATCAGCACAAGGCTGCACCTGTGAGCTGATGTATCAGAACCAAGTCGCTGCGCTTTCCTCCGAGTGTTAGCGCTGCTCGCAAAGTTCAAAAGAGTCAGAGACTGAATTCACATGTATTGGAGGAGGCATGTGCTAGCCTTTACCCTCCTTGTGTAATGGGCATTACTAGTGTCTTAGCAGCTGAATTAGTGAGCTTACCTAATTGCAGATTACCTATAATCACATAAGCCCCTTACCATTATGTTGTTTGCAAAGTGTTAATAGCCTAAAATGCAGGAATGACTGTATATTAATTATACATTAATAACTTACATTAAGTTGACCAGACAAAACATGACCTATCTTGGGTTTATACTGACCGCCGTGAAATAAAATGCAGACAGTTAATGCAATACACCGTGCACTTTTTATTTGCATACTGCTTTACATACCATTTCCCCTGATTGGACAGACTGTGTTTGTGTCTGGGAGTGAAAGAGAGAAGGAGTAGTGATATCGTGCACTACAGCCGGGAGACGAGGAGTCGGGGGGGGAGGCGTCAACTCAGAAAAAGAGAACAATGTTCTATCAAGCAGCCTTATAAATAGTGAAGGGGATTAGTTACACCAGTATTGCTTTCTTTAGGTCACTGTGTCACTGACATTAACCCCCATGATTGTATCAGGCTGTTAACAATTAAAGGACAAATAGGACCTGAAACTGGAGAGGAGCTCTGCTCTGCTCTGTCCAGCTCTGTGCTCATTTTTATATATACTGTATGTTCACTCTCGTGCAAAATGATAAGCACTCTTATCCAAATGTGTCACATTACACATTTTATTCACTTGACTTTAATTGTTAAGCAGTAAGTACAGACTGTGTAGCTGTGAAAAGACTAAAATAAAACAGTATCTTTGTAAAGGTTTAATGCAATTACTCCATTCCATATTTAATAACATGAAATATATAGTGAACAAACCTATATATACAAATATAAATATATATATATATGTATATAGAAAAAGAAATGATCAGTGCAGCCTGTGCAAAGACTTGGACGAAGGCTCGGATCTTGATTAGCAAATCAGGCCTGAGACATGTTACCTACTGTAATTAAGACCCGTCAGCCGAATCAAATTTCCAAGCTTTACAAATTATCTGACGCTTCGAACCGTGTGCTAAGCGCAGCATTTAGTTCAAACTTGGATCTCATAATTTTCAAGTCATAAGTTAGAAAGTAGCCTATATATTTCCACCTGTATTTTCAACTCTCACATCCAGCAAAGTGTCTAAAGATCTGAAAACTAAAGTAATCCGCAAGTAAAGTCCACAAAGTAAAGCCAGATGTCATGAAGATTTTTCAGCTTCACATTCCTCCTAATCTAGGCTGTTTTTATGAAACAGCAGCTCAGGGGAACTGTGGAAGTCGGGATGAAGATTCTGAAAGATCAATAATACTGCTTGTGTGCTTCTGCCAACACTTCAAAAAACTTAGCAAGTAAAATTATTTAACTGGACAATAATTGTTTTTTTCTATGATAAGGGTCTGCTAGTGTTAGATTATTTATTATTTTTGGAACAACAACCTTAATCGGTCTCATTTTAAAAAATCTCACTACATTGTTTCAATATAGGTACTTGACAATGTTTTTTGCTTGCTGACTTAAAATCTCAAAATAATGACTTAGAATAGCAAGATAATGATTTAAAATCTCAAAATGATGAGTTAGTATCTTGGAATAACAACTTAAGGTCTCAAAATAATGACTTATCTCAAAGTAACAAGATAGCATCTCAAAATAACAGCTTAATATCTCATAAAATAAAATAAAATGAAATAAGAATATGTGCAGTATTTCTTTTGATTTGGGTAATTGGGTTACAGATTTCTGTAGTGATGATTGTAATTATGTGATGATTGTATGATAAACGCGAAAAATGTGATGATTGTGATGAATGTGATGATTTTGATGAATGTAATGGCACGATGAATGTGATGGTATGATAAATGTGATAGTGATGAATGTGATGATAGGGATGAATGTGATTGTGATTATTGTAATGATTGTGATAACTGAGATGAATGTGATGATTGTTATAATTGCGATGAATATAATGGTATGATGAATGTAATGGTATGATGAATGGGATGATTGTGATGAATGTGCCGAATGTGATGATTGTGATTATTGTAATTGATTGTTATGAATGTGATTGTATGATAAATGTGATGGCATGATAAATGTGATGGTATGATAAATGTGATGGTTATGATGAATGTTATAGTATGATTAATGTGATGAATAGGGACTCTGAGGAGGATCTCTGAACACGGCGCTGCGGGGCGGGGTGAGGTGGTGAGGGGGGTGAGAGATGCGGCGGGGTCGGGGTAAGCGGAGGTGGTTGGGGGGGGCGCAGGAGTTCAGGTCGCCATTCGGGACCGGACCCAAGAGCCGCGCACGTCATCTAAAAAGGCGGCGGAGAGCGTGTCGCTCATATATGACGCGCCGCGCCGCGCAGCAGTAGCGTGTTTCTGGCGGAGAGTCGGACGGGCGATCGGTCGGTCGTTCGGTCGGGATTCAGCGGCTGTTCGGGCGGTTTCGGAGCCGGTAAGTGGAGCGGGTGGGCTGTGCGCGGAGCTCGGCAGTAGCCGGCGGTGTATTGTTGTGTGTGGAGGCGGGAGATCGGCAGGGGGAGGCGGGTAGCGGGGGAGAGAGAGCCAGGAAGCACAAAGACGCTGCGGCGCTAACAAATAAACAACCAGCCGCCGCAGCAGAGACACACCGGCCCGCAACCAGCGAGCCTGTAACCGGTGAGCCCGCGGTGCTTAACCCGGAGACTCTCCGGGAGAAATCTCCTCCAGCTGCCCGCGCTCTCTTTTAAACCAGGTTATAACTCGAGCGGACGGATAGATAGAGAACCTAAAGCTACATGAATGAATGGAGGAATAGAGGGATTGGTGGATGGAAGGATGGATGTAGTAGTGGCTAACGCTGCTGCTGCTGTTTTAGCATAACTAGATCATAACTAGGTATTCAGATGAATGCTCGTGTCATTGTGTCCCATACTCATTCACCCCAACTAATATAAATAATATAATAAGCTAAAATCACACCAGTGAAAATGAGCTGCAAGTTATAACTTTAAGGGGTTAACAGTTTGGACTTTACAATACAGTAATATATGCTACGAAATGTTTGCTATAGTAGTAATAATAATAATATCAGATATATGGTCATATTAGCTAGCTATCAATAGTATGTTACAATTGACTAGCACTTGACATCTCCCTCTCTTTTCTAGTAAAATGTGCACATTTTTACTAGTAAATAATAGCAGTATTTAATTCCTATAAATACATAATACATATATGTCTAAATGTCATATGTTTACTAGTTAGGGATACACCGATAGATGTGGGAATTCTGAGCCAATGCTGATATTCAATATGCTGATATACACTGTTTATATCTTACATAGACTGAAATATTACACCAGTAATGGTAGCTGTAGCAGTAATATGCTAATTATGATACAGTAATATATGCTAATTAAATGCTAAATAATATTAATAATAATATTGGATCTATGGTCATATTAGCTATCTATCTGGGCCAATGCTAATATCCAATATGCTGATATACACTGTTTATAACTTAGAGACTGAACACGCTGGTATAACTTTAGAAACTACTGTAACATATATATTTTTATTTGTTTTTAAACAGACAGACATCGACTGATGCTGATGGAAAAAAAAATACATATACAATACATAGTAAACAGTGATTTTCAAAAGTTGGAGAAAGAAGTCTGGAGTTTTAATGTTGTTGCTGTTAGTCAAAGGCTGAATTTTATATGTCAGAAATATATTAGAGCTGTATAACTGAATGTAAATATGACCATCATGCATTTGAACTCTGTATTCATTTTATGAATGTGTAGATTCACTTTTTACTAGTTAGAATAAACTAGTTGGAAATAACTAGAATTATTTTTGTTATATGTAATAGTACTAGTGAGAATAAATTTATAAATCTGTTATTACTAATATACCTTTTATAGCTGAAATGGTACTGTCTGCTTGTAAGAACTGCAAGATCTCTAGGTAGAACTAGCTGTAGCTCAGTGTGTTTAGGAAAGGCTTGGAAACACATGGACACATTATTTTAGCCAGCACTGGCTAACCTCATTGTTTTTTTAGGTAACTCCTCTATAATTGCTTTTATTTGGTCAGTATACTCACAACACTGTCCATTTTTAACCACATATGAAGCTAAATGTACAGTAAAATGAAGTGCACGTGTTATTTACCTTCCACTTGCTCCACGTTTTTATTCCACCTTAAATGGTGCAGCCCTTTACTGTGTAATGACAACATAGCCACAGCTGTAAACTGCAGCAGCGTGTTGGATTTAAGGTGGAACGGGTCATTCAAACTAGACACCAATTTTAGGTGTTTTTTTAGGGATGTGTTGAAACAAAATTGCAAAGACACAACTTAAGGTGGACTTAAATTGTTTTATTGTTCATAAATAAGACTGGTTCTAGCTTAAACCCAAGCTTCAGGAGATGCATAATAAACCATAGTTCCTTCAGGAGATGTTTTAGTGAGCTGTGGTTCCTTAAGAAGATGTTTCGGTGAACTCTGACGCCTTCAGGAGATGTTTTAGTGAGCTGTGTTTCCTTCAGGAGATGTTTTAGTAGCTGTGGTCCCTTCAGGAGATGTTTTAGGAGCTGTGGTCCCTTCAGGAGATGTTTTAGGAGCTGTGGTCCCTTCAGGAGATGTTTTAGTAGCTGTGGTCCCTTCAGGAGATGTTTTAGTGAACTCTGGTTCCTACAGGAGATGTTTATTGAGCTGTGGTTCCTACAGAAGATTGTTTTGGTAAACTCTGGTTCCTTCAGGAGACGTTTTAGTGAGCTGTGGTTCCTTCAGGAGATGTTTTAGTAAGCTGTGGTTCCTTAAGAAGATGTTTCAGTGAACTTTGACTCCTTCAGGAGATGTTTTAATAAGCTGTGGTTCCTTCAGAAGATGTTTTAATAAGCTGTGGTTCCTTCAGGAGATGTTTTACTGAGCTGTGGTTCCTTCAGGAGATGTTTTACTGAGCTGTGGTTCCTTCAGGAGAGGTTTTAATGAGCTGTGGTTCCTTCAGAAGATGTTTTACTGAGCTGTGGTTCATTCAGGAGATGTTTTACTGAGCTGTGGTTCCTTCTGAAGATGTTTTACTGAGCTGTGGTTCCTTCAGGAAATGTTTTAGGAGCTGTGGTTCCTTCAGGAGATGTTTTAGGAGCTGTGGTTCCTTCAGAAGATGTTTTACTGAGCTGTGGTTCCTTAAGAAGTTGTTTCAGTGAACTTTGACTCCTTCAGGAGATGTTTTAGTGAGCTGTGGTTCCTTCAGGAGATGTTTTAATAAGCTGTGGTTCCTTCAGGAGATGTTTTAATAAGCTGTGGTTCCTTCAGGAGATGTTTTAATAAGCTGTGGTTCCTTCAGAAGATGTTTTACTGAGCTGTGGTTCCTTCAGGAGATGTTTTAATAAGCGGTGGTTCCTTCAGGAGATGTTTTAATAAGCTGTGGTTCCTTCAGGAGATGTTTTAATAAGCTGTGGTTCCTTCAGGAGATGTTTTACTGAGCTGTGGTTCCTTCAGGAGATGTTTTAATAAGCGGTGGTTCCTTCAGGAGAAGTTTTGGTGAGCTGTGGTTCATTCAGAAGATGTTTTACTGAGCTGTGGTTCCTTCAGGAGATGTTTTACTGAGCTGTGGTTCCTTCAGGAGATGTTTTAATAAGCTGTGGTTCCTTCAGGAGATGTTTTAGTGAGCTGTGGTTCATTCAGAAGATGTTTTAGTAGCTGTGGTTCCTTCAGTAGATGATTTAGTGAGCTCTGGTTCCTTCAGATGATATTTTAGCAACAGTCAGCGATTACAAGCATGTAATGTTGCACTCACAAGCCAACACGTTTATTACAATATAACACTACAACGAAAGCTCATGCATCGATTTAACAAAATATATATTTTATACCATAATTTCTTTCTCTTTTTTTTTGCGTCTGATAAATATCTAGGAATCAATATTGGCCATTTTGAGTTCTCAAGTGACAGTGATGTTTCACAACCCCACCCCCAGAGTTGGTTGAAGAGATGCTCAAGTACTATATTTCTTTATTTTATTTTTTTAAATGCCAATATTTACTTCTACTGTAGAATATGTGTAAGTAATATGATGCGAGTATAGAGTCTCTATAAATGGCCTTTCACGTGTTGAGGAATTGATGCTGGAACTACTAAGTTTCTCTGCAGACCTAAAATTCTGTAATTTAAAGGAATAGTTTGACAAGTCTGAGCTGATTGACTTTCTGTGAGGAATCTTTTTTTTATATATATATAAATATACTTTTTTGTGCAGTTTATCTGTTCAATATTTCAGCCCAAAATGTAATTAATACATCACTGAAAAAGCAGATTTTTTCAGTGATGTCTTTTTCTCAGAATTTCTGCAGAGTTAAATGTTAATGCACTAAATTGTATTAAATCCTTCCATTAAAGGTTGTAAGAAAAATATACAAAATATAGATCTCATATCTCAATGTTATGTGTTTGCAAAATATTGGTGATTTTTAAAGGCACAGTAAAGGTTTTAAACATTGGATCCCACTGTTTCTGATTGGACACACAGTCAACTTTTCTTATATCGTATATAATTAACAATTTGATTAAAATGTGCAATATACCATGCTGCTTATACATTGAGGAAAAAATTAAGTATTTGGACACCCTATGACTTTGCAAGTTCTCCCACTTAGAAATCATGGAAGGTTCTGAAATTTCCGGATTAAATTTTTTGATTACATCTCTTACAGTGGAAATCACGTATTTTTTTATTTTATTTATTATAGATATAATTTATTTGTGTGTTACTGCTGCAATCAACCAATCAGCAAACATTCTGCCCTCAAATACCTGTTGATCCGTCTCTAAGAAGTCCACCTCCAGTCTACTTAATATTCTACATTAGAAGCACCTGTTTGAGGTCGTTAGCTGCATAAAGACACCTGTCTACCCCACGCAGTCAGTAAGACATCAACTACTAACATGGATAAGACCAAAGAGCTGTTCATGAAGATATACTATTTACTATATGCTATACAATTTTATTAAAATGTGCTATGGGCAATAAATCATCTTGCCTATATATTGCGATATATTGAATTGTAACCCCAGTATCGGGATACAGATCATAGTGCCAAGTTCTTGTCAATACATAGCCTTGAATTATGTGTAAAACTTAAAACATGGTGGTGGTAGGATCACTTGTGGTTTTGGAGGGTAAATAAGTAAAAAATATATTTGTTCAATAAGTAGGGCTGCAACGATTAGTCGATATAATCGAGAATGTTGATTATTTAAATTTGTTGACTACAAATTTCATTGTCGACTAATCTTTAATTTGTAACAGTACCACATTACACAAAGTGCTGGGGACAGAAGCGCAATGGGTGATGGGTAAATGTCTCACTCGCACAGTTTATACTCAACTTAGTCTGTGTCTCCAAAAGTGCCCAAACACAACAGATTACATATTTAATCACTAAATAATATTTATTTCCATGTTTAAACAACATCCAGACATTTAAATGTCTTTTAAATCTCATGTTTATCTGTTTTTCTGTCGTTTTAGAGATGGAGGACGTGGCAGAAATAATTGTTGACTAATCGACTAATCGAAAAAAAATAATCATCAGATTAGTCGACCACCAAAATAATCAAAACGAACCAAAATAAGGCCTAACTAACTGCTGATGGCACTGAGGAAGCTATGGGTCACTGTTTGTTTTAACTATTCTTAATAACCTGTGCTGTGTGCTGTGTTGCACAGCTGTGGGCAGAACGAATGCAGCAAAATCCAGGCCGTCATAGCTCCTGTGTCTTCATGTATTATGCATCTCTGAGGCAGTTTGGTTTCAGCCAGGCGGCTAGTGACACTCCCAGGAAATATGACACGAAACCGATGGCACAAGGAAACGTCCACTGGATGAAATGAGCGGCGTTCTGGAGTCTGTGATGGTTATTACTGTTCATCAGGAGCCATAATAATGGATCTTATACTTGTATATATAGTGTATTGACTAGCCCCCCCATTTAGCTTTCACTTTTTGGTGATGTCTTGTGACCTCTTTGGGCCAGATTTAGCCAAATAGCTGCCTTTCGTCTGCAGCCTCTGGGTAGGTGGATGTTCTTATCATAAATATGAACAATACTGCTCACACAGGCTGAACTGAATCTGAAATCACAAGACTCTGTTAAAGGGTGATAAAAGCTATTAATACAAAAACCTGTGCTGTGTAGTGTACTGTTTAACTCAGTTTGTGTCATGTTAACAATTTGGGTTATCATATAGCCATGTAAACCCAAACTGTAATAGGTAGCAGTTCTGAGAAATCTAATATAACTGCATTGAACTGCTTTTAAGTGTTTAATAATAATTCAGTGACCATTTAAGGTGTAAATAGCAAGGTGTTTTTTTTTATTTAATATATATATAGAGAGAATGTGGCAAAAAAAAAAACCTGACAACATTATTAAAAAACATTTGAAACCTTGTTCAGACATATGTTTCAACCAAACATTTGATTTTAGAGCATCCTTACTTACTTTATATAAAGAAATGTCTCTAGTAGGGGTGGGCGATGTGGCCCTAAAGTAATAATATCACGATTTTTCATGGAATTTTCACAATAACGTTATTCTTGGCGATATGAAACACACTGAATTTAATACAATATATTTCAAAAATACACTACTGCAACAAAATGAAATTTAAATGTTATTATTGCATACGATTATTATATTATATGGCACACCCCTGACAGAGCTATTTAAACAAAATACAAGAATTTTATTTGATTTGTAACAGAAGTTAATGATCCAGAATGATCAGTCATGATACTAATAATGCACTCCATACATCTCCATATATCTAGGATTAAAGGAAAATAAATGATAATGGACAGATATAATCTGTCTCTAGTAGATATATAATGGGAAAATGAGAACAGTGTGAATTATTTTTTTGCTAAAAACAGTAAAAAAAATAATAATAATAAATTGGTACCAGGGTATAATATCGTTCACCATATTCAAAAATGTTGGCCAGATAGAACCAATAGAAATGCATTGATTTACAACGGGATCAATTGAGAATGCTTTGCCTTGTACAAGTTTAAGTTTGTCATATATATATAATCATATCCACCATGAATAAAAAGTCTTTGTTATAGGCTAAAACCCTTTTGCAGTATATTGTAAAAACAGAATTTCCTACAATATGTTTGTAACCATTCCTTTAGTAACTCGAGTTGGGTAATCTGACACTTGCATCATTTAATACATTTTTGCTAAGTATAACGCAAAGTATGCTTTTCTGAGCACATCATGGGTATAATGAGTTTTATGGTTTTATTTAATTACACTAAGTGCCATTAGCCATGGTTTTTTTTTTGTCAGCATGGCAAAATATTGCAGTTAATATTGTGTTTGTTATATTTATACCATATTGCTTTGCAAATCTTGCTCCATTTCTTGCACTCTTGTTTTTTGTTTTCAAATTTCAGTCTAAGAAAAAAGGATATATATGTGGATAAAACAGGTTTTAATTTAATTTTGAAAATTAATGAAAGGTATATCATTATAGACTAAGGTCTTGGCAGTTCAGTAATGTACAGGTGTAACCTATTTATTTTGTATTTTTCTTCATAATAGTTATTAGTATTTTATTTCTCATATTCTTTTTTATTTATTAAGTCTAATATATATTTAGTTTTTTTTATTGGGTGTTTTCCATGCAGTTTCCCTGCTATAACAAACACACTTTAAATGTGGGTTTAGGCATCAAAAATATAAAAATATGATATGATTTCTGAACTAAATTATCTGAGATTATCTGGTTATTGGAATTGTCTATTCCACCTTAAATGGAACAGCAGTTGAATTCTGCATTTCTGATAAGAAGCTAGTTTTAGAATTCTAGCCGGGTTTTTGGATGAAATGTATCAGCTCAGATGTTATTGTGATGCTTATTATTATTATTATTAATATTATTATTATTTTTTTTTAATTCTAATGTAAGAATACAACTAATACAGCAACAAGCTTTTATGCCAGTTATTAATTTATTATTTATTTGCTCCCCAGCTAAAATGCAGCTGAAATGTACAGTTTAAAATACTGAAATACTTAAAAAACTGAATTTGCTTAAAATATTTCTGTTCATAAAAAAAAAAAAACTCTTTTTACATATATAAAAAAATAAACTTTTATTTTATGAGTGCTAGATGAGTATTGGACTCATCTAGACAGGGACTCTTTCCATTGAACACGGTGTTAAATCTGTGCGTGTTTTTGGCGGCCCCTGCCGGCTGCGGTGAGTTATTACAGTGTTGATTTTCTGGTTTAGTTGGAAAGGCTCTGAAGAGAATGAAAAGCGAAACTTAAGAGCTGCTCTGCCTGCTTTCACCCTTCATCAGTTTTACACTATAGACTCAGCTTAGTCGCGTTTAGAGACACTTTCCAAACGTCATTAGGTTTCCTCAGCCTGAGAGAGAGTGTGTGTATATATAAGGCTGGGCTGTAGTCGTGCTTTAGTTTGTGAAAAGTGGGAATTTAAAGGTTTACTCAGATTTATCAGGTTTATAGTTCTTCGTTTTTGTTTTATTTGGGAGTTAGCCTATTTAATGTTTCCTCTTTTGCTTTGTTTAGCTTTTGGGGAGAGTGTTTAAGCTTGTATTTTGCTAGTTTTAAGTTGTTTTAGTCGTTTTTGCTCTTGTGTTCATAGTTAAACTAGCTAGTTAGCTATTTAGCTAACTGTTAAATTAACTAGGCACACCTGACGGCGTTAGTTAGCTAAGCTAAGCTAGCTAACTTACCAAGGATCTGTTTTACCTTCACAAGACGTCTTATTCGGTATGTATGGTCGATACAGGGCTTTAAAAGTGGGTATTTGACATTTTAAAATATTTAAATATAGTTAAAAATTTGTATGTTAAGTATACTAAGCGAACCTACCTGATTTTCACTGGAATTGTCCGTTCCACCTTAAATGGTGTGGCATTTGCAATCTCGCGCCATGTGTTTATATAATGCAGCTGCTGCAACATTTAAGGTGGAACGGACAATTTCAAAAAATCGTTTTTAAACGATATATTGGCCCAGAAATGATTGAGATACACATTATTATTATTGTCACTATTCTAATGATAAAATAACGAGTGTTTGTATTTTTTAGAAACTATTAACTACTTTTTTTATTAAGAATAATTTGACTTTTTTATTTATTAAGTTAATATATAACATTAATCTTTTGATTCATTGTTCTTTTTAACAGGTTTGACTAAAACTTAACCTATGTAATAGTTCCAGTTATTTATATTTGCTCTAGTTTTAGTCAAATACATTTTAATTCAATTAAAAATGTTTTTACTATTTTAGATTTGTGTTCTTATTAAAAAAAATTAAAACAAATAGCTTTTAAGTTTTGTTGCACTTAAATTATGCTAACAATAATTTCAAAAACTTGGCTTTGTGTCTCACTACCTCAGCTCAGTTGCTGAGCTCAGTAAAACCATTTTAAACACTTCTACTGCAGTACAGATTTATTCTAACATTACTGGCTTTCAGTAGCCTAGAATTGTTTCATTACTGAACAGCAGTATTTTTGAAACTCCTCCAGTAGAGTAACAGTGGTTTAGCTGGTGTCTGAATCACTGGTTAACTGGTTAGCTGTCGATGTACTGTTCAAAAATGTCTGTTCTAACTAACAAACCTTAAATGTGGGTTAAGCCAACAAAAATATAAAAATGTATGATCTGATGATGGAACTAAAATTTTCTGAGGTATTAGTTGTTGGAATTGTCTGTTCCACCTTAAATCAAGCAGCAGTTGCATTCTTCATTTCTGATAAGAAGCCAATTTTAAGAAGACTTTTAAGTTGTTTTTAGGTGATATATTGTCCCAGAAATGATTGTTGTGCACAGTATTTTTTTACTAGTATAATGCTAAAACAATAACGAGCATTATAAAGAGTGCTATGAAGAGCAAGATGCTTTTAATTACAAGGAATATTTTGAGCTTTGGTATTGAAATTCTAATGTTAATCTGTAAACCTTTTTTGCAAATATTCTGAAATGCAGTTAGATAGTTTACCATTATATTAGCTGCTTATAACCAACAAACTACAGATGTGGGTTCAGCTAGCTAATATGAAAAATAAACGATAAGATATAAATGATCTAAGATTGGCTTATTTCCATTTGTTGGATTTGCCTGTTCCACCTTAAATGGCACAATGATAATGACAATATGCTTTTCTAATAAGAAACCATGAAAACCTTTTGTTTTTGGATGAAATATTGTCCCAAAAATTGTGTTTGTTAATATTATTGTCATTTTAAGCCACAGTAATACAAAAACGAGCAAAGTAATGCATTTAGGTTTATGTTGATAACCTTTTATTTGTTGTACAAACAAAGGTCTGTGAACCCCACTAATTTTATATGTGTATATATACTTTTATATAGTCTGTGTGGCTCAACATCAGGTCATGTAAATGGCAGTGGTCAGGTCGGCACACTGTTCTTACAGCCGTAACTCCGCTGTGCTTTGTGTGTGATGAGCTGCAGGCAGTGAAAAGCAAAGTGACAGAAATAGCCTTCTTATGTCACTTTAGTATTCGCCACTGAAGCACCTGTAGGCTAAGGATGAAAGCTGATTCACTCTCAGGTTTAATCCAGAGGTGTTAAGATTTTTTTAAAATTGTCTTTGAGGTTTAGTTGTTGTTTTAGCAGTCAAGTGTTCCTCTGTGTTCGGGTCCACGTGAGTCACGATTGGCCAGCCACGTCTCAGAGCACAGCGTTTCTGTAGCTTCCTGTGAAGTCACCAGGAGTGAAATTAGGTGTATTTGTAAGGATAATCGATGAGGTCACAGCTACATTTAGGCAATTTCACCATACATCACACTGTAATAAATCCTAATAAATCCTATGTTTGTTATTATTCTCTTTGTCTATTACAACATATACTACTGTGATCACATTATGGCTTTATCAATAAGTTCCAATATATATTTAATTTGCAATAAACCGTGTAATTGATCAATTATAGCCTTGTATAGGTTTGCAGTAAAACATTACGTTTACAAACCTTGTTACTTGAAGAAAACCCTCATTTGTATTTACAGTATTGCCATTTGTATAGACCATTTTTTTTCAGATGGATCAGTCTTTTTATCAATAGTTCACACAATGTCAAAGTTTCATTTTTACATTTTACAAACTAAAATGATTAGAAATCAACACAAATAGCTGCAGGTTTAATGAGCTGCACATTGTAATGTTTTGCATGGCTCGTTTTTTGTTGTGTTATATTTTTTATTATATTTTACATTATATAAGTGTGGTTTTTGTGGTGATTGGCCAAAAAACCATTGTCTTTGCTTCTAATACAGAAGGCCAATTCACATGATGTTGATTTTGATATACATGTTTATAGTTTACAGGGAGACTATGTGCCCTGAGATGACCTTTAGAAATATATAATATATAAATATATCATTTATATGCCGTGTATTTTAGCTTTCAGGCAACTTTATGCAATAAAACTTTCTTTTCTTGGTTTATTTTGATATTTAACTGATTCTTACATAAACTGGTCACAGCCTTAAACTTTCTTTTTGAAATTAGCATGTTAAATAAAACAATAGATCTATTGAAAGTAATAAATTAACTGAATTTAAATCAATGGGTTTTAAAGCAGCGTAGCCAGAGTCACTTGATTCTTTTTTTTTTTTTTTTTTTTTTTAAATATCTGCCAAATCTAGCCTGATGTTGTTTGATTCTAAAAAATAAATAAATAAATAATAATAATAAAAAGGGCTCATTTGGTGTAAATAGGCCCTAATTCCCCCGTCTATTTCTTTCAGTGACCTGTAGAACCTCATGTAAAACTTGCTGTATTGGGTCAATGTTGAACTACTTTAGAATTTCCAATTTGACAGACATATATTTGCAATTATGATAAAAATAAAAAAAAAATGTATTGCCGTTGACCAACCATTACTTTTTTATAGTAAATTTTCAGTAGCCAAACAATTTTCTTGATCCATTCATCATCTTACCCGCTTCTTCTTGGTCAGGGGTGCGATTGGTTCAGAGCTTACCCAATATCATTGGGCACCAGGCAATAGGATTAGTGTTTAAGCTCGGTAGGGTCACTGATTTACTGTTAAAAAAATAAATAAATAAACATTACCGTTATGTGCTTTCTGTTATTTCTGGCCTAAAGCGTTGTGAAAGTCTCCCAGCAAATCAGTGTTCTATTGTGACTTGTATTCAGTGTTCTCATGGCCGCACCTACAGCGTGTGGTTTCAGTGGGACGGAATGTCCTTGAGTGTGCCCTCGTTCCTCCCGTTCCCGGTTTCTTTCTGATAGACTGTCTCGCTTTTCCCTGCCCGTGAGGATGTGCATATAACCTGCTAAGCCAGGAATAAATCGCCTGTGTCACAACAGACATGAATAATTAATCAAGAAGCCTTTTACAGAGTTATTCAGTTACAGTAGTCTAGTCTGAGGCCTAGAAATGTGCACCAGGTTGTAGTCGTGTACGTGTGCAATGAGACTGTATATTATTTTATATGTATTATTTATGATCTCTCTTATTTCTCTTCTCCCGCTTGCCATACTCTCTCACTTATATATCATATGTACTTGTTCTTATTTTGACAGGTGAACCCGAGCTTCAGATTTGAGCCTCCACCATTGGTCATTGATTTACTGTATCAGTCCTTTTTTTTTTTTTTTTATACTTTGTCGCTACAAGCCAGTGGGCAGTGAAGCTGTGCCCTGATCCAATCCTTGCCCTCCACCCCTGCGATATGAGCAGAGGTAGAGGAGGGCCTTTCAAAGAGCACCAGCAATTCTCCCTCCCACCCCATCAAGGAAAGTCTAGATTTGGATCCTTTCCCCAATCATTCCAGACTCACCCCAGAGCCCCCCGTGTCCCAAGTCCAAACTCCGGCATTGCAAGATTTCCTCCTCCGCCCCTTTACACATACCCAACCTCTCCTGGAGTCTCTCCCCGTGGCCCTACATTTCCTCCAGCTTCTTCCACGCCCCCTTCATATGGAACTTCCCAAACAGATTTTCAGACCTCCGCAGCAAATGGAGTAGGTCGTAAAGACGAAGCAGCAGACTTTCGCCAGCAGCAGGCTCTCTTTCTAAGAGGCCAGAGCAGCCAGGCACCCAAGTTTCAGGCAGAGCCCCCTTACTTTAGTGGAAATCGCCAGCAGCAAACAACATATACCCCTAGCTACGTGCAAAGAGGGGGTTATAGGCAGAACAGGCCAAATTGGCAAAGGGGGCCACCATCTGGGAGCCCTCTTGGTGGCAGGAAACCACCTGGATGTGACTACTTGCCATCATCTGGGCCGTATCATCAGTATAAGAGAGGCCACTGGGACCGTCCATCAGACCGTGACGTCTCCTCGCTGTCTACGGGCTTTCGAGATCTGTCACTAGAGGCGGGGCGCTTTGCCTCCTCCAGTAGTAGTTTTGGAAGTAGGAGTTCCAGCTCACTGCCCCCAGTTAGATGTTCCCTTCATTTGACTACTGATATTCAGAAGCAGGTCCTCAGTTCATTGGCCTCACTTGGGCCAGGAGAGACTATCCAGGCCAAGGTCTTGGCCAAAAAGCTTCGCTTGCCTAAAAAGATTGTGAACCAAGCCTTGTATGCATTATCCAGCTTGCACCAAGCCGTAAAGCAAGGGGACACTCCTCCTCTTTGGAGGCTTCGTAGGGAAGGTGAAGGTGTACCCGCCAAAGAAACCAGACCGAACAGACCAAACACAGGATACAGGGTCGGCTCTGCAACCTCTCACAAGGTTCCTGAGAGTACATCTGTAAATGAAGAGCAAGACGTTGTTGAGGAAGTAAAACCATATGAGCAAGACTCACACAGTGAGTCTTCAGCTGCAATAGAAGCGAGTGGTGATTCCAGTGAAGAATCTGAAGACTTTCAACAAGAAAATTCTTTCGAAACATTCGCCTCTGACCGGGATCAAGGGACATTTCCAGCCGCTACACAAGCAGGAAGTTTTGGCATTACAATGGAGGCAAAAGATAACAAAGAACGGATCATGCAGTACCTCTATTTGGCAGGTAAGGCCAGTGCATTGTTGATCGCCAAAAACCTTGGGTTTCGAAATGCCAAGCAAGTCAATCCTATGCTCTATGCCATGGAGAAACAGGGGGACCTCAGCAGGATGTCTGGTGTTACGCCTCCCTCTTGGGAGCTGTCTGCCCACAGGCGCGAGAAGATGGACCGGCAACGGAAAGCCGCCAGTGCAGTAAAACAAGAGTTTGAGTCTCTGGTTGAATCGGAAAAGCTTATGTTGGAGGCTGTAGGAGCTTCTGGCTTATCGGGAAGGCCGTCTGAAGCCCTCGAGCTCATGGATTCGGAATCAACAGAGAGAACCCCTATGAGCAAAGAAGCCGTTCTGGGAAATGGCACCTTTGGGCAGCAGTCGCATGTTGACATCATACCTGGCCTTGAGGCGATTTCCCCAGAATCCAGTGACCCCTCATCACACAGTTTTACATCCCTCCCACGCACTGGCCAGAGCGCATCGTACAAACCTGCAGACGATAGGAATGGTGGAGGGCAGTCACAGTGGGCGTCCGATGAAATCCCAGAGTACCTGAACACGATCCGGTCGGAGGTGGCCGTGTCGTTGGCCGCACCTCTATCTCTAGCTCAGAGTTCTGAGGCGAGCAAACTGCAGAAGCTGAGGGAGGCCCGCAGCAAGAATGCCGTCAGTGGCCTGATGGAGTACGCCCAGTACCTTGGCCACAATTGTGAATTCCTCCTGCTGGACCAGTCAGGACCCTCGCATGACCCCAGGTAAGCCAAATATGTGTTTGTGGGTGAAATGTACACTGATCACTTGTGCTAATGGTAAGAGTTAATCTGATACAGCAGAGCTGCTGGAGTTTTTAAACACTGTTCTTTCGCAGTCCTTCACTATATTAGACATCCGTACCTTGTAGATAAAGTAAAGTCAGAGACAGAAGATCTGAATCTGTTGCTGCACAGTTTGTGTTAGTGCTACCCACAGCTAATGACTAGGACAAAACTTGATCTGTACTAATCTGCACATGTGGTAATCCTGTATTTCTCTAGATTCCGGATGCAGGTGATGCTCGACGGCCGCAGGTTCCCGATAGCAGAAGCTTCAAACAAGAAAGTGGCAAAGAAAGATGCTGCTGCTTTGACCCTTCGCATTCTCTCCAGAGAGCTTGAGGGAACGAGTGGTGAGGAAGAGGAGGAGAATCAGCCTGCCACAGCAGAGACGAGTGATTTTGCTGACGATAACTTTGTGAGTTTAATTTTGCACCAAAAAACAATGTTTTTGTTGAATTAAATTTACTGGATAAAATGTCACTTTGTCCCTACATTAGCAAAACAAGTTGCTAATCACCACTGTTTTTTTCTAAAAGCAGTGGTTTTCCTAAGTTGGGAGGGGGAAAAATATTCTTATTAATGGTATATGTGTCCTAAAATGACTGGAAAGAGTGCTCTAGTGAGTGCAGTACATTTTCCCTACAATATCTGCGCAGTCGAAGCAAGTTAGCATATCATTGAAAAGTTACTTTGTTTCAGTAATTCAGCTGAAAATGTGAAACTCATGTATTATATAGATGTATTAAACACAGGGTAATCTATTTTAAGTGTTTTATTTCTTTTATTGTTGATGATTATGGCTTAAAGCCAATAAAAACCCCAAATCAGTGTCAGAAAATTATTATAAAGTATTATAAAAAGAAGACAAATTGGTACTTTTGGCAGTGTGTGCAGTGTGCCAACTCCTGCTGGAAAATGAAAGATTGCTGTAAGATTTTGTGGGGTACCAACACCAACAGATATTGAGATATGTCTCTCTAAACCATCACTGATTGGTGGAAACTTCACACTAGACCTCCAGCAGTTTGGACTGTGTGTCTTTCCCCTTTTCCTCCAGACTCTGCTCCCTTAATTTACAAATGAAATGTAAAATTTACTGATGATCAGTGAGAGCCAAAGGGGAATTGTCTACATTGTATTTGACTGTAATATTGTTGCACTATTTAAAGTTGACTTTTTTTGTCTCTCTTCCATTTTTTTTTTATCTTTGCCACTTGTCCTGTGCCATTACAGGAGTGTTTGGATGAGCCACCAAAAGCCCTGTCTCGCTCGCTTCCAGGAGGAAAGAATCCAGTATCGGTTTTAATGGAGCACAGTCAGCGCACTGGCAACGCCATCGAGTTTCTCAATACGGGACAGGAGGGACCGCCGCATGACCCGCGGTAACGTGCCTGTCCACAGTATTGTATTTCTACACTAGCTACACTAGGTTCATACAAGTGCTACTGTACACCAGTCATACTGTAACACAATCCACCCAAACCCATTGCTGACCATAACCTTAACCACTCAGGTGGAACTCTACTCTGGCTCATCCTCCCGTCTCTCCTTTCTCCGGCGTGTTCTAAACTTGTTATCCAACATGTTTTTTGGTAGAGCTATTCTGGTCCCCTCCCTGTCCCTCCCGATCCATCTCCTTTCTTTTGTTTGTTCTGTCCTGTCACCCTCTCCCTGCCTCATATCCTAATGCCCGTCTTGCCGGGCACTCGCTCCCTTCAGGATGATGATCTAGAGTGAGGTGAATCCTCACCGCGGCTAACGGGTGCCGTGTGTGTGTGCGCACAAGTTACAAAAAATTATGCTTAATGATGTGGAAAAGCATTTTTCTAAGTTTCTGCAAAGTTCAGTATTACAGAACTTTGACACAATTTTATAATACTATACTATAATGAATTAATTGTAAGTAATTTTAATTGTAGTTTTAGTTGAGTTTTGCCTTTATTGTCCATGTCAAAACTGATGTTTTAAAAGTCGTTTGGTCATGAAAATTTGCATTGAAGGTATGAAAAATCCTAAAAAAAAATCATGGATAGTTATTGGTTAAAAGGAATATGAACCGTGATACATTAAAATAAAAAAAACAGACCATGGCCTTTTTATAGTTGTACAGTAAATCGCTTTTCTTACCCTTATCACTATATTGGCTTTTATTAGTACTTATGTCCCACAACACAAACTTTACTGTACATTCTAAGCAAAAAGACATTCTGTATAGAACTGAAAATGAATTATTTGACTCGTAACTGGTATTTTTTCTGCTATGTAGAACCGTCATTATCTACCGAGTGTTTAGAACCGATTCAAAAAACCACTAGTGTTAATATCTTAAAATAAACATATTTGAACATTATTATTATTATTATTTCAACATTATTGCAATATAGGACTAGTAATGATAAAACTAAAGTTCATGCGTTTAAACTACAAGCACTAACAATTATACCAAAATAAGTCTTTTATTTTGTATTTATATTGCTATTATCTATTTAAATATAACCGGGAATGATGCAATATGGCACACCATTTAGAACCATTGCCTTTTCTCTGAAAAAAACTTGCTCAGATTGTTTCTCTGGATTTGGAAAACAAAATTCACAAACTTTAGACCTTCAAACACTTTGAATGTGTTTTATGTGAGTCTGCTTTTGATTGGTCCATGTTGAAGAGGAAGTATTTTACATCATTCAGTAATCATGAAAATTTTAATGAAATCATATGGTGCCATCTGCAGTTCTGGAGCACTGTAGGGTGAAATGAATTCTTTGAAATGTTAATGTACTCAATGTAAAATAAAATTTTTTTGCTCAATATTATAACTCTCTCTCGTGTTGTGGAGTAGTTTTGACTTTTCTCTCTGTCTCCTGGCGTTAGGTTCATGTTCCGAGTAAAGATCGGGGACAACTTGTTCCCAGAAGCCTCGGCACCGAGCAAGAAGGCAGCGAGGCAACTGGCAGCGGAGGAAGCTGTGAAGGCGCTGATGGCCGATGGACAGCTGCATCTCAACAAGGTAGAGAAGAAAAGTGGAATGGAAGGACGAGAGAGGGCAGTGAAGGAAGTGTGACTCAAGGAAGTGGAAATCATGCTCTGATTTAAAGGGAAAAGTGATTGAGAAGAGGCTTAGTTGGCTTAGTTAGTAAAGCACAAAGTTAGGAACCTGGACTGTGATGTGTCTTAAAATGCATTATTCAGTGTGCAGTAAAGTGGTGTTTACTTAATGTTTGCTTTTACTGGTGTAAACATTACCTGAATTTACTCTAAATTTCCTGTAGAAGTTCCTGTGGTATTACCATAGATCTTAGTTATGTGAATAATGTTGCTCTTAAACAAGCTCTGAATGTTAATCTTTCGTTTATTATATTTATTACAGTGAGCTTAGATTTCCAGTATTTTGTCCAATATAAGAGTGAGTTTTCAGTAAAGTTTCTCCAGCACTAAGGCTAGGTGCAGCAGCATTAGCATTAGCCGCTAACCGCAGTGCTAGCGGTATGTAAATGTTGCCCAATAGCGCTATACTGTAAATGCACAGACTACAGTCAAGTATACTCTCCTCTGAACACCGAAAGAGCTAGTGTGGCAGTTAGCGGCTAATGCTAATGCTAGTGGATTTACTGCTCCTTAATGCCTGATTGGTAGAATTCATACATAATTTTCTAAGTATCTAGATTTCACAATGATTATATTTTCTGCTGCTAATATGATGTTAAACAAAAACTTTATTTTCTTTAATGTGCCAGAAATTTACTGAGGTGGTTTAATTGCATATACTATATCGTCGCTGTCCAATGAAAAACAATCTCCATTTTTGTCCATTTTTAGTTTATTACGTAATTTGAACAGCCAAACTGTCCCTTACTCTGTGCCACAATTTCCTGATGAACGGACCAATAGAAACTCTTCAAAATGACCTAAAATAAACTCTCTTTACGTTGACTTCTATTGAAAGTTTACATGTTTTTTTTTCTCTCTCCTGAAAAGTTGCTGTTTTGGAGATGATTTTTTTTTTCATTGGACAGCGACAATATGCAATATATATTAATGTTTTTGTCTCCATTCTATGCTTATTAGAGCATAGCATATTTTTTTTATAGAGGTTCTTATATTTTAATATACAACTACAACATCAGAGACTGTAGATCGCCATTAAAATCCACTTCTCAGAACATTTGTTGTTACTATGAGCAGAATGATGGTCCTCGGGGGCTTTAATTCATGATGTTTCATTCAGCTAATTGAAGTAATCCTGCAGCTAGACCAGACCAGACAGTACCTTTCTCACCTCTTCCAGTTCCTGACAACGAAATTCTATCTCTGGCAGCCCCAGCACACCTTCTGCCCTCTGGGTGATGGAGAGTCTCCCCCGGCATTGCCCCCGTGCCCCTCGCTGCCCCCGCTGACGGCGGCAGAGCTGCAGGCAGCCCATGAGGCTGGAGTCGGCGACCTCATTAACCACCTGAACAACAACGCTGTGTCTGGCCTGCTGGAGTATGCACGCTCACGAGGCTTCGCCGCGGAGATCCGTCTGGTGGGCCAGACTGGACCCCCACATGAACCCCGGTATGTGTGCGCACATGCCTCCCAGGGAAATGGTCACAATAATAATTATAGTAGTATAATAGTTGTTTAATTTAAATGAATTTATGCATAATATCCACCACGTAAATGTCTTAAAAAATGCCACAGTTAAATATATATATAGTTTTTAACAGTTTCCATATTTGATATTTTAAAAAAAAGCAGTCGTGTGCTTAGTTCAGTATTTGTTAAATAAGAAAACTGATTTGCATATGACAGGTTTCGTACGGTCAGGAAAAATTTCCAGGCCTGGGTAAGTTTTGGAAAAATAAAAACTTATCAGATAAACAACAGAAACCTGTTAAGGGGGATCTCTGGAGATGCTTAAATAAACACAGTGATCTAAAACCACATCTTTTTATATGAATATTATTTGTATTTATTTTGGAATCAGTGCTTTACTGAGAAAAGTAAAGAAAAGTCAAATTTTTACTGGTGCCCAAAACCTCTTTGTTGCATCCTTTTGATCGTCCTTATCTCTTTTGCTCTTCTCCCTTTTCTCAGGTTTACTTACCAGGCTAAGCTGGGAGGACGCTGGTTCCCTGCTGTTTGCGCCAGCAACAAGAAGCAGGGGAAGCAGGAGGCTGCGGACGCAGCGCTCAGAGTCCTGATTGGAGAGGCTGAAAAAGCAGCACGCACTGGAGAGCTCACACCTGAGGTTTCTTATTCTTTTATCTTGCTTAATCACAGACGGGTTTGATTTTTCACTGAAGTGTGGCTGTAATATTATAAAATATACTGAATGTTTTACACCTGTAGTTGTGAAAGTTTCTCGTGTTCAGATCAGTTGATGAGTTTGAGTTTATTTGGAGCTTTGGTTTGGTTTGGTTTCACACAGGCATAAATCTAAATGCATCAAAATGCGCACCAATAAACCACACGAGCACATTAGAGTCTCCTCTGATTGGTTAGAGCTTTCTGGCGCAGGAAGCTAGAAAGTAACTATAGTGAGAAGATTCTGTGTTCCAGTTCGTATATCTGTATATCTATCTGTGCAGTGTGAATCTGCTTTAACACAGAATGCTAAAAATGTGCTGCTGAGCTTTTAAACACAGTGTTTTCAATGGGACATGCAGCACAGATAAACACAAAGTAAAAGAAGTCAAACGGCTGCGGTGAACAGTGAACGCAGCACAGACCCTGTGTGTAAACAGCACACTTAATTCTATGACTTATTCCTAATATACTCATGACACAGTGTTGATCGAGAAATGGTAAATGGCCACACAACATCAGAAATGGAATATTCCATTCATCTGGTCGTGTATTGTAGTGGTAATCTTCAACTGGCCTATTCTGATGGGTGATAAAAAGGGTTGTGCTACAATTAATAGAATTGAACTTCTAATTACATTGACGTACATTGAATATATTTTGGAGGCCTAACGGTAATTTGAATCAATTAAAGGCTTTTATTAGAAAAAATGTAAGTTTTCTAATAATTGTATTCTAATAATATATGTAGTTCCCTAAATACAGTACACTATCAATTTGTGGCTCCTGAAAATGGCAAATCTAAATATTTACTATCATTTTGTTTGTATTGTGTGTGTGTTTTAAATGCTTGTATTCTCTGGGATATTACTGATAAATGAGAATTTATACTTGAGTATTGTTAAAGCTCCACTAGGTAGGATTGAGATTTTGTGCTCGTGAGCTCCCCTACACAGATATATTCAGTCTCTTTCCAGTTTCTGCCAGAGTGTCTGTATGTTAGTCTGTAAAGAATGAATCAGTAGTCCTTGTAGAACTGTTAGAACTAAAGGTCGGAAAGCAGGTCGCAGTTCTCGCGAGCGTTGGTCGCGGCCGCCTCGGAAAACTTACAGAGTCTGGTTTGAGCTCAGAGGAGCTCCGGCACAGACACGAGAGAGACGCTATTCCTCCTATTACACCTCAATGCAGCGCTGCAGTGAGTTTCAAGCTGTAATTTTCCTTCTTAAAAAAGATCAAAAATCAAGGAAATCCTACCTAGTGCTGCTTTAATGTTTAGTCTTGAGATTAATTCCTAAAGTGAAATGGAATTGATATTTGGAATAAGAAATTGCTTTAGTTATTTTTTTATTTTTATTTAATTCTTTTTATTTATGCAATCTCGGTTTTATAGAATATAAGGAAATGATGAAACGTTTGTGTGTGCTTCACAGTTACCGGTGTCAGGCAGTACCCTGCACGATCAGCTCGCCATGCTGAGTCATCAACGTTTCAACGCACTGACCGCCCGTATCCAGCACAGCCTTCTGGGTAGGAAAATCCTTGCCACAATCATCATGAGGAGAGGAGATGACAGCCTGGGCACAGTCGTGAGCCTGGGGACAGGTACGCACTAGAGCTGCTCAGTGCAAGGGTGCAGTTATTTCAGTACATCAGTGCAGAGACCACAGACTATTCTCATAAAGCTCATTAACAAAAAAAAGTTAGTTGTTTTTGCTGAACTAGTTCCTTGAACAGCTATTATTAAAAAATAAGAAACAGAAGAGCGTCCCCATTAAAACAGTTCATAAACATCCTCAATTTAAACTTTTATGATTAGGGATGCATAGAATGTTTGGCAACCCATATTATTTAATGGAACATGGCAAAAAATAGGTTGTTGGATTTGACTTAACATTTACTATTCAAAAATCATTTATTCAGTTTTTTAGCAGTGAAAAAAGTGGCAAAATTGGGTGAAAACTTGCAAAAAAAAAATTCCATACTTTTTAGTGTTTTTCTTGTCTTTTTAAAACACATTTCTTTTAATAGTAGTTATTGTATGTTTCCATTCATTAGTTTTCTAACAAATTCTTATTTTGATAAGTCATGAAAATGAAAATTCATTGTATTACTGAGTTCAGAAAACTTTTATTCACTTCCCCCACCCCTTTTCTGACAACAGAAATGTTGCAAGAACTTATATTATCAACTCAAAATGACACAATTTATAGTAAAAAGGTTTTTCACTCAGCATTTTGACAGTACTACATTAAAATATAGCCATCATATAGATGAATTTTGTTTGAGGCAAAAAAAAAAAATCCTCATTCGAAATTTTAAGAATTGAAATTAAAAAAGTGTGTTACAAATTTAAAAGAGAAAAAAAAATAGCAAACATATATTTTTCTAAATAAACTTGATTTCTTTATTATTTTTTGCAGTTATTTAAAATTTCAGTTTTTGTGGATTTTGCTGCTGAAGCTTAAATTCACTCCATATTATACAGCCTCTGTGTTTCAGATGGTAAATAGACAGTGTGTTAAGAAATAGTGAATTCAGTAAACTGCTACTAAGTGTTATAAATCATGCTAAATGCTTTATTTAACTTAATTTAAATGGGTTTTTTTGGTGTCCTGTCAGCATTTTATCCAGCAGTGCTCTGATACCAGGGTTGCCAGATTGCCAGAGGTTTCCAGCCAAAACGTGTTTGAAACATGTGGTTCTGCTGCCCAGAGGAAGCACTGTTACAGTATCGCAATATATCACCTATCAAATCGTAACCCCTGTATTGTGATATGTATCGTGTCGCCAGGGTTCTTGCCAATACACAGCCCTGCTGATTAGTTGAGGGGGACGGTTCACATCCCTCCGAACAACTGGGGGCCATTAATATTTCATCCCTTTATATCAGTGCAGGCCAATCTTTTAAACGGGTTACGAGGCTTCTTGAGTATTTAATGCTTTGCAATCCTGCTGTGTATGTATCCATGTAATCGCAACCCTAACACGAACTCTTAGACTTCACACGGAAAGCTTACTGACAGCCAGGGCACAGCATGCCTCTGGGCTGAGACACACACTCACACACACACACACTCTTACTGAAACACACACAAACACACCAGCATCGCAGACGGAAGGACACTCAGGCAGAGCACAGTCATCTGCCTCTTTTAACAGACACTGAGTCAATGTGTCCAGCTGTCAACCCTTTTTAATTGCTTAGTCAGTGAAAGTCTCTGGGAACTACAGTATTTGTGCATGCTCACACTTTGAGTGTTCGCACCGATGAGTCTGCAGCAGCTCGTGCCAGTGGGGTTTTCACTGTTTCACTGGTTTACTGTTAAACACTACGTGCCAGCACTACTACAGTCATTGTAGGATTGTATTCCAGTAGTAATGTGTGTTTATTTGATTGATTATGGCTGAGGTGAGAAAGTAGGGTATCCGTTTTCCTTCAGGGACTCTTAACAGCTGCGTAAAATTCCTGTCTTTAAAAATTAATGCAGCTATTTCCACATTTATTGGCTTCTCAGGGTGTGCTTTTAGGCAGATACTGGATTAACTGACTAAAAGATTAACTTGTTTAAATAAGGAACCTGCATTGTTCCTCAATTAGCACCCTCTTGTGTTTCTGTAATTGAACAGCAGTTCTTGTACAGCTCACTGACTGGTCTGAAACAACTTAAAATGCATTTTTTTAGATTAAGTTTGATGTATGAAAGATAATATAAAATTTAATATTTTTTTTATGTTATACCACACCATGATTTTTCTCTTCCCAGACCCACCTCCCCTTACTAGAAGCTGATTTGTATTTCAAGCCAAATTATACATATTTTATAAGTAATAACATCGAATAAGCAAATATGTGACTTTTGTAATCAGTTTATCACGTTGTTATTTTGCATCAGGATAAAACCTGCTAATTTTACTTTTACAGAGAATCTTTTACATGAAAAAAGTCAACTCTTCTCTGATTGGATTTGGACTGGATTTGCGTTACAAAGCTCCTAAAACCCACATATTAAAGCCTAGTTTTTAACTGTTATTGCATTATTAATGTTGTTGATTAATGTATATTAACATTTCATAATCTTATTCCTGAGATCTGAGATGTTGTGTCCTCTTAGGAGGATGTGCTGTAGAATAAGCTGACGAGATGATAGCTGTTAGCTTTTAACAGATACAAAAGGCAACCATACAAATTTGCAAAGTTTGGAGGTGATGAGCTGCTCTCCAGTATCAACAACACCACATTATCTTGATGTTGCAGTCTTATTTTACCGTTTTGCCTGTTTTCTGTTTTAGGGTTCTGGGGAGTAAATGTACCAAGTCAAGACTGTTATGTAACTGTTTTTGGGGTTTGGAATCGGCCCATTTAATTTCTAAATATTAGATTTTACTGTATTTTGTTTTGAAGAAAGAACAAATAACAGTGTTTTAGGTGCATGGTTTTTCACTTTTCACTTTTTTCACTTTTCCATATACTGGATTCTCTCTATTCAAATATACCAATAGGAAGACCACTTGAAAATCTAACTCGACTCAACTTTATTTTTAGAGCACTTTAAAAACAACAACAACAGCTGAAGCAAAGTGCTGTACAAAGCAAATTATTGGATAAAACAAATACAGGAAAAAATAAGACAAATTAAAATGTAAGTATCAATAAAAATTGTTAAGATAAATCTATAAGACAAGTAAAGTAAAAGTAAAACAGTAAAATAAAATAATAAAAATAAAAATAAAGTTTAGGAGCCGCAAATCTAAGGTTTAAGTGTCTTTCTGCAATGGGAAAGGTAATTAGCAGAAAGGTGGTGAGATGTTAACAGTTCCCAACATCATTCACACACACATTGTGGGAATGAAACCGTGTAAAACGGTGTAAAATTAAAGTGTTTGGCGTTTTCCTCTAATTGTAGGAAACCGCTGTGTGAAAGGAGAGGAGCTGAGCCTCAAAGGGGACACGGTTAACGACTGCCACGCCGAAATCATCTCCAGAAGAGGCTTCATCCGGTATCGTTTTACCCCTGCACTCTCTCCCAACACATTTTCTCCTTCTCACTCTCTGAAAACCAGGAGTCCAATTTCATTCTCATAAATATATTAAAGAGTGAAGTAAATTTATATTCTCTGCAGCTTCAGCTGTTCAGTCTTCATATTCTGTCTGCCTTCATCTTCGGCTGTCCCCCCCTTCAGGTTTCTGTACAGTGAGTTGATAAAACACTGGGACGGCCCCGCAGAGGACAGCATATTCGAGGTTGCTGAGGACAACAAGCTTAAGATTAAATCCGATACCACCTTCCATCTGTACATCAGGTATGACCTGCAACAGCCCTCTAACTGTGCGATATGTTTTTTTTTTTTTATTATGTACGATGGTTTTATTTTGTTTTGGAAAGGAAATATGAAAGTTCATTCCCACCACAAAAGGAATAATCCTCCAGTGCTTTCTTTGTTAACCTGGCTACACTATATGAACAATTATATGACTATTATATGAGCTACATAAGGGCATTGGGACACACCTCTTAATCATTGAATTAACCCATTCTTTCGACAATCAATCAGTCAAGCTTTAATTAAACTTTTAGTACATTTTATAATGGCCCCCATTTACAATGTTTTCAAATTAATACAGAATTTTATTATATACAGCATAAAAATATATAAATATATAAAAGACCACCGAGTGGTCTAAAGAGATGTGTCTATGATTGGGAGATTGTTTGTTCGAATCCCAGTCATGCAGCTTGCCATCAGCTGCCGGAGCCCTGAGAGAGCACAATTGGCGTTTCTCTCTCTGGGTGGGTACAGTAGATGGCGCTCTTTTCCCTCATTACTACTAGAATAATGTGGATCAGCACAAAAAAATTTGAAAAGAAAAGAAATATATAGTAAGAATAAATATATAGGAAACAGTAGGAATCATTAAATCATAGGTAAGAAAATTTAAGGTAATAAACAACAGATGATTAAATAAAACTAACTTAACACACAAAAAGTAAAATAAAAATTAGCAAACACTAAAAACAACAAAAACATAACTAAAACAGCTAAAACATAACAAAAAAAAGTTAACTACATTTTTTTTTAAAGGAAGATCAAAAACAAACAACAAAAAAAGCATAAACGCATAAAAGAAAAATGATAAATCAGCTAAAAATATTTGTAAAGGGCTAAATTCTAGTGTGAAAAGTCTCCAAACACTTTAAGACCCTTAAAGTCTCAATGTATGGTCCAATATTTTGACGTGAACTCATCATGAAGTCGTTTTTGCTGACCTCTGTATTGCCCATTGTGTGTTAGCCCGTTAACGTATAAACTTAATAATAAATTGAAAATAAACTGTAGTTTTATTTTAATTTAAGTTCAACACTGAATAACCTATCCTTTATTTAAACCGTGCAATTGCATTATTATGCTAGCATATTATTATTATTATTATTATTATTATTATATCAGTGGCATAAAATGCTTTTAAAATAAATTGATTACATTTAATTTCTGATACAATAAGTATTGGCCTAACAAAAATAGTTATCATGACTGGTTTAAGCACTGCTGATTTACTTTAATGACTAAACCTGCTGTTATCGTTGCTAATAGGGGGCCAACTCTATATTAATGCCTATAGGTTTAGAATGAGATAGATACTATATCCTATATATTCTTGTACATATATATTGCATTTCCATTTTAAAGCTAAAAAGGTGAACATTGTGATGTGTTTAAGGAAGTTAAGTAAACTTCTCTTGTCTTTCTCTCTCGCTCTCTCTCCTGTAGTACTGCTCCGTGTGGGGACGGCGCACTCTTTGATAAATCGTGCAGCGAGTCAGCAGAGGTCACGGGCGCGAGTCACATGCCGCTTTTTGAGAATGCTAAACAGGGCAAGCTTCGGACCAAAGTGGAGAATGGTGAGAGAGCGCCTCTCAATTTTTTTGCTCTTTTTTTTTTTTCCCATACACTCTTTTAAGGGTAACTAAGGCCCAATCCCATTTTACACTTCCCCTTCTTTTCGAGTGTAACCCTTCCCCTTGGAACAGAGTTACCATTCCACCTTAAATACTGCAGCTTCTGCCGTCTGTTGCGCCTTTTAAGATGGAATGAGAAACAACTAGCTAACAAACTAGCTAGCTAACTAAAAAACTTTATGCTTGTCATAAATAATTCGACCTAAACCCCCTGATTTTAGAATCTACCCTCAGCTTAAATTGAAAAAATGCTAAATAAAATAAAAATAAAAAATAGGAGGGGCACTGGGTGATGTATGGGTTTAGAGGTTCGGCAGGACGGAGAGCTGATTGGCTGAGCTGCAGCTGCAGCAGCAACAGTGTGCCTCTAATAGTGGTGAGATGTAAATGGTTAGACCGTCACCAGGGGACAGTACTATCGTTTGACTAATTTGCATATTGTGAGTGTCTATTCTCCAAAGTACGTTGAACCTAAAAGGGCGCTGCAGAGGTGAAAATTACCACAAAAAAGTTTGTAGAGGTTTAAACAAATTTTAAACAGGATTAATATGTTTCACAACTTCAAAGTAACACGTTTCACATATAAATGAGAAAAATAAATGATTTAGGGTGTAGTGTCTCTTTAATACAGACTCTATTAAGCAGCTCCTTGTAATTGTTTGACAGTAAGTGGCACCACATCAGCTTAATCAGGTTACGCATTCGCTGCATAATCAATAGCAGCGAGATGAGAGTAATGTTTAGAGCTTGTGTGTTTGTCTCTCAGTCAGTTTTAAAGAGTAAAATTGATTTGCAGCATGGCCATAAATCTTTGCTGGGGTCTTTAGCGAAAGCTGGCCGGTTAATTCCATCACAGTGCACACCCATTCAGGCCGGCTGTGGAGTATTGACTGCTGTTCTAAATGAGAAAAATGACTATACTTTCTTTACATTGAATAATTTACGGGAAAGATCAAGTTCTACAGGGCTTGTGTTGTGAGCAGTATCTTCTAGGCTCTTCTTGTTATAAATCTTGTATTTAAAAGGTTATGTTGGGTAAAACTGTCTATTGCTTATATTGGGAAATCCATAGTGGTGTTAATTGTCTGTACTGACGTGTGCAGTCCTTGTTATTGCTGCTGTAACTGTAATTTCCTTTGGGATTCATTTCCTCCTTTGCACATCTGTTTGTCTCTGTCTCTGAAATAAATCTCTCTGTATTACTCTCTCATGCCTGCCTCATTACTCAAACTCTGATTGATGCACGTTCTGCTTCCTCTCCTCCTCACCTGCAGGTGAGGGCACTATTCCGGTGGAGTCTAGTGCCATTGTGCCCACCTGGGACGGCATCCAGCATGGTGAGCGTCTGAGGACCATGAGCTGCAGCGACAAGATCCTGCGCTGGAACGTGTTGGGCCTGCAGGGGGCACTGCTCAGCCACTTCCTTCACCCCGTCTACCTGAGCTCCATCACCTTGGGTAAAGCATTTACTGGCTGAGCTCTGTTCTAATATGGTGCTCAGAGAATGTGTAAAACAATCGATTTTAATATTATTGCGAAATGTGTTGTCCCAGAAAGGGGTGTGCCATATTGTACACAGTTATATCGCCAGCATTTTTGAATATGGTGAACAATATTATACTCTTGAAATATTGTGCCGTATTACCCACCCCTTATTACCACATTAGGGTACTCATTTTTAGCTGTTTTTAGCAAAAGAAACATTCACACTGTTCTCATTTCCCATTATATATCTACTAGAGACTAGAGATTATATCTGTGTATTATAATTTATTTTACTTCAATCCTGAATATATGGAGGTAATTGGAGTGCATTATTAGTATCATGACATTCTGGATCATTGACATTTTTTTTTTTGTGTTGTCATATCGCCAAGAATACCGTTATTGTGAAAATACCATAAAACATGGTGATATAATTTTAGGCCCATATCGCCCACCCCTAATCTCAGAAATAATTGTGATTGGAATAAAATGCTCCTAGAATTATATTATAATAGTATAATAATTAAATAGAAAACAACTTAACTGCACTAACAGAGCAATTACACCATGATTTGCTTTTAACTGAACTAAAGCTGAGAAGTGTATTGCACCTTAATCAGCAGATCCATAACACATCCTTTTAGGATGCTTCAGCAAAAAATTACGGACAGTTAATCCTGGCTTTTGATTGGCATAGAAAAGGCTTATTGATGAATGATATCCTCTGCACTTTGCTTACGCCCACTGGTTCTCCTAACTGCACTAGCGGAATTCTGACCTCTGGTGTTCAAATAATGAAACTGCATGGGATTTCATTGTAACCAAACCTGTAATAGTCTGTTCCCACAATGCACATAGTCAAATTTTTCCATCATATTACACTCCAACCCTAAGTAAACCATTAGGAATAAATGTATTAGTAAGAAAATAGTATTGATTATTTAACTAAATGAAACAGGGTTTTATATCATATTTTTATTTTATATATATATATATATATATATATACATACATAATTTCAGGTTACCTGTACAGTCATGGTCACCTGACGCGAGCGGTTTGCTGCCGATTGACCAGAGATGGAGGAGAGTTCGCCAAAAGCCTGCCTCCAAACTTCACGCTCACACATCCCGAGGTAAACACACACACACACACACACACACAGCCACTTAGGCATAATAGATGGGTATTAGAATAGATTTTTCTGCAAAAAAGGGAAATTAATTTTTGTCCTGTTTTGTTTCTGCAGGTGGGTCGTGTGAGTGTGTACGACTCCACACGGCACACAGGAAAGACCAAAGAGTCGAGTGTGAACTGGAGCCTCCCCGACAAGCTAAGTGTTGAAGTGCTGGATGGGACCAAAGGGAAGGTGGACAGGTAAAAGATCAGCTGATTGCACACTTCTGGACTGTGTGTTAAGCCAGTAAAACATCAGATTTTTTGAGAAACAATTTTTAGCAATTTTTCTGATATTTAATGATGTTTTTTTTCAGATATTTTCTGATGTTTAATATAGGTTAACATACTATGTTTTTTGCACTATGAGGTGCACTAAAAGTTATTTACTTTTCCCAAAAATCGACAGTGTGCCTTATGTATAAATTTAACCTGTGAGCATGTGTGCACATGTGCGAGAGAGAGAGAGAGAGAGAGAGAGTCAGCAAAATGAGAGTGCTCGAGAGAGAGAGAGAGAGAGTAGGAGTGCCTAACCCTGCGTTTACTCTGGAAAGCGACAGCCGGACATTAATTTCCTATGGCAGGACGCGATTTAAGCACTGTACCGTGACTATTTGCAAAGAGCACACGTACCGTTACACCCCTAGTGGAAAGTGAATGAATTTTGCTGCTGTTGAAGGTTACTTTAGTTTCCCTTTTGATTTGAAACAGATGTCTTTTGATCATGAATCAGATTCGATGTTTTGCAGTACTAGATGGTGTGTTTCCATGAACTTGGGTGTGATTAGATATTAGGAAAACTCAAAGCTTTACATGACTCGGGCAATAATCAGATCTTTGCTGTGCAGATCTTGTCTGTGCAACCAGCCAATAAACTCACAGAAAATAAGATAAGTTAAATAACATGTAAAACTCAAACATTTAAAAAATTTAAAAATTACTAAATTACTGGTACTACAATCTGTTGTCACGTGTAGGCAGAGAACGAAAATGCTACGGAAATACTCCTTAGTGTGTATTAGGTCTGCAACTAATGATTATTTTGGTAGTCAACTAATCTGATTTATTTATTTATTTTCCCCCCAATTAGTCGATTAGTCAACAATGATTTTCTGCCATGTCCTCCATCTTTAAAAACAACAGAAACAGCTGAACATTAGATTTAAAAGACATTTTAATGACTGGACGTTGTTTAAATGTGGAAAATACTAATATTTTATTAATAGTAAATATATAATCTGTTATGTTTGGGCGCTTTTGGGCACTTGAGTATAGACTGTGCGAGTGAGCCATTTACACATCTCCCATTGTGCTTCTGTCCCCAGAATGCAGGACTGTTACAAATTAAGTCAACAAATATTGATTTTTATTGAATAATTGTTGCAGATTACGATAATTAATATCAGATCAGATATTTCCTAATTGAACGTTTAGAACTCCTAAAATCTCATGTTTTTTGTTAGTGTTTTTGACCCACACATTTCTTTCTCCTCTCCAGTGCAAAGCTCGAAGTTTCCCGCGTCTCCAAGTCCAATCTCTACCGTCTGTTCCGCGAGGTGTGCCGGCGCTCGGGTCGAGCGGACCTGCTGGCCCTGCCCTCGTACGCCCATGCCAAGATGGGGGCCGCCTCCTTCCAGCAGGCTAAGGCACTGTTCTTCCAGGCGCTGGGGCAGCAAGGCTACGGAGCCTGGATCGGAAAACCGCTGGAGGAGAAGAGCTTTGAGGCTGGAGAGAACGAAAGTGGCTTCGGCACCCTGGACAGCTAGTACTCGGCTCCTCGGGGTTACCACAGGGACGCAGAGAAACGAATGAACGAGGGAGAGAGGAAGAGAGGGGGATGAGGGGAAAGCGTGGCCAGCAGCTAGAGTCTTCCTGACACTGGGGTGAGGAGGGGGCGGGGGGAGGTTAGGGGATGAGCGATGAGAGAGGACAGCTGAGTTAACTTGGGACACACACACACACACACACAGACAGAGAGAAAGAGAAAGCACGAGGGACGGACAGAGAAGGGAAGGGCAAACAGGGTGAGCCTCAGGGGTGTTGAGCATCAGCACGTCATGCAAAGCAGAAAGAAAGTTGCTATGGAAACTGAGCCGTAAAGTCCCGGCCAGGGTGATTCGTGAACTTTTTAGGAAGGCAGCTCGCAGACTGGAGTTTTGGAGGGTTCATCACACACGTGTCATCTGACCCAATCAACACCAGACCCTCTGAAAGTGTGATATTTTATGTTTCGCTTTCTATCAAAGCTTTTCCACTGAGTAGTACATTATGGTGCAGCTGCGTATCCATGATCACCTCTGAAACAACCTGAAACCGACTTTAGTACCCAAGCAACTCCGATAGACTAGACCCAAACACTCAAATGACTTGAGTATCCCAAACAAATCAAGACTTAAATACCCAAAAAATACCTGACTTAGCAGACCCGAGTACCTAAAACAAGTCAAGACGTGAATACCCAAACAACTCAGACGACCCAAATACCCAAATGACTCAGCTGATCCAGATACCCCTACGACTCAAGGTGCGAATACCCAAACGACTCACCAGACCCGAATACCCAAACGACTCAGTCAACCCAAATATCTAAATTGTCTCAAGATGTGAATACCCAAACGACTCACCAGACCCGTAAACCCAAACGACTCACCAGACCCGAATACCCAAACGACTCACCAGACCCGAATACCCAAACGACTCACCAGACCCGAATACCCAAACGACTCACCAGACCCGAATACCCAAACGACTCACCAGACCCGAATACCCAAACGACTCACCAGACCCGAATACCCAAACGACTCACCAGACCCGAATACCCAAACGACTCAGTGGGTATTCAGATTTGTTGATGTGCCACATCACACTGCCCAGTGGAAAAGCTTCATACAATTCTAAGCTTCTCTATATTAGACCTATAGCTTTCTTTTACTCTTTTTTCAAATGCCTTTCTTTCTTTTATTCTCTTTTTTTATCTTTCTTCTCTCCTATATCTTCCTTTTTTCATGTTTTTATCTTCTCACGCTTTCTTCCCCCCCCCCCCCATTCCTTGTTTTTTTGTTAAATCTTTCTCTTTACACTCCTTTTTTTCTAAATTGTTATTTTCTTTGATTTTCTTTCCCTCTCCCCCCGCCACCCCCTCTCTCTCTCTCTCTCTCTCTCTCTCTCTCTCTCAGAATGCCTGTTTTGGACAAACACAGGTGAAAACAACAATTTCTGTCGCACTAGGCACATCTTCTTCTCCTTTTTTTCCTCATCCTCCTTCATCTTCTTCTTCTTCTCATCCTCCTCTTTCTTCTTCTTCTCCTCATCCTCCTCCTCCTCCTTCTTCTTCTCTTTCTTCTTCTCCCTCTTCTTCTTCTCCTCATCCTCCTCCTTCTCCTTCTCCTTCTCTCGTTCTGGCCCTGTTGTCCTCCGCCTTTAAGACAAATCACACAGAGAGCAGCAGCATTTTAAAACTTCAGGAAAACCTGATCAGTTTTGCAGAAAGTTCAATTTGATCTTTGCCTGTATATATACACACACACACACACACACACACACACACCACACACAGAGAAAGCACGCTTGTTAGCAAGATTTAAAGAAATGTATACATAATGTACATACAGATACATACACGCACAGATGTATATATAAAATTCTCTGCACAGTGTGGGTTTATATATATGTGTGTGTGTTTATGTATATGTATATATTGTATGTATATATTTTATAGGGGTTCATAACTTTTAGAGTGGATTTTATTTTCTATCGCTTATTTTAAGCACCTTTTTCGTGCTGGTGTTTGTTTTTTGTTTAGTTTTTTTTTTTTTTTAGGAAGGATCCCGCTGCAGGGTACAACATGCACACACCACTTCTCTCTGTATTTTTTTTGTTTCTTTTTTTTGTGGGAGGATGCATGTTAAATATATCTTTGGAGACTTGACCTTTTTTTTCTATGCGAGTATGTATGTGTGTGTTTTCTGTGTTTTTTCTGTATTTTTATTTGTATTTTTTTCTGTAACAGAGTCTGAATGAAAGCCTGCTGTTGCTACTGCATCAATTCTGCAACATTCTCTCTCTCCCTCTCTTTTTAAATCAAACACGTCTCATGTAGGGAAAATGAGAAGCTGACATTAAAGCTTTCTCCTTCGATCACTTAATTTTAGCCTTTGGTTTGCTTGTCTGCTGGAATCTGTTTCATACCGCTGAATCCAAACTCAACAATTCCTTAATAAATTGGTTGTGCTCAGATTGTGTCTGTTGTGTTTTAAATCAGATGACTCAGAGTTTCTTTGATTTTACTAAATTGAAAACCTCTGGAATATAATCAAGAGGAAGATGGATGATCACAAGCCATCAAACCACCAAACTGAACTGCTTGAATTAATTTTTGCACCAGGAGTAAAGCAGCATAAAGTTACCCAAAAGCAGTGTGTAAGACTGGTGGAGGAGGAGAACATGATGCCAAGATGCATGAAAACTGTGATTAAAAACCATCAGGGTTATTCCACCAAATATTGATTTTTGTTTTCTTTGCATTATTTGAGGTCTGAAATTTCTGCATCTTTTTTGTTATTTCAGCCATTTCAATCATTTTTTAAATTAATTTTCAGGTTATATTTGTCTAATATTAAGGTTAGTTTGATAATCTGAAAAGTATAAGTATGATAAGAAAAACAAAACCTAAAATCTTTAAAATCCTTTTTTACGTTTACATGCATGTACAAAGATTCCTTAAAGAAAGATGGAAAGCATGGAAATGCAAAGAATTATGTATTTGCAAAAATAGACGTACAACATATGAATAAACTTCATATTAAATTGACAGCATAACTACTAGAATACTAGTGCATCTCAAAAAAATAGAATATTGCTCAAAAGTTAATTTTTTATTTCAGTAATTCAGTTGACAATGTGAAAATCATATATTGTAAATATATATTACACACAGAGTGTGCTACTCATATATTATGCTGGTCTAAAGTCTAAAGTCAGTGCAGTTTTGTTTTCCCACAAAATCTTACAGCACTTCATATCTTACAGCTTCCCTCTGCTACTGACAACTTTTATAGAGATGCGGATTTCATTTTCCAGCAGGATTTGGCACACTGCCCACAGTGCTGCCAAAGGTACCAATTAGTCTAATTTCCTGAGACACTGAATTTTGGGTTTTCATTGGCTTTGAGCCACAATCATCAACAATAAAAGAAATAGATCACTCTGTGTGTTTAATACATTTATATAACACTATATATATATATATATATATATATATAATATTTGCTCTATTATTTACAGATTTAAAGCATCATTGGGTGAAAGTTAACAGTCTGCACTGTGAACAGATTAGCTGGGTACATTTGTGGTGTTTATGCCACTGCAGGTTTAATAAGGTTAATCCATCCTGTCTCAGCGTGCTGCTATCTGTGAGCGGGAGTATCAGGGCTGCGTCATGGCCTACATTTCAGTGCCCTCACTCTGCTCACGCTGAGACTCTCGCACGCTCTTCTATCACTAGATGGCAGCCGTACTTTAAAGCAGCCGGGAGCCTGGAGCCTGCCGGCCAGAACCCATCCCTATCCGGCTGCCTGGAGCTGAGAGCCCAACCAGGCTTTGAGGCGGTGGCCTCGGCGCTCAGTGGGAAAGATTCTGGCTCATAATTACAGAACACACAGTTCAGACTGTAGGGTCTTTACCCTTTACACATTTAACATCAATATAATGTGGCTTTTGCACTCATTTCTACTCTACTTATTAATTACAGATCAGTAACAGAAATCAACCCAAATTCTGCAGGTTTGAAAATAGATGAAAAATCAAAAAGCAAACGCTGGAAGAAGATTCTGTGGTCTGATACGACCAAAGTTTAACTTTTTAACTTTTTAGCCTACAGATAAGTATGTTTCTCTTTATTCTTAAGCCCTATCCGGACGGGGACAGTTTCTCAGGGGGTCCCGTTACTGCTCTCTCCCGGCAAAAATCGCTTGTTTTAGTCCCGTTATTGCCTTTCCCTGCAAAATGTTTTTGTTTTAGTCCCTATACTGCTCTTTTCCAGAAAAACCTTTTGTTTTAGTCCCTTTACTGCCCTCTCCCGGCAAAAATCGCTTGTTTTAGTCCCATTACTGCCCATTCCCTGCAAAAATGTTTTGTTTTAGTCCCATTACTGCTCTTTCCCGGCAAAAAGCTTTTGTTTTAGTCCCGTTACTGCCCTCTCCCGACAAAAATCACTTGTGTAGTCCCATTACTGTGCTCTGCCTTCTACCGGCAAAAAACGCTAGTTTTAGTCCCATTACTGCCCTCTCCCAGCAAAAATCACTTGTTTTAGTCCCGTTACTGCCTTCTCCCGACAAAAATCGCTAGTTTTAGTCCCGTTACTGCACTTTTCTGGAAAAAAGCTTTTGTTTTAGTCCCGTTACTGCACTCTCCCGGCAAAAAAAAGTTTCTTAGGGTGTCCTGGGGTAATTTACTCTGTGATTTTATTCCTGTCCGGAACGATCATGTACGTGTTTTTCTCAGACGTCCTCTGAGAGAAAATTACAGGCTGAATCATCTACTGTTTTTCTCTGAACTCGCTAAACGTGCTCATCCGGTAATTTTAGTCCAGTCCAGATGCACATCTCTGAGTTTCGTCTTCTTGCATTTAATAAAATACTGTAGCTATTTGTTCACTGCCGCGCACTGTAATTACTCTACACTTTGGGCGCGCTCCGTTTCCACGGAGATCCACGTTAAAAACACAACAGCGAGGATATGGAAATGGAGGAGCTACTGAACACTGCGATGTCACGTGACGAGAAAGCTAAAAAAATAAATAAAAAACTCACTGGTCCTCCTGTTTTTTTCAACTGCAGCCCAGATGCAGGAGTTTTATCACTTTAAAGTCGAAGAGTGAAATAATTTTCACAGACGTCCCCCTGAGAGACTAATCCCGTCCGGATAGGGCTTAAAAATGATTTTTAGATCATTTTCTAAAGCACATCTCAACACGTTTCCTGCAGTATTTAGTCTAATATCATTGGTGGTTAAGCTTTAAAGCCAAAAACAGCTTATCAATTAATTAAAAAAGATTATTTTAACCAAAGTGTGTCTGTCTATGTGTATCTAAAATGTCTTATTTGAATTAAAAGTCCATGTTTAGATATAGTGGCAGAGAATAGCTCTGTCATAGGACTACTTTTTGTATTTTTATTTAGTTAACTTTGTCTGAAAATCTGAAAAATGTAAGTATGACAAAAAGCAAAAATACTTTCATATTAAATACTGCACTATAAATAAACAATATAACATATCTTGGGTTTTAAATGGTTCGCAATTCAATAAAAGTCAAAGTAAATGCCATAAACACTGTTTTTATTTGCATTTTCCATATTGCATATAGTTTTTCTGATTTTGTGATTATTTTAGCATTATTTTACACTGCCAGTATTTTGCGAGACCCAACACATCACACGTTCACGTCTTCAGCCAGAAGTCTCTCTGTTTTGTACTCGAGAGGCTGCAAGAGACCAAGGTGACATTTCCAAGAACACCCCACTGCTGTACGGACGTCCAGAACAGGGTCGGCCCAAGATGGACAAAGCCAGGCAGGACGCCGAGACGCATTATCACTTCCTTTCTCTCTGAGCCTTTATGAGACGGAGGGGGAGTGAGGGGTGCAAACAAGTCGATCAATGCCCAGAGATGAGGATGAATGGGCCCTTTTGTGTATTCCCTCACTCCCCTCGCCCATTCCTCCTGGAGTGTGTCCAGAGCAGAGTGCCTGAAAGGACGGACAGACAGACAGACAGACGGACAGACAGGTGTGAGGGAATCAGTACTGCTCTAAGTACAGGTGTGAACATCGTCTGATGCATCTTTCAGAAACGTAATAATTGATTACTCCATGGTCAATATCAATATAGCAGTTTAAATTTCATACAAACACATTTTACACTTTGTGTAACAATTTAAGATTTATTCTGAATGAACACTTTATTATCTAGCTAAAAAAAATTAAAGAATATCATTAAAAAGTAACTTTATTTCATTTATTGTTGATGATTATGAAGCTTACAGCCAATAAAAACCTAAAAATCAGTGTCTCAGAAAATTAGAATAGTATTTAAGACCACTTGGTTGTTTTAGTTCCGTTACTGCCCTCTCCCGGCAAAAATCGCTTGTTTTAGTCTCGTACTGTCTTTTCCCTGCAAAAATCGCTTGTTTTTGTCCCTTACTGTCTTTTCCCCGCAAAAATCTCTTGTTTTAGTTCTGTTACTTCCCTCTCACGGGAAAAATCTTTTGTTTTAGTCCCGCTACTGCCCTCTCCCGGTAAAAACAGCTTGTTTTAGTCCTGTTACTGCCCTCTCCCGGTAAAAATCGCTTGTTTTAGTTCTGTAAATTCCCCTCTCCCGGTAAAAATCGCTTGTTTTAGTCCCACTACCATCCTCTGCCAGGAAAAAAACGCTTGTTTTTACCCCGTTACTGCCTTCTCCCGGCAAAAATCGCTTGTTTTAGTCCTGTTACTGCCCTCTCCCGGTAAAAATCGCTTGTTTTAGTTCTGTTACTGCCCTCTCCCGGCAAAAATCGCTTGTTTTAGTTCTGTTACTGCCCTCTCCCGGCAAAAATCGCTTGTTTTAGATCTGTTACTGCCCTCTCCCGGCAAAAATCGCTTGTTTTAGTCCTGTTACTGCCCTCTCCCGGTAAAAATCGCTTGTTTTAGTTCTGTTACTGCCCTCTCCCGGCAAAAATCGCTTGTTTTAGTCCTGTTACTGCCCTCTCCCGGTAAAAATCGCTTGTTTTAGTTCTGTTACTGCCCTCTCCCAGCAAAAATCGCTTGTTTTAGTTCTGTAAATTCCCCTCTCCCGGTAAAAATCGCTTGTTTTAGTCCCACTACCATCCTCTGCCAGGAAAAAAACGCTTGTTTTTACCCCGTTACTGCCTTCTCCCGGCAAAAATCGCTTGTTTTAGTCCTGTTACTGCCCTCTCCTGGTAAAAATCGCTTGTTTTAGTCCTGTTACTGCCCTCTCCTGGCAAAAAACGCTTGTTTTGTGACCCTTCCCAGGAGTGACCGGTCTATCTAAATTACTCCAAAAGGGTATGGACAACTCATCCAGGAGGTCACAAAAGAACCCAGAACAACATTTAAAGAACTGCAGGTCTCACTCGCCTCAGTAAAGGTTAGTGTTTATGATTTTATAATAAGAAAGAGGCTGGGTGAAAGTTTCTGTGATTTTTGTGCCGTGTAAATTCGTATTAATATAAATATTTATAATAATTACTAATATAATAATTACTATATATACTAAGTATTTTGATAATGACCCTCAAAACATCTTTAGACATCTTTAGAAGTGGTCAGAAACACTGCAAATACGAGCTGAAGCATCCCAACGAGTCTCTAATGGTAACTAATCACTACCTAGACGACTGGGCGGCGCCACCAGACACATAAACCATGTGAAGGAATGCCTGGTGAACTGCGTGATCCCAACAGACTCCCAGGAGCACGACAGAGCACGCATTTGTCACGACTGCAGGTCATGCTAACAGGTCATGTGATCTAAATGCTTGAAACCGGCCTTATATTTACACTGGAGGGTACTTGAGTCTGACAACACATGCAGTGTGAAACATGTGCACAACCCTTTCCTACGTTCACTATCGCTCCTAAACGCTCAGCGGAGACCCATTCCAGAGCCGTGTTAACAGCAGGTGCGGCTGGAAGTACTCCTCGCTGCTGTCCACTTGTGATCGGATCACTAGAGGCAGATGGTGACAGCAGGTGTTAACAAGGCTACACGTATAATTCTAATTCTTACGGCAGCTAAACTTTACCATGCTTTTTTACGATGCGAGACATTGTCATAAAGCAGATTTTTATAGCGTGCATTTCTTTTAAGCAAGCCACACCTTTGTTTTATCTGTTTAAAATCAGTTACTGAGTTTTTAACACTCTTTGGAGTGTTTTTCAGCTGGTTTGGCACCAAAAATGCATCATAAAAAACCTTTGTTCTGTTTGGGAGCAAAAAAGTAAATACAAAAAGAAGGTCCTAAGTTCTAAAGTAGTGCATATTTCAGTGCAATTCAGTTCAAATAGGTTTGTTCCTAGCTGTAGTAATTATTTGCGCAATATATTGGGCTAAATAGCAATACAAGTAACAATTGGATCGTTTGGAACCAGACTGAGAACCCCCACCTTGTTTCACAGGTCTTGACTGTATTCATACCTGACAAAACAAATTGCACCAAGAGCGATAACTAGTCATAGTCATAGTCCATCTTAATCCTTTTTTTAATTTTCTTCAGCAGCTGTAATTTCAGAGAAAGGTGGCTCTACTAAGTATTGATATACTTAGGGCTGAATACTTTTGCACATCAAACTTTTTTTAGATTTTTTATTTGATTATTTCTTTTTAAAATCATGTGTCGGTGTATCACCTAAAATCTCTATATCTATAATACATCTATAATATTTGTTGTCTCATTTGTTTCACTGCCTTCTTTTTATATCTACTTTTAGGACATTTGTGAATATCTGATATCTGATAGTGATTTTTTTTCTTTTTATCATATTTATATGCAGAAATATTGAAAATTACAAAGGCTTCGCAAACGTTCAAGCACCACTGTTTGCAACATTAATTGAAAAAGAAATGCAGAATTGGAACTGAAGAGAGCTTGCACGTCACAAAGTGATGTTTAGCGTGCTCTGTGCTATGTGTGACACATGTGAAGTCAGACTCCACCTCTTTTTGAACAGCGCGCTCGGTGGAAAAAGCGCAGCGACTCGGTTCTGATACAGCAGCTCACAGACGCAGCCTTGTGCTGATCATCATCACCCTTTTGGAGTGATGAGGTGAAAAGAGAGCGCCATCTACTGTACAACTGTGCTCTCTCTGGGTTCAGGTAGCTGAGGGCAAGCTGCATGACCGGGATTTGAACCATCGACCTCTCGATCATAGTGGCAGCGCCTTAAATCGCTGGACCACTTGGAGCCAAATCTTTTAAGAAGAACGACTGTGAGTAGCGACTCGCTTATGAGGAAATTAAATACTATTAAACAACCCTGCCTATGGACAAAAGACAAACATGCAAGTGCTTTCTGGAACACAACACTAAAAAAACAGCAGTGCACAAACACACACACACACACACACACAGTATACACTTGCCTTCCGTTTAGCTCAGTTAACTGCTGCTGGTCTCTGCAGGCGTCGCCACACTGGAAAAATTCAAACAAAGACTGACAAATGCTGTAATATGAAGTGAAGTGCAAGTGTATAAAAGAGAGAGAGAGAGACAAGACACACACACACACACGCACGCACACACACGCACACACACACGCACACACACACACGCACACACACACATGCACACACACACATGCATGCATATTCTGACCTCTATGGGCTTTCCCCTCAAAACCTCCACCTACACACCAACTGTCACAGCACAAGTGTTATGCTGTATTTATAATTGGCTGCGCAGCCAATATCTTACGTAACCAGATTAAAAGGTGCTTCTATTCAGAGCGGCGTGTAAATTTAGGTAGTGGCTTTTTTTTTTCACTAATTTCTAATGCAAACGCTCTTAAGTGTGGATTTCAAACGGACGGTTGGAAGACTGCCTGCCCTTATGCTCTTAAGACAGGGGTGTCCAAACTACGGCCCGCGGGCCATTTGCGGCCCGTTTCCTTTTTTGGAGCGGCCCGCGAGGTATTTTAGAAATTAAGCAGGTTTTTATAAGAGGGTGCGCATTTCTAGCGCAGAAAAACGGGGCAAAAGAGTCTAAAAGAGGAGAGAGTAAACATTTCTAGCGCAGAAAAACGTGCCGAAGAGTCTAAAAGCAGAGAGAGTGCGCATTTCTAGCGCAGAAAAACGGCCCAAAGAGTCTAAAAGCAGAGAGAGTGCGCATTTCTAGCGCAGAAAAACGGGCCAAAGAGTCTAAAAGCGAATAGGTCGCGCATTTCTAGCGCAGAAAAACAGGGCAAAAGAGTCTAAAAGTGGAGAAAGTGCGCATTTCTAGCGCAGAAAAACGGGGCAAAAGAGTCTAAAAGCTGAGAGAGAGTGCATTTCTAGCGCGAAAAAACGGGACAAAGAGCCTAAAAGCGGAGAGAGTGCGCATTTCTAGCGCAGAAAAACGGGGCAAAAGAGTCTAAAAGCGGAGAGAGTGCGCATTTCTAGCACAAAAAACGGGACAAAGAGCCTAAAAGTGGAGAGAGTGCGCATTTCTAGCGCAGAAAACGGGGCAAAAGAGTCTAAAAGCGGAGAGAGTGCGCATTTCTAGCACAAAAAACGGGACAAAGAAGCTAAAAGTGGAGAGAGTGCGCATTTCTAGCGCAGAAAACGGGGCAAAAGAGTCTAAAAGCGGAGAGGGTGCGCATTTCTAGCGCAGAAAAACGGGGCAAAAGAGTCTAAAAGCGGAGAGAGTGCGCATTTCTAGCACAAAAAACGGGACAAAGAAGCTAAAAGTGGAGAGTGCGCATTTCTAGCGCAGAAAACGGGGCAAAAGAGTCTAAAAGCGGAGAGGGTGCGCATTTCTAGTGCAGAAAAAAGGGACAAAGAGTCTAAAAGTTGGCGTAATTAAGGAGCTTAATATTAAGAGACATCATGAAATTAAACATCAATTTGAAAAATCTTAGTTTACACAACACTGTCAAATATAGATAAAGATAGTAAGTCAAGTAAAATGGTGTGTAAATGAAATAATCAGGAAAAATGTATTATTTAAAGAGGTATATTTCATTATTTGTTTTATTACAGAGTCTGTGGCCCGAGACTTAAAATATATTTCTCCTTCTGGCCCCCAACAAAAAGTTTGGACACCCCTGTCTTAGGAGATCCAATCTCCAGTCTTCAATGCTGCAAGTCTGAGTGAATTCATATTTATATATATCCTCCTGAGACCCGGATTTTTGATCGATGTGCATTTTTTATTTCTTCTAGTAATATTTGGGAGTACTTGGACCTAAAATATATAAAAACTGGAGCTGGGCGATATGGCCCAAAAAACAAATCTTCGATTTTTAAAAAAAAAATCAGATTTTCGATTTTCGATGCAAATTAGCGATGTCTTTTTTTCTGTAAATGGAAACAGAAAACAACAGTCTAAAGCACTGCCACTATGATCAAGAGATTTTTGGTTTGAATCCTGGTCATGCAGCTTGCCATCAGCTGCCGGAGCCCAGAGAGAGAGAGAGCACAGTTGGCCTTGCTTTCTCTCTCTCTTTGGGTGGGTACAGTAGAGTAGATGGCGCTCTTTCCCCTATTCATCACTCCTAGGGTGATGTGGATCAGCACAAGGCTGCATCTGTGAGCTGATGTATCAGAACCCAGTCGCTGCGCTTTTCTTCCGAGTGTAAGCGCTGTGCTGTGATGCTACTCAGCAATGCTACAGCATCAGCAGCAGCTCAAAAAGAGGTGGAGTCTGACTTCACTTTTTTTGTCAGAGGAGGCGTGTGCTAGTCTTCACCCTCCTGGTGTTGAAACAAAAAAAAAGACATGAAAAGCTTGATTGCTGCTGCAGATCATTGTAGAAAATGCTGTTTAAAATGCATCCTGGATTTCCACCTTGCATAAAATTTGTATAATGACTTGCTATCACTTCCTTAACATTCAGCTTACCTCATATTACTGCTGATTAAAATTCTGACTATGTGTAATGTGATAATTACACTTCCATTAGGCTTAATGGAACACTATAGGGTGTGTTTTGCCTTATTTATCTTTCAGCGTTCAATAAACTGCTACACATCAGCATGACTCATCATCTCCTCAACTTAAACGACACGCCACGACGGTTTACCCACAATCCTATAGTGCATTAATTAGCTCCGGAAGCTCTGGCTTAGCCAAGTTTACAAATTGACCGTCCTATCTTCTTTACAGCACTGCTGTTTTAATAGATAAGGTCATGCAATAAATAAAAAGGTCACGCAAGTCATTACTGTAAGTAAGCATATCTAGCGGATTCTCGTCAACAACATCCAGAGAAGTTGACCTTTTCTCTCTATAGAGGTCACCCATGAGCTCATTCAGTCCCTCATCAAGACTTTACTACTGCGACCATTATCAGGTTGGTCTTATATCTTTGCCTATCATCAGGCTTCTGCAAACTGATCCAGAACGAAGCAGGAAAATATAATAAATATAGAAAAATATAATAAAAGACAAAAGCAGAATATCTGGTGTAAAACTAACACATAATTCCAGAAAAAGAACATCATACATCATGAAAGTTAAACATGGTGGTGGTAGTATGTGTGTGTGTGATGGTCTGGCGCTGCTGGACAACTTGCTGTAATAAATGGAACCAGGAATTCTGCTGTTTTTACCAGAAAATCCTGAAGGAGAATCTTTAACCATCTGTTTATGGTCTTAAGCTCAGGTCTACTTGGGTTCTGCAACAGGACAATGACCCAAAGCACACCAGCAAAGCATAAAATCCTCCTCATTGCCAGTTATCATTAAAGCTATTACATTTTATTTATATTATTAAATTTGTGAGGCAAATACTTTTTCACACGAGTCTAGTTCAGTTTGGATAGATTTTTTTTCTTTAATAAATAAAATTATCATTTAAAAAGGGGACAAATATTTTTTTACAGCGCCGTATTTTTTTTATTTATTTTTATTTTAGATGCTGAGCCTCTAGCCTCTTTTGTAATCTGAGAACAGAGTAAGGCTATCGTATTGTTAAGAAAAATATTTTAACGTAAATACATTTATCTTTGGAGAATGCTAATTGTTTTTAGATATTTTTAAGTAAAATAAAAAAAATGTCTTAATAATATTTTTGATGAATGAAAACATACCTTAACTTTTTTGTTCTTAAGTGAAGAGTGAGACGCTTGCAGTCAAAATTGCAGTAAAAAAGGAGTAGCTTTATTAATCAGAGCTAAACCATAAACAAGACTGACCAAATATTAGAGCCAAATCAAAGTTCGAAAGGGAAAAACAACGAACAAATGAGAAAAAAGAGTCAAAACCAGATTGAACACATCTAAGAGAACCAACCAAAAGGGAAAGAAAAAATCAGAGACAAAAGACAAAAAAAAAAAGTCATACATGGAACTAGATAAACCAAAAAAATAACGCTTGGTATGCAGCTGAATAACTGGGGCAATACTTTGCAAAAAAACTGGACAAACAGACTGGTATACATACACGGAAAAACACCAGAAATTAATCAGAACTCAGGTGAGGCTGAGCAACAACAGTAACAATTCAAGGATTCAAGGATTCTAGGAGAATCCTTTTACACCCAAGAGAAATTGTTAAAATAGATAAATATAGATCAAATAAAATTAAATAAAAAAAATAAGAACACAATAAAATAGAATAGAACAAAACAGACATCAAGATAAATACACAAAAAAATAGGGAGAGTAGTCAGGTAGCAGCAAAATGATGTCCATGTGCAGCAGGTGCTGATTGGCTGGCTGAGACATGACATGACTGAGAGGTGCATTCTGGGAGTTGGAGTCTGTAGAGGCATTAAAAGGTGTGACAAATCCAAAAAGAACTTCGGGTCTCCATGTTCCCTACTCTAAAGAAAATTAAAATCGATCAGGAAAGTGAATTCTCCTCAGGCTGATTTAAACCCAACCACAGCCAGAAACCACACAAACAATAAACTCGCCAATATCCGTATTTTAAACTCAGGTCTGAACACAACAATGCTCTAGAGAAGTGGATAACCATCCAGCCCACTGCCCACTCTTTCCTCAGGCTTACACGCTATTTACCCACTTGCACGTCACTTTCTTTCCTCCCATATGCTCTAACCCCTGAGCGACCCTTTCTTCACACATTAGCGTTAAATACTGCTGACATCGGCAGAGAACCACTCGCAGGCCACATCTGATCTTCTTATGCGCTCTAATGTGTGAAAAAAGGGGAGTGTTCCATTTATACTGGCTGAGAGACACAGTGGAAAGTGGCATCTCGCACCAGGCTTCCTGAGTTCACCACTAATGCAGATCATCAATAACGTTGAATAGATAGAAAATGGCTATAAGCCTCAATAGATTGAAAATAATACTCTTATCCGCTAATGTAGCTGAAAGAAAGCGTCTTCAATCACGATTCAACTCTAAAGTTTGACGCAAAGATAAAGAGTTTAAAAGTTACTGGTATCTTAAGCAGAATCTGGATCTGGTTGCACTTCTTCAGCAAATATCCAAACCTTAATGGAAGAGTTATCAGGAGGAAACTTTCTCACAAGAACCTCTAAACAAATCTATCAAAGACAACGTGTGGGTACAAGAAGCAATGCAAGAACTAAAAGCGTTAAAAATGTGTTAAAAGATGTGATAGCTGCCAATAGGGTTGTCCCTAAGAGCTAAATATGCAAGGTACCCAAACTTTTGCCATAAAATGTTAAAACTGTAAAGAATCAGAATCTAAAAATATATATATTTCTAAAAATATTTAACATTTTTGCATCTTTAACTTGAAGAATCTGATGCAGCAGTGCTGCTGGAGTTTTTAAACACCTTAGCATCACTGCAGGACTCAGAATAGACCACCAACCAGAAACCTCTATCTAACATGGGCTACGTTTACATGCAAAGCTTTCCTCCAATATGAATTGATTCATTTCGATTCTAGAAACTGACTTAGGTGTTTATTTGTACAACTTTCCCAAATACAGCTCTGGAACAAAAACAAGAGGCCACTTAAAAATGATGAGTTTCTTTAATTTTACCAAATTGAAAACCTCTGGAATTTAATCAAGAGAAAGATGGATGATCACAAACCATCAAACCACCAAACTGAACTGCTTGAATTTCTGCACCAGGAGTAAAGCAGCATAAAGTTATCCAAAAGCAGTGTGTAAGACTGGTGGAGGAGAACATGATGCCAAGATGCATGAAAAAAAACTGTGATTAAAAACCACCAGGGTTATTCCACCAAATATTGATTTCTGAACTCTGAGCTCTATTCCGAATATTAAAGAATTATTTGGCTGCATGTAAATGTATCTGATGCACCCATACCAGCTCAAAGAAAAAATTTGGAAAGTGTGTAGATGCAAGTAATATACTGACTAAGCTGTGTGTAGATCTGAAGACAGGTGGTGAAAGTGGACTTACAGTAAATATAAAGAAATTGCTGAATTGCTAAATTGTGTTTCAAATGACAAGTGAAGATGTGCATGATATAAGTGTATAATGCATATTCCCATTTTTAATTGATCCGTTAATGGAAGCAATATTGCTCGATTGCTGCCTCAGTGTTCAGTGGTGTGCATTAGTGTGAATGCTGTGAAATGAATTAGCGTGTCTCAGTTCAAAGGTGTTTGACAGAACTAGAGGAAACAACTGATTGGATTAGAGTGTCCAATTAGCTACAGCATGAAATAGCTGAATAGTGAATAGTAGCCCAATCACTTTAATAATAACTAGAAAGGTGTGAAAAGTATTCCCATGCATTACTCTGTACTAGGGTTTAAAATACTTATATAGAAGTTGAAGTATCAACTCAAGCTTTTCTGTTTTTTAAAAGAACCTTGGTGGTTCTTTGTTTTATAGTCTTTTTTTTTAGTCTTAGTGATGTTTTTTGTTTGTTTTTGTAAAGACGTGATTTTGTGACATCACAAAAGATATAAAATTAAATTAGGCTTAGTTTCCAGATTTGGTTAGATGGATTGTCCTCGAAGATTGAGATTGTAAAAAGTACAAAGTCTTTGGACCCTATTTTAGTGAAGTAAACCAATTAGGAGCCAGGTGAGCTCTGACTTTGGCGCGTTTGTATCTTAACAGCGCGCCGCTTTTGTGCGTCTCAGCAGAGGATACTGACCTCTGCGTTCAAACTGCTCATTTAGTGGAACATTGATTTTATTTTATCCTTTATTCTGTATATTGTTGATTTAAAAGTCGGGTTGACCGACTTTAAATATGCATCCGGTAACGTTGCAACAGTAGAATGATGTGATTTTGTAACATCGCCAAAGATATACAACAGCTAAAATTAGGCTTAGTTACCAGCTAGATTTGATAGATTGTCCTCTACTTTAAAAGATTGAGGTTTTAAAAAAATACTTTAAGTCTTCAAGTCTACAAAACTCTTTTTTTCTGAAGTCAGAACTGGACTTTTGTAAGAGTTCATCAGCTGCTCTCAGGAGAGCTCCCACTATCCCTTTTACAGAATTGCAATTAAAACTGGCGCTGACCTCGTCGGACTATAAGGCCGCGCCTCTGAGGGGATGAAACAGATGGAAAGAAAAGAAAGAGAGAGCGAGAGAGGGAGAGAGAAAGAGAGAGGGCATGTTAATAAGGTCTGGAATCGAACCGAGGCATCATGAGGACGAGAATAAAGAGGGATAAACGAGGAGAGGAAGTCCATGAGGTGATGCATGGCATTCACACATCACATCACAACAATAGAAGAAAGAAAAAAAATCCACAGCTTTTTGTGTAGGCCAGCCAGGTGATGTCAGAGACGTCAGAGATTCTTACGTCATTCCAGAAGCTCATATTTCTTATTTATTTACGGTTGTGAGGTAGCTCTGCTTGTGCGTTTTGGGTCATCGTCTTGTTGCATGACCCAACTGCACTTAAAAAACCATTAGAACCCTATGGACGAATTTAACGTCAAGAAAACGCACCTTGTGTTCTCAGCTTAATTACTCAGGAATCCTCTCACACATCAGAATCAACCATATATGGTTAGAAAGGGCGGAACTTACTCTTTCTTAAAAAAGGCAGCGCCTCTGAGGGGATGAAACAGATGGAAAGAAAAGAAAAAGATGGCAAAAAAGAAAGAGAGAGAGAGGGGGCATGTAAATAAGGTCTGGAATTGAACCAAGGCGTCAGGAGGACAAGAATAAAGAGGGATAAAGGATAAAGGAGGAGAGGACGGTGGACGGAAGGGAGGGTAAGTGAGCGAGAGTTACAGGTAAGAGGAGAGGCGTGAGAAGAAGAGGAAGAAGAAGAAGAAGAGAGGGGAGACGGACTCGTTTCTGGCTGGTAATAGCAGGGCCGGCCCTGACCCCTGTACCTCTTCGTTTAGAGAATTTTCCAGAAGCTGCAGGTGCCGGGTGAGTAATGAGGGGTCATAAATGCCTCTGGCTTTCATAGAGGTCAGCGAGAGAACGCTGTAGAGCTACAGTCACATTCACACACATGCTCTCACACACACATCACACACACACATCAGCAGACCGGTTATTTTAAAAGCAGTAGTTCAGTCAAAGATAAAAAAAAAAAATTATATATATATATATATTTATTTTATTATTATTATTTTTTTTTTTTTTTACTTTTTGTGTAGGTCAGCCAGGTGATGTCAGAGACTTCAGAGATTCTTATGTCATTCCAGAAGCTCATATTTCTTATTTATTTACAGTTGTGAGGTAGCTCTGCTTGTGCGTTTTGGGTCATCGTCTTGTTGCGTGACCCAACTGCACTTAAACAACCATAGAAACCCTATAGGCAGATTTTACGTCCAAAACCGCACCTTGTGTTCTCAACTTAATTACTCAAGAATACTCTCACACATCAGAATCAACCATATATGGTTAGAAAGGGCAGAACTTCTTTCTTTCTTAAAATAGTGGATCTACATGAAATCCATTGGTTAATAAACCTAAAAATAAGATCTTCTTCCAAAATGTTTTATTCTTCTATCATAACTCTATTTATTTGCTCCAAATTAAAAAAATACATACATTTTGCGTTTCCCCAACCAATATTATTTACTTCTAGTGCTTCAAACATATTGAAATATATATAATATACATATATAATGACCCAAAAGTGTCCACAGAAAAAGTGTGAAACCCCTTGCGCCAAAGCTAAAGCTAGGTACGGCACTACTTTTAGCAGGGTAAGAGCACAGTTCTGCTCAAAATACTGCAATGCACACAACATTATGGGTGACATACCAGAGTTCAAAAGAGGACAAATTGTTGGTGCACGTCTTGCTGGAGCATCTGTGACCAAGACAGCAAGTCTTTGTGATGCATCAAGAGCCACGGTATCCAGGGTAATGTCAGCATACCACCAAGAAGGACCAACCACATCCAACAGGATTAACTGTGGACGCTGTAAGAGGAAGCTGTCTGAAAGGGATGTTTTTCGGGTGCCAACCCGGATTGTATTTAAAAAACATAAAACCACGGCTGATCAAATCACGCAGAATTCAGAATTCAGTGTGCACCTCAGCTCTCCTGTTTCCACCAGAACTGTCCGTCACCACAATAAATGATTGTGGTCTAAAACCAGGTGTTTCAGTTTCATTCTCCAACTCCTGTTATTAAGAGGAGGATGGATGATCACAAGCCATCAAACCTCAAGCTGAACTGCTTGGATTTTTGCACCAGGAGTAAAGCAGTGTAAAGTTATCCAAAAGCAGTGTGTAAGACTGGTGGAGGAGAACATGATGCCAAGATGCATGAAAAAAACTGTGATTAAACCCGAATAAACTTTGGTTTAAAAGACCAACAGAACACCAACAGCCGAACTTCGCTCAGCGCTGACCTTTCGGGAGCTGCTGGCTGTGATTGCCCTTCATGGCTAACACTTGGGTAACTGTAGAGAGCAGCGGGTCTCGGACGCTCCGAGTCGCTCCGAGACGCTCCGAGTCGCTCCGAGTCGCTGTGTGTTTTATAGCCCTACTAAAAGCCGTGGTTCTGTGTTACGCCGGCGTTCCCCGGCAGCTAGCGGAGATGGTTCGGGTTGCTGTGAAGCAGCCGTGTTGTTTTTGTAGGCCACGCTTCATGAATCTTAATGTGCTGTCAGAGGACTGGAAGGATGGGCAGGGTGGTGTGGGATGCTGAATTAGCAGAGAGTGAGTGGGCAGCGGGGAAGCCCATTAGCAACTGTGGGCAGAGTGTGTGTAATGTAAGCAGTAGAGCGGGCAGCTATGAGTGTGTGTGTGTATGAGTGTGTGTGTGTGTGTGCAGGGTTTATGGATAGAGGATGTCTGTGATGGCTGCTTTGGTATAGATTAGGTAGCGTGTTTTTGTGTGTATCTATGTGTGTGTGTGTGTGTGTGTGTGTGTGTGTGTGTGTGTGTGCGCACTATTAGTGTCATTTCATCAAAGGTTATAGTTGTTTGCAGGCGAGAGGGTTTTTGTTCTGCGTCACTGGCTTTTCAATTTAATGGAATCTGTGGGAAAGCTTTACCTACTGCTACACTCATCCTCTCTCTCTCTCTCTCTCTCTCTCTCTTTCTTTCTCTTTTTTTCTATCTGTCTCTCTCTATATACATTATAAACAGACGTTTTCTGCATTTTCTCTCCAGAGTCCACTTACAGCAACTCTTTTGCAATTCTATGACCCAAAATAGTCTTCAGGAGCAGATCTGTGGTCTGAAACTGACCAGAGATGAAGAGCTGGGGGACGGCTCATCCTCAGACTGTGCAACACCATCAACATCAACTCTAAAACAGTCTTTAACTCAACACCAGAACGGTAAAGAAAGGTTTGGGACAGTATTGAAATTACTCAATCAATCAATTTATCAATCAACTTTTATTTATAAAAAAATAATAACTACATTTAATCATTTTTAAATAATAGTAAATAAAATATAAAATATTGATAAAAAATAAAATTGAATAAAAATAATAAAATAAAACTTGGTTTAATTAAGAAATAGGATCTAAACATTATAAAATTAATGCAAAAAAAGTTCAAATGAAGCTAAAACTAACTTTAACATAGTACAAGAAAATACAAATAAATGAATAAATAAAAAATAATAATAAAAATATAGTTATAACAATAATAATACTAATAAAAGAAACTATTCAAAATAATTTAAAAAGCAATAAAAAAAATAATAATAAAATTTGGTTTAATAAAGTAATAAAGATCAAAAGATGATAAAATTAATGCAAAAAAAAGTTCAAATAAAGCTAAGACTAACTTTAACACAGTACAAGAAAATACAAATAAATTAATTAATTAAAAATAATAATAAAAATATGGTTATAATAATAATAATACAATAAACAATTTGAAATAATTAAAAAAAGCAATAAAAAAATAATAATAAAATTTGGTTTAATAAAGTAATAAAGATCAAAAGATGATAAGATTAATGCAAAAAAAAAGTTCAAATAAAGCTAAAACTAACTTTAACACAGTACAAAAAAATAAAAATAAAAAAGTAAATAAATGAATTAAAAATAATAATAAAAATATAGTTATAATAATAAAAATAAAATAAACTATTCAAAATAATTTCAAAAGCAATAAAAATACTACTAATAATAATAATAATACATTTTGGTTTAATAAAGTAATAAAGATCAAAAGATGATAAGAGTAATGCAAAAAAAGTTCAAATAAAGCTAAAACTAACTTTAACATAGTACAAGAAAATACAAATAAATGAATGAATTAAAAATAATAATTTAAATAATTTAAAAAATATAGTTATAATAATAGTAATAAAAGAAACTATTCAAAATAATTTCAAAAGCAATATATATATATATATATATATATATTTTTTTTTTTAATAAAATAATGTAGAAATAAAAGAGAAATAAGGAACTAACAGAAGAATTAAAACAAGCTAGGAGAAATAAAAGCTAGGAATAAAAAAGATTGAGTAAATGTCTTCTTGATAAATACAGAGATGTTTAATGTGTGATTTCAAAATAAAAGATTCTTTTAAAACAATTTCTGCGGTTCCTATGCCAATGATTTTTTTAAGGGGTATTTGTGATTGCAGTTGTATTTGTGGTTTTATTGTAGTGCTTAATAAAGGTTTCCCAAAGTAATCTGTTGCTCATGTGGTTCTATCAGCTGTTGTTGAATGAGGGATTATTAAAGCAGGGCCCTGCTGCAGAGCTTGTGTCCTTTACTCACTGAAATTCTTCACTTTTCATGGAATGGTTTAATAATATTTTTGTTATTTTGCTCCGTAGAGGGAGGAGTAATCAGAATCCTTCAACAGTGGAAGAACCAGAGCTATGGTCCTGTTTCTGACCGTTCCTGAAGGCAGATTGGGCCTAATTGCCATGCAGAACAGAGCAGCCGCTTTCAGACGGGGGATTCTGCTGGCAGGAGCTGCTGGAGAAGACTGGAGATGCTCAGTGGATGGTGATATAGAGACTCTGGGAACAAATAAGCATCGAGCCTCCAGGACGTCTCGCCTCACTAGCACTTTTTAATCATTTCTACCTCATAGATTATTCAAACAAGTGGAGAAATCCTGAGGAGGTTGTGAATTTTAACATTTCAATCAGTACTATGTTTATAAATCTATGCAGAGAAAGCAATCTTCATATTAGCTTTTAAAGGAGAACTCTGGTGTAAAATGGACTTTTGTTGTAGTAAAACATGGTAAAAAGCTCCATTCATCCACAGAAATTTTAACAGTTTGTCCAAAACACCCTTCAGACTGGGTGATACAGGGCATAATTTACCCTGATAAATCTAGCTTTTTACACCGTTATTCAGCTCAAAGTCGCTCCACACCTCCTTGGTAGAATCCGGAGAGCCCTGACATATAAAACGAGGCATTAATAACTTAAAAAGTCTTCGTGGCAGGAAACACAGATGCGCTACTGACTGATTAATACCCTGACAACAGTCAAGCAAATTATACCACATGCCAAAAAAAATAAACACATCACCAAGAACCTTCAGCAATAAACTATAAAATAAACTAAAATATACTTTATTATTCATATATTTTTTTAGATTTATGTTCAGTACACAGACTTAATAATTGTTGCTTAACAAAGCAAATTTTGCAGTCATTCTTTTGTTTGAGAATTTGACAGATGCTCATTCTCACTCATTCTCTCTCTCTCTCTCATCCTGCAGTTTTGCTAAAAAAATTGAAAAGAACAAAGCACTTAGACTAAACATACATTTATTAATTTATTTCACTTCGCTATTATTTAACTTAAATATATATTTTTTTATATTTGAAAAACATAAAAGTTCTTGTGTCTCATGCTGCCCAAAAATAAATACAAATACAAAACGTAAAAAAAATGTTAAATACACAGATCTATAAAGTTGTATTTTAGCGTTCTAGCGTTTATTAAAATAAGAAATATATACTAATACATTAATTAAAGTCTTGTAAAGTAAATCCAGCTGCAAAATGTGCAATTGACCAGTGAGCTATAGATCACTAAAACAGAGCCCTGAAGCATCATGATAATTACTTGTAATAATGGTCAGTAAAGTAAATATATAGTATAAATGCATTGTATTTTTTCTTCTGGCTAAAGCGAGCCCAGTTTGTTCCGTGCACTCCACTACGGTTTAATGTGATTCTAAACTTTTGAACAGCAGTGTAGCAGAAAGTGCAGGTATGAGTGAGTTACAGAGCGGGAGTAAGTGTGTAAATGATTGAAAGGAGGCTGAAATTATGGCGGGAGCGTCCAGCAGCTCGCCGTCAAGGTGCTTATTTCGGCCCTTTAATGGAGCTTAATGGAGCTGCTGTGAACAGGAGATCTCAGCCCACGTCACCGAGCGTTCAGCAGCGCCGGATCACACTGAATCATACAGGTCACGGAGTCGGAGCACGCTTTCACACTGATTTAAAGGTAGTTTAAAGGTAGGATTTGACCAAAAACAAGTGTATACTCCCTCCTTATCCCCACTAAAACCATCTGACCATCAGCTGAGACTTCAGGTTTACTGTCTGAAATCTGCTTCTTATTTCCTCGATTTATAGTTTTGATGTCTGGTGTCAACAGTGATCAGTCTAGTAGCATGTAGCACATCTGGTAATAACATTTGTTATTGTCTAATAACATATGTGGACACAGATAAGATGTAAAGATTAGCTTTGTGATAATGTAATACTGTAGATTAGATTCTTAGATACTTAGTACACCAGTGACGACTTTCTTCTTCTGGACGTTCCAAACAGTCGTACTGTCTGTGGACAATATCTGTGCATTGGCTCTTGTTAATCTCTTGTTTTTTTATATCTTCTCTTATTCTCTTACAGCTTCACAGTTGCTTGTTGCAAAAAAATTGCAATTGCAAAAAAATGACAAAAATGAAAAAGCGAATGCAAGCTTTTTATGTAAATAAAAGCTAAAATGTTGAAATTTTGTCTCATACTCATAATTTAATGTCAAACTCAAATGTTTTTATTCCACTGCAGAAATAAAGGGATTGGCAAAATAAAACTAAAGCAATAAATGGTATTATAATTTACTGCTTTAGCTTAACCAGTGTGTAAAACAGCCCACCACAATTTGGGAAAATTTTTCCAGGGCAAACAGAGGCCAAACATTTTTAAAAGTGGGAATTGCAGATTAATACTAGTTTATTTTTGTCAGAATTATTGTATTTAGGGCAAAATCACACTTTCGAACCTGATTAAATTGCCATGAGGTGTACTTTTCAGAACAGATTTCCAGAGCAGAGGACCTTCTTCCTGTATTTACTTTTCTGCTCTTTTCCCTTTTACTATGTGTGAAAACAAACCAAACCAAACCAAAGGTGAAAATGCTCCAAGTTTACAGACTTGTTAGCTGATTCACACCAGAAGCAACCAACTATAGGTGTGACAACACCCTTAAATAACGGTGTGTGTGTGTGTGTGTGTGTGTGTGTGTGTCTATGTGTGTGTGTCACGGACAGACGAACGATGAATGATGAGCAGAGCAGCATTAGTATTGCTGAGCTCACATCCGTGGTAAATAAAGTGGGTTTGTTTTCTCATTTCTGCCCACTGAGTGATGTCGGACTACTATTGATCAGCACTAATGTGTGTGTGTGTGACTGTGTGTTTGTGTGTGTGTGTGACTGTGTGTTTGTGTGACTGTGTGTGTGTGTGTGTGTGTGTGTGTGTGGAGGTGCAGGGTTGCTTTACGACTTGCTGGAGCATCCGTTTGACAGCGTCACAGAGTCATGAATCAAAAGTTCCAGGCCAACTGTGAACGACAGAGCGGGGGGGGGGGGGGGGGGGGCGGAGGGGGGTCTCAGAGGGAGAGATAGAGAAAGAGAGAGAGAGAGGGAGTAAAACAAAGAGAGAGAAAGTTAGAGAGAAAGTAAGAGAGGGAAGAGAGGGATACTTTGAGAAATAAAACAAGCAGTAGAAAGAGAAAGATCGAAAGATGAAGAGAAAGATGGAAATAGGGAGAGAAAGATGACAAAATATAAGTTTTCACTCTAATATTTTAATCACTCATATGTATCATCCTCATATTCACATATTCATAACAAGTTTTATTCTAATACAAAGAACATAGAATCGTTTTTTTCAATCAGTGAACAAAAATAATACAGAGATGGAGTTTGATTGAAGAGCAAAGAAAAGGAAAGAGAAAAAAGAGATAGAGAAAGAGAGAGAAATAAATAAATAAAGAGTAATATCCAGAGAAAAGGAAGATTACAGGATATAGAGAGATAAAAAGAGAAATCAATATATATAAAGATAAACAGGGAATGGGCAGAAGAGAAAGAACAAAGAAATAAAGAGAATAAGAATGAGTAATAGAGTGGAAGAGAGAAATAAAATGAAAGAGAAGGCAGAAGAGATAAAGAAAGACTTGGAGGAGAGATGAGAGAATTGGAAGGTGAAAAAAGGAGAGAGAGAGAAAGAGAGAAAGAGAGTCTTGAAGCTGAGAGAAACAGAGAATGGGCAGAAGAGAAAGAACAAAGAAATAAAGAGAGTAAGAATGAGGGAGAGAGAAGAGAAAAGAATAGACAGAGAGGTAGAGAGAGATAAAGGGAAAGAGATTCTTGGAAAAGAGAGGAATAGAATGGGAAGAAGAGACAGAATCAGTGAGAGAAAGTAGGAGAGAAAGGAAAGGAGAGCAAAATGAGAGAGAGATAGAGAAAGACAGAGAAAGAGATAAACAAAGAATGGGAAAGGAGCGAAAAAGTGAATGAATAAAAACAGCATGAATGATTGAAAGAAGAGAGGGATGAAGGAGAGTGAAAAGGAGAGAGAGAGAGAGAGCAGAAGAGATTTGGCGGAAAGATGAAGAGAGAATGAGAAAATGAAAAGGAGAGCCAGAGTGAATAAATAAATGGAGAGCAAAAAGGAGAGAGACAGAGAGAGCGAGAAAGAGAGATAAAGAGAAAGTGATTCTTGGACAACAGAGGAACGAAATGGGAAGAAGAGAAAGAGTGAAGAAATAAAGCGAGCAATAGAGTGGAAGAGAGAAAGAAAAGGATAGCGAAAAGGAGAGAGAGAGAGAGAGAGAGAGAGAGAGAGAGAAAGAAAGAGAGAGCAGAAGAGATAAAGAGAGACTTGAAGGAGAGATAAACAAGGAATGGAAAGAAGAGAAAGAATGAAGAATTAAGAGAGCAAGAATGAGTGAGAGAAAGGAGAGGAAGCAATGAAGAGCAAAAAGGAGAGAGAGAGAGATAAAGAGAGAAAGGGATTCTTGAAGAATAGATGAACAGAGAAGAGAAAGAGAGACAGTAAGAGAGAGAGTATGAAAGATAGAGGGAGAGAAGAAGAGACAAGGAGAGAGAGAGAGAGAGAGAGAAAGGGTCCTGGACATGCACTTTGGGTTCCACTCAGAGAAGATGGTTCTGTCCAGTGGAGAGAGGGGGAACCGTGTGTGTACTCGGGGGTTGGCATGGTAACTGTGTCTCTGCTTCTTTTGTCATAAAGCATGTCTGTATATAAATATATATAAATATATATCTACTCTCTCTTACTCTCTCTCTCTCTCTCTCTCTCTCTTTCTCAGATTTGTCCTTTTGGGGACGTTTCTAACCTTTTCCATTCACAATAGGAACAAAAGCACTCATTTACGCTCCATCCCTCCGTTCCTTCAGGCTCTCGGGATGCTGCGGGAGAGATAACGACACGTTTCGCCTCTGTTTACCTCTATTATTATTCTCAATATATTTCCTCCCTCAGTGTCTTTTTTCTGCACGTTTAAGAGATATCGGTCTCAGTGGATGACATGCAAGCTGCTTAAACCATCACACACCTGACTCACCTGAATCCAGTTCACACTTAACCCTTTTAAATTAGGTTTAATTAAAAATCTTAAACAAAAAATATAATTATCCTTACTGTCAGATTTTATTGACTGATTATTAACACCATCAAATCAAGGCAACCCTTCATTTTTCTAGGCTACTTCTTCAAAAATGGAAAGTCCCATCCATCCGACAACCTCTGTCAGACCACATTCCAACACTCCAACTCCCATAATCCCATTTGTGTCCACGCCTTGCCATGAGCACACTGACCAGTGACAACCCTGTCATTTTTTTTTCAAGTTCAATCTTGTTATTTGATCATTTTTTCAATTAATTTTTTAATAATCAGAAGAAATATGAGGTATATGTTTGCTAAACTCTCTTACTATGCTATATACTATAATATGCTATAATATAATATGCCTAATAAATCTTAATTTTAACACATAATTTTGGATAAAATATCCAAAGACTAAAAAACCAAACAAAACTAAAAAAAAGCTTGACTGTCAATCTGTTGAGAGTCAATCCTTTTCCTAGAGGTTTTGGTTTTAATATTTTCATAAAAACTAAATCTATCTATCTATCTATCTATCTATCTATCTATCTATCTATCTATCTATCTATCTATCTATCTATCTATCTATCTATCTATCTATCTATCTATCTATCTGTCTGTCTGTCTGTCTGTCTGTCTGTCTTTCTAATATTTAAAAAACCTACATGAAACAATTGATCACACAGTTGTGCATCAGGGCCTCCCACTCCTTTTTCTGTTCTTGTTAGAGCCAGTTTGTGTCACTCTTTGAAGGGAGTAGTTATAACAGCATGGTCAGATATTACCAGGAGATTTAGGCAGAGGACTGAGAGTTTCTGACAATAGGACTATATGCAAAAATAGGCTTTAGTACAAAAGTTTTTATTCTTTAAAAATAATCTGATACAATTAAATCAATTGTGAAATGGACAATATTGTTTGTGAATTGCATGAAAATGTGTTTTTCTGATTTGCAAGTGATCCTGAACTTTTGAGCTGTAGTGTATATGAGCTATTTAAAGCAGCCGAGGAGAGGGGAAGATTGGGAGGGGCACTGGGTGATGTATGGGTTTAGAGGTGGGGCAGGAGAGAGAGCTGATTGGCTTTGTGCGATGAGACCCAGATGATGAGTCCCAGACGTCAGCTGTTGATAGACAGATCAGCGTATTGCGATTTGTCTAGAGACTAAAGTAAAGGGAAAAGAAATTGGCTAAAAAGCACAATAAAAGTGGTTAGGAAATGTTTATAAAAATGTTAACCAGAACTGGTGTGTTTCATTACTTCTAATAAACACATTTCAGCTATTAAAGGATAAAAATATAAAAATATTAAAATATGGTTTAGTGTTTAGTTTTTCTGTTAAAGCAAAACTATCACTAAAACAAGTCCCTTTTCTGCTGTTTTTTTTTTTTCAGCTCTATCCAGCAGCTGCCTCTGGTTATATCACTGTTATCTGACCTCTGACCAGACCGATGGCCTCTGTCCACTGGTGGCCGAATGAAGCTCTGTGCTTTAATATTCTCTCTCTCTTTCTTTTTCTCTCTTATAGCCTTAATAACCTCTCCTCCTCTGTGTTACTGCCTCTGTGCATGGACCCATCCTCCGGAAACGTGACCCTTCATCCTCATCCTCATCATCCTCATCATCATCATCATCACTGGCACTATCGTCATGGCTACAGTGCTGGACCATGGGTGCTGGCAGCATCATGCGGGAGACATATGGCAGGTGCAGTAATAGCCCTTAAATCCCAGAAAATCATCTCCAGACGACATGCTGATTTCATTTTTTCCCCCCAGGCCTGCCTGATAACATAATCCCATCGGTGGGCTGGTGGGGGGCGTCTTCTATAACCTCTATTACCACCTGTGAACAGCAGCGGAGTCACCAACAGCTGCTGGGTCACTTCTTTCAATCCATCAACCAGTCAACCTTTGTTTTCACTCAGATCTGCACTGACTGAGGGTGACCCTCATTTTCACTGCAGCTGAGCATTTGTACATAACAGGGAATAAAATAGAAAAAAATAATAATATTTATTTAATTTGACCTAATTTAACTAGTAATTATTAAATATATTAGTAAATATATTAAAAAAACAATGAGATAAGATTATAAGATTAAGAGTAAATGATTTGATACATTTACCAAATTATGATGTAATCAGTAAGTTAGAATAATAAAATAATGACAAAATAAATATAACACAGAGATAAATAATGTGATAATTAAGGGTGACTCCTATTCTCAGCGCAGCCTAGCATTTACAGCAACAAGAATTGGACGTGACAAGATAAAAACAAAATGTAATCAAGTTAGATAAAAGCAAAAAAAAAAACATTAAAGGACATAAAAGTGCAAATGACTATACAGAATGATAAAATTAAGAATTTAAAAAAGAATAAAGAAAGTATAAAAATGGAAAAGAAGCTAATCTGAGAATTATGACTGAAAAAAACAAAACAGTTTGAATAAAAAAAAGATCAAATTGATTTAAAAAATCAATATATATATATAAAAAAATTAAGTTTAAACTAACTATTAAATAACATAAATACAACAGTCTAATTAATGATATAATTAATAACAGTACTAATATTAATAAATAATACTTCAAAACACTCTTGGGGGCACCGAGTGGTCTTGCGCGCTAATGCGCTGCCACTATGATCGGGAGATCGCTTGTTCGAATCCTGGTCATGCAGCTTGCCATCAGCTGCTGGAGCCCTGAGAAAGCACAATTGGACTTACAGTACAGACAGTATATGGCGCTCTTTCCCCTCATCACTTCTAGGGTGATGTGGATCAGCACAAGGCTGCGTCTGTGAGCTGATGTATCGGAACCGAGTCCAGGCCATAACACCAGGCCTTCTGAACATTTGACTCATGGCCTTGATCTTGGTACTAAAAGCGACACTCGTCACTGAATATGATCCACTACCATTCTGAGTCACTCCATGACAGTCTGACATGACTACCCACCCAGTTTCATTCCTGAGTGCGTGTGTTTTAGCACCTGTTTAGCCCTGTAGATCTGGCATTCTGCAGAGATCAGCGTAAGTCCAGTGCTCCATCTGACCGAGGTCTTCTGAAGAGAGTTCAGCTGCTGTAGAGATAATTCACTGACAGTCATGGCATTCCTCACTGAAAGGTTCAGGGACACCTGCTCATCCAGCGCTTTAAACAAAGTACAGAGAATTAAAGGCGTCCTAGAATGTTAAACTGGGTTTATACCGGTAAGGCTAAAAGCTAATGGGTCAGTATCGGCACTATTTGGCACCATTGGCTTAGCGGTTATCATTTTTTTTAGCCTCTCAGCGCTGGGGTCTTGGGTTCAAGTCTCTATCTGTTTGGAGTATCCATGGTCTCCCAGTGTCTATGTGGGTTTCCTCCAGGACTCCTGTTTCCTCCCACAGTCCGTAAACATGGAGATTAAGTAAAATTGGACATTCTAAATTGTCCAAAAAAAAAAATTGATACTGGTGTGTGACTGTATTCCCGGATATTGATTGGCAACTCCTCAGTGCCTGATGCAGTCCTCCAGGTGGACAGTCATTTCCGGCTGAGGGTATGCTGTGAGCGATTGGCTGCAGCTTTTCACTGGTGTGTTGAGTGTGTATGCAATGTATTTGTAAGCGTCCTCGAGCGGCAGAAAGGTATTAAATGTTAAGTAAATATTACATGCCTTATATTTCAGCAAAATAGCTGTTTAAAAATCAGACAAACACTGTGTCACAATACAATTCATTCTCCACATATGAGATGAGACTAATTACAAAGTTCTACGATGAACACACCATGCCCATGAAACATGGTGGTGGCAGCATTGAGTTCAGAGGTCAGAGTGAGGTCAGAGTTAATAGAAAGATGGATAGAGGTAAATATAAGACAACTGAAGTAAGAAAACCTGTTGGAAGCGGCAAAAGACTAGAAACTGGGAAGGAGATTCTCCTTCCAGCAATACATACATACAGCTAAACATAAAGCCAGAGCTATAGAGCTACAGTGGAATGGTTTAGAATTAAAGAATATTCATGTGATGTTAGAATGGCCCAGTCAAAGTCCTAAAGACCTAAATCCCATTGAGCTTCTTTATTGCAATGCACACAACATTATGGGGGCCATACCAGAGTTCAAAAGAGGACAAATTGTTGGTACACGTCTTGCTGGAGCATCTGTGACCAAGACAGCAAGTCTTTGTGATGCAACAAAAGCCATGGTTTCCAGTGTAATGTCAGCATACCACCAAGAAGGACCAACCACATCCAACAGGATTAACTGTGGACGCTGTAAGAGGAAGCTGTCTGAAAGGGATGTTGTCTGAAAGGGGCCTTGCAAAACCGTGTTCCATCTTTTAGCCTTTAGCGGGGTTGCTAACAAGGTGCATTAGCATGGCATAGAATCCTCCAGCCCATACTTACTGTACTATTACTATACTAAACTATTATACTGCAGATGGGCCAGACTCCGCAGGGCTTTTAGCTTGGTGTTTGAGGTTCGTTCTGGCCCAGAGAGATCAGTCTGCGCAGATGCAATCAGCGACCACAGCAACCGCTGGAGATGCGCCGGCTGGTCAGCCAACTTCATTAGCCTGCACTTCTCTGATTCTCTCTCACTCACTCTTTTGCATCGTCAGAGCTTTTCTCTCTGGTTTCCGGGATGGGCATCATTGAGATTGAGTTTTCAGTGGTCGGATGGGCGCTCTGATGCATTTCAGTTTGTGTAATGATGCTGGCCGCCTGTTAGGAGGGGCCTCCAGCTGACCCGCTGCAGATTCTGGCTGCTAAGTGATCAGGCTAACTGAAGGCATGTGTCAGAGTTGTCTCTAGTGAATTGCAATGAGCCATCCAGCGATTCAGAGGATTTAAAGCTTGGTACGATATGATGAGGCCTTGATTCGACATACTGTACTAGTGCATCTTAAAAAATAGAATAGAATATAATTGAAAAGTTACTTTATTTCAGTGCACACAGAGTGATCTATTTTAAAACCCAAAAATCAGTGTCTCAGACTTTTTTAATATAAGTATTTTTAATATAAGTCCTGCTGGAAATGAAATCTGCATCTCTATAAAAGTTGTCAGTAGCAGAGGGAAGCATGAAGTGCTGTAAGATTTTGTGTGGGAAAACACAGCTATACTGACTTTAGACTTGATAATAAAACACAGTGGATCAACACCAGCAGATGACAGACATGTCTCTCCAAACCATCTGGAGGAAGAGTGGAGAGACACACAGTCCAAACTGCTGGATACTGTAATAGCATAAAGTGAAAAATCAGACCACTTTTTAGAAGCGTGTGGGTCCCTGTTTATATCTAATTTTAACTTAAAATGTTTTAGGATAAAAAAAAAAATAGCCAAGAATAGGCTTTCAAATACTTGTTTACTTGTTGTAAAAATAAAGGGACAGTGATATAATAATAATAAAAAGGTTTGTTGTCTGAAGGCAACATCATGCCATAGAAGGTTAATAGAAGGGTATTTAATGCAGCAGCCTAAGGTACTACAGTGTTGCTGCTGTTGCTTCAAAATATTGACTGAATTTATGACATTTTATAATAATATTCATTTGTCGAAAATTAGTCAGTAAGTGTATATAATTGTATATGTCTGAATAAAGAAAATATTGCTTTTATCTTCAGTATGTATGCAATTGTTTATTCCCATTTGAATATATATATATATATATATATATATATATATATATATATATATATATATATATATATATATATATATATATATATATATATATATATTTGCCAAAGCTTTTATTTATATCTTTATTCAGTTATTTATTTAATTATTGATGCTTTTATTGTAATTGGTGTAAACATCACAAACACATCAAATCAAAAACGCAAACAAAAAAAAGTGGTATTTAATGGGTTTATGACATTATTTTTTGTATTTTTAATTTGTTGATTTTATTTATTTTTATTACAATTAATCTGACCAATCAGAGACGAGCGGGCGTGGTCACCATACCAATATATTATTTCTTATATATCTTTATTCAGTTAATACTAATGTTTTTTTTTTTAGCTGTGTGTTTTAAATTATTCTTTTTATAATTTTTTTTGGTGCCTTGTTAATATTTGTTTTAATAATGATCACCTTTATTTACTTATATATTATGATTATTGTTGCTTTTTTATCGTATTTTTTTAGTTATTGTTACTTTGGCTGTGTTTTCTGTCCTTTCTTTCTTTATTATTGTTTTTGTTTTATCTTCAGTTTATGTATACAATTGTTTCTTCCTATTTTGTTTTGGTGCTTAGCTTGTTTCGCTTGTTTGGCCAATCAGAGGCGAGGGGGCGTGGTCAAGGGGCGGACAGAGTGACAGAAGTTAGTGAGAGAGAGAGAGAGAGAGAGAGAGGGAGCTGAGGAGTCTGGGGAGGAAAAGCAGTGAAAATGAAGGCGCTGGTGGTGTTTTCTGTGTTTATTCTCTCCGTTTGCTTTGGCTTGTTTTGACCGGGAGTTTGGATCCGGATGAGCGGCGCGAGCCCTCTCTGATGAGCGTGCGGGTTATGTAGCCCTCAGCATCCCTCCAGCCTCGGTCTGTGTGGAGGTTTATTTCTTTATTTTCTATTTTTTTACCTTTTTTATTTTGTTTTTATGGGTGGTTTTCTGCAGAAAAAGGCGTGAGGTGGATCCCTGAGTTCAAGAAGGGATTTTTTTAGGGGAGAAAAGCGGGATTTTATTGAAGCGCTGAGGAGGAGACAGGTTGCTGCTCCCTCTGATCTGATAGAGAGACGCCTCTCAGCTGATGGAGGAGACGCGCGAGCAGAGCGAGGATGGACTGATCGTGACAACATGAAAAAGAAAAAGTGTGGAGGATTAAGGTGTCCCTGCCGTCGAGTGCACGCCTGAACCCGGGGAGAGATCCAGCCAGACAGCAGGAGAGAGGAGGTAAGGTTTGGTTAAAGATTGGGAGGGAGAGATAGAGAGAGAGAAAAAAAAAAGAGAGAGAGAGAGGGAGGAAGGAAGAGATGATGAAGAAGAGACAGGTGTCTGGAGAAGAAGAGCTCGAGCTAAATTTGGAATCAAGATATAAGGCTAAAGCCTAAAGATATCTCTTGTCTTTTGTTGTTTTGATTTCACGTGTTCTATCTATCTCACCCACCATCATCATCTCTTATCTATCTTATCTATCTTTTCTATCTTATCTCTTACAGATCTTCTGCCCAGTAGACTAACCGCAAGCACTTGCACTTGGCACATAAGTTGAAGTGAATAATAAGTGAATAATGATACACAGATTGGGTGGTGGTGATGGTGGTGGTGATGGGAGGAAGGGTATAAGGGTGGGTTGCATTTTTGTGGCACAAATAGCTGGCATGATGAGATTGGCATGTGGGAGGGTAGGGTATATAGCTTAAAGAGCTAGACAAGACAAGTGACAAGGATCCTTCAGGGCTTCAGGTATTCAGAGGTTCCTTCATCATCTTTTGTAGGAGCTGTTCAACAACTCAAGTACTCCTCAAGAAACCTCGTCGTACACTGAAGCCCACCTTCACCCACCCTTAGATCCATAAATCCTGTTGGACTGTCAGAAAAAAGGCAAGGTACAAAAAGTACAGACAGTGTAAACAGTGCAAATGTACCCCTCTCAAAGGTACAACACGATACTTTAAGGCTTTAAAAGTAAATGTAGGAAAAACCCTCAATCTTAATCCCTTAATCTATAGCACTAAAGACGAACCATCAAGGGTAGGTACCATCCCAGCGACAAGTGGGATACCACCCCAGTGACATCTATCATATTTTTTAAATTTCCGATGCCATAAACTTCAGTCTGAAGATGTTTACATCAACTTTCCTTGCATCATGTTTATCTAGCAAGCCTGCAGCTCATCTCTTTTAAACAGCTCCATCTTTCTTTTCCTTTAGGCATCCCTCCGCTCGCACCTAGAAGTGACAACAGCGACAGAATCCATCAGATTCACCTTCTTCTCTAAAGAACACTATCTAAAGATCCCATCTTTCTGTTCTCCCATCTCTTTCTCTCTCTCTGTTTGTCTGTGCAGAGTCCAGGAGGAGGAGGAGGAGGAGGAAGACGAGGAGAACACGCCCAAAACTGCTGGAGTTTCCTGGTTGCCATGGATCCCCCTCCCTCCTTGAGTTTGTCCCTTCTTGCAGGGAGCGAGGAAGAAGATCAGCGCCCTCCACTCCCTCTGAGTGGCATCTCCCATGCTTCCTCGCTCGCCGGCACGTACCCCGGCAACAACCACTCCAACCACACCGGCGGGACCAGCAGCCTGGAGCGCCTCAACGGGACCCCGTCGCCCAGCGGCCCGAGCCTCCCGCCGGCGTCCCTGCCCAAGCTGCCACTGGCCACAACACCCCAGCTGCCCACGCCTATCCCTAACGCCTTGCACCCCACCAGCACCCCGCTGTCCTCTTGCCTGGGCAGCCAGCACAGCTTGAGTGGGGAGGCGCCACCCATCTATAACGCCCTCTTCTACTCCTCACATTCCCCTTCATCCGATCGAGAGCGAGATAGGGACCGGGAAAGGGACAGGGGCTGCAAGCACAGGCAGGCTAGTCCCTTGGTTCACCGGCGAGACAGTAACCCCTTCACGGAGATTGCCATGAGCTCGTGCAAGTACAGCGGCGGCGTGATGAAGCCGCTCAGTCGCCTCAGCGCCTCGCGGCGGAACCTCATCGAGTCAGACAGCGGAAGTGACACCAAAGAGGGCGGGAGCGGGGCTGTAGGCGGGCAGGGGGCAGGGCCACCGCCGCCACCGCCTTCCTCGTCCTCCTCCCTACAGCACCACAGTCAGACCCCGCAGCAGCAGCCGCAGCAGAACCCACCGGAAATCGTCATTTCCTCTAAAGAGGACCCTCCCTACGGACACGTCTACGAGCTGGAGCCATCAGCCAATCAGATGTCCATATACCATCAGAACCACACGCTCTCCGAAAGCAGGGCCACACTTGGGATGGCCGGGGGCGGAAGCAATGGGCGGCGAGGGGGCGGGGCTGGCACCGGGAGGACAGCCTTGAAGGCCCCAAAACGCAAGAACCAGAACATTGGCTACAAACTCGGCCATCGTAGGGCGCTGTTTGAGAAGAGGAAGAGACTTAGCGACTACGCGCTCATCTTCGGCATGTTCGGCATCGTGGTAATGGTGATTGAGACGGAGCTGTCCTGGGGCGTCTATAGTAAGGTGAGTGTTCGGATGAACCTACAGTAGCTGGAAACAATCGAGACAAGGCATTTTGATTGGACGAATGGGTTGTACATGTGTCCGATGGGTGGTACAAGAAAATCTTGTGTTGTTTTTGATGGTGTTGTTTTTTGATAGTACTATCTATTATATTGCATTCACTGTAAATCTCATAATATTTTTACTATTATTTTGCTCGCCCAGCTCTTTCAGTGTGTGATTACACTTTTGAATAGTTCATTTTGATATCGGAATTGACTATATTGGCCAAAAGTAAAAAATATATATTGCAATACAAGTTTTGTCCATATCGTGCATATCAGTAAATTTAACTCAATGAAGCTTAAGATGTAATGTCAGTCATTTAGATTGGATTTGTTGTCAAATTCTTAATATACAGCTCTGGAAAAAAATAGAAGAGCACTTAAAAATTATGAGTTTCTTTGATTTTACCAAATTGAAAACCTCTGGAATATAATGAAGAGGAAGATGGATGATCACAAGCCATTAAACCAAACCATAAAGCTGAACTGCTTGAATTTTTGCACCAGGAGTAAAGCAGCATAAAGTTCTCCAAAAGCAGTGTGTAAGACTGGTGGAGGAGAACATGATGCCAAGATGCATAAAAAAACTGTGGTTAAAAATACAGGGTTATTCCACCAAATATTGATTTCTGAACTCTTAAAACTTTATTAATATGAACTTGTTTTCTTTTCTTTGCGTTATTTGAGGTCTGAAAGCTCTGCATTTTTGTGTTATTATAGCCAAAATAAATGCTCTAAATGACAATATTGTTATTTGGAATTTGGGAGAAATGTTGTCTGTAGTTTATAGAATAAAACAACAATTTTCATTTTATTTAAAAATATATCTATAAATAGCAAAACCCTAATTAGCTATACAGCTAGAAATTCACTAATATAAATAAACCATATGTTTTATTTATGGTGTTACAAATACATACTGATATTTTAAACCATATACTTTGTAAGGCTTTCAATATATTGTATCATATATATAGTTATATTGTCCAGCCCTAGTGTGTGTGTGTGTATTTTTGATGGAAGTGCTGGATCTACATTCATGACCCTGTGTGTTTGGCATGTAAGGCCAGATATTGTTGCTGTGAATAGTGGTGGTATTTTAAAGAGCGTGGCATTGATGGGGGGTATTGGGTGTCTGACAGCTGGAATAGAGTTGTTCTCGCTGTGTGTGTGTGTGTGTGTGTGTGTGTGTAGCTTCAGGGGTGTTTAGGAAGATCTTTTAAATTGCCTGAAGTGGTAAGCAGTCCTAATCTGTCTTTAACCTTTAGCTGTGTAATTATGCATTAGTTGCAATAAGGAGGAAACTCTTGGAGATGTGTTGTCAGATGTTAGCGGTGGTGTGTGTGTGTGTGTGTGTGAGAGAGAGAGAGAGAAAGAGAGAGAGAGGAAGGGGGTGATTGTGCTCCCTATACATAAACATATGTTTTATGAAATATTAAACAGCACTGAAACACACTCAGTATTGCCATGCGATACTTTAATATGATATTAATATTAATCAAGTCAATATTCCCTCCAGTATAATGCAAACTAGCTGCCTTATATTATAAATATATCAGGTTAGAATGAAATTGAATTTGTGTGTGTGTGTGTGTGTGTGTGTGTGTGTGTGTGTGTGTGTGTGTGTGTGTGTGTGTGAGAGAGAAAGAGAGAGAGCAGAGCAAAAAGAAAATGATGATAGGTGTGTGTTATCATCAACAATGCATTGAGATTATGTCTAGGTTTGTGTGTGTATATATTTGTGTGTGTGTGTGCCTGGGTGTGTGTGGTGAATGTGTTAAGGAGCTTTTTAGAATGGAATGTTGCTCTGTGCAAAAGCCTTGGTGATATTTAAAGGTTTAAATATATTTTAAATATATATATATATATGGGGGTTAACAACTGATTTCTGTGTAAATATGTAGTGAATGAAGTAGGAAGTCAGTTGCACACCCTCCTATATGTGTATATGCTGTTATCTGCTTTGTGAAGCTATAAGCAGTCGAGCAATGCATCGTTAAAAAGTTACTTAGTTTCAGTAGTTCAGTTCAAAATGTTAAACTTATATATATAACTTATATACAGGGGTTGGACAATGAAAATGAAACACCTGTCATCATTTTAGTGTGGGATTTTAGGTTTCATGGCTAAATTGGAGCAGCCTGGTGGCCAATCTTTAATCATTAATTGCACATTGCACCAGTAAGAGCAGAGTGTGAAGGTTGGTTCAATTAGCAGGGTAAGAGGACAAATTGTTGGTGCACGTCTTGCTGGAGCATCTGTGACCAAGACAGCAAGTCTTTGTGACGCATCAAGAGCCACGGTATCCAGGCTAATGTCAGCGAGATACCACCAAGAAGGACCAACCACATCCAACAGGATTAACTGTGGACGCTGTAAGAGGAAGCTGTCTGAAAGGGATGTTCGGGTGCTAACCCGGATTGTATCCAAAAATTGGAATATTATATAAGACCAATTGGTACTTTTGGCAGTGTGGGCAGTGTGCCAAGTCCTGCTGAAAAATGAAATCCTATTTCAAATCTCCATAAAAGTTGTCAGTAGCAGAGGGAAGCTGTAAGATATGAAGTGCTGTAAGATTTTGTGGGAAAACAAAACTGCACTGACTATAGACTTGATAATAAAACACAGTGGATCAACACCAGCAGATGACAGACATGACTCTCCTCTAAACCATCACTGATCATCAGTAAATTTTACATTTAATTTATAAAAAAATCAAGGGATCAGAGTCTGGAGGAAGAGTGGAGAGACACACAGTCCAAACTGCTTCAGGTCTAGGGTGAAGTTTCCACCAATCAGTGATGGATTACTGTATGATTTATTGTAATTAATGCTGGTGAAAGTATCAGTTACTGTGATTAGTAAAGTAGTAAAGTGAGTAGGAGATGATCTAATTCTCCATTGGTTTTGTTTTGTACAGCTTTAGAGTGGAAAAAAGGAACGGGTGTTTCCTCTGTTCATAATATAATTAAGAAATGTCATTTAACAGGAACAGTGGAGGTCAAGTCGAGGTCTGAAAACAAAGAAGATGCTGCTTGTAGGATTACTTGAAAATAGCAAATCTGAATTATCAGACTCTGGAGTGGCTTCTATAGTGGTTCTGTAGTGTAGTTAAACTTGCAGTAATATCAGGTATTAATTCATCTCTTCCATATTATGTGAATATTTAGTGAATGAATAAAGCATACGCTTTTGCTTATACTAGTTAGGGGTGGGCGATATGGCCCTAAAATAATATCACAATATTTTTTTTGTATTTTCGATACTATTTAACGATACTGTTGGTGATACACAAAACACTGACTTAAAAAATTCAAGAATACATTACTGTTACATACTGTTACATTACATAACAAAATGAAAATGATTGCATATGATATGATATAATATGATAAGATATGATATGGCACACCCCTAACTGAGATATAAAAAATACAAGAATTTTTCAGATTTGTAACAGAAGTCAATGATCCAGAATATAGTCATAAATACTAATAATAATGCACTCCAATTATCTCCAAATACTCAGGATTAAAGTAAAAATATATATTACTTGACAGATATAATCTCTAGTCTCTAGTAGATATATAATGGGAACAGTGTGAATTTTTCTTTTGCTAAAAACAGCATAAAAATAAAACCCTGATGTGATAATTAGGGGTGGGTGATATGGCACCATATTTCAGGGTATAATTTAGCTAACAGGCTAAAACTAGCACTAGCATTTAACACACACTGACACAGCGAGCCCCCCTTTTCCTCCACCTCACACACACACACACACACACTCACACACACACACAACACACATATTACACCATGCAGCGACACAAACACTGGAGGAAGGAGAGAGATGCATGTTTTCTAGCTGGACACTATTCTGAGTTTGTATGAGATAAAGTTGGTCATATTAAGGTTGCTTGTTCCCTCAGCAGCACACTTACAGAACAAGTCCCAAAGGTGGAGCGAAGCTTCCAGTAAAGTGAGTTTTGCCATAACTGTTAGGTTGAGGCGACAGTAACTTAAAAATAACTTAGAAAGTAACTTAATTAAACCCTGTTTAACCCTTCAGGTCTCATCACTGACTCTAATGGCTCCCATCACTGACATCTACAGCTCTGGAAAAAATGAAGAGAGCACTTCAGTTTCTGAATCAGTTTCTCTGATTTTGCTATTTATAGGTTTATGTTTGAGTAAAATGAACATTGTTGTTTTATTCTATAAACTACAGACAACATTTCTCCCAAATTACAAATAAAAATAATTGTCATTTAGAGCATTTATGTGCAGAAAATGGCAGAGAAATGGCTGAAATAACAGAAAAGATGCAAAAAAAAAAGTTTTCAGACCCCAAATAAATCAATATTTGGTGGAATAACCCTGGTTTTGCAATTTGGGAGAAATGTCTGAGAGAACTTTAAATAGCAAAATCAGAGAAACTGGTCTCCAGAGCTGTATATATTTTTTTATATTTATATTTTATATTGTAGCTACTGTGGCCGTTTCTCAGGGACGCAGGCTGGGTGGTGTATGGTGCTCAGTGGCCCCCTCAGCCACTCAGCTACATTTAGGCCCACTTTTTGTAGAAATGATGTTTGCCCGACTTCGGTGCTCAGAGGCCTCGCTTACCGTGTCTTTCACATGACAGCTGTGTGAACTCTGTGGATGAAGATGCTATCCGATGAAGAGTGTGCTATAGGTCAGAGAAAAAGATGTGTGCTGTAAAACAAACATGGACGATTTTGAGGAACAGTCCTTCTTCTACTATTTCTACTTCTAGCACTTTGCAAATCACCAAAGTTACAACTATGCTAACTGTTTTCAAGCAGCTGTGCAACTTAACATCATAAAAACTGTGTTAGAGTATACCTGTTAGGAAAAACTAAAACACAAAAAGAATGCAAACTCGTGAGCTAGCAGACAGCAGCCAGACTAAACAGGGTTGTAGTGGGTTAGCTGCAATGCTAACAGCTGGTCTCAGCAAGGTCGGAGCTAAAATACTCAACAGTGTTTAATTTTGTAAACTGTCTTTAAAACTTGATTTTTAGTTTAATGCATAATTTGAACCCACAATTAAAATTTCTTGATGAATGGACCGCAATAAATTCTCTAAAATGACCTGAAATAAACTCTGAAATAAAAGATAAGGGATACTGAACCTCAGTTGGGCTGGTGTAACAGCTCAAATCTGGCGGCGGAAAATTTCCCTTATTTTTAAATCCAAAACTCAGTTTTCAGAGCATCCAACATTACTAAAATACGATATTTGAAACCAACGTTTTATATAACGCTTCAGTATAATGCTCTATAATCTGCAACCCTCATGCTAACACACTAGCCACAAGCTAATATAACAGGGTTGAAGTGGGTTAGCCGCAATGCTAACAGCTGGTCTCAGCAAGGTTGGAGCTACAATGCTAAAAGACAGAACAGCAGCCATACTCAACAGTGCTTCATTTTGTAAACTGTCTTTAAAACTTTGACAAACACACACACACACACACACTATCTATTATTGTCTCGGTCCAATGAAAAAAAAACAAGCATCTTCATTTTTGTTCATTTTTAGTTTAATGCATAATTTCAGTGTCCTTTGCACTGTTTTAAAATTTCTTGATGAAAGGACCACAATAAATTCTCTAAAATGACCTGAAATAAACTCTAAAATAACATTTAAGGGATACTGAACCTCAGTTGGGCTGGTGGAACTGCTAAAATCTGGCGGTGGAAATGTTCCTTATTTTTAAATCCAAAACTCAAAGTTTTATATAACGCTTCAGTATAATGCTCTATAATCTGCAACCCTCATGCTAACAGACTAGCCACAAGCTAATATTACAGGGTTCAAGTCGGTTAGCCGCAGTGCTAACAGCTAGTCTCAGCAAGGTTGGAGCTACAATGCTAAAAGACAGAACAGCAGCCATACTCAACAGTGCTTCATTTTGTAAACTGTCTTTAAAACTTTCACAAACACACACATACACACACACACACACACACACACACACACACACACACACACACACACACACACACAGTATCTATTATTGTCTCGGTCCAATGAAAAAAAACAAACATCTTCATTTTTGTTGATTTTTAATTTATTGCATAATTTGAACATTTCTGGATGAATGAACCAATAGAAATGAAATCTAAAATAGCCTAAAATAAACTCTTTACACTGACTTCCATTAAAAGTTTAAAAAAAGTTTTATCTTTCTCCTGTAAAACTGCAATTTTGGAGATACATATTTTTCAATGAACGGCGATGGTATAAACTAAAGTATTGAGCCACCTGTTTATTTATTATTTGTTTCTTTTCACTCTTTCTCTCTCTCTCTCTCTCTCTCTCTCTCTCTCTCTCTCTCTCTCTCTCTCTTTGTATTTCTGTCCAAATTCAGTTCAGATCTGATCAGATCAATTCAAATAGCTTCATTGGCACGAATCATAATTAACCAGTGCTGCCAAAGCAATGAATAGAAAGCATAATATTAATGTTGTTAATATTGATTAGGAAAAGAAACATTCAAATTACAATAAAATAATAAAAACAGAGCAAAGCAAATCTCTCTCTGTGTCTGTGTCTCTCTCTCTCTTTCTCCTTCTCTCTTTCCCTCTCTCTCTCTCTTTTTCTCGCGCCTGTCCGACCTTTAGCTCGTTTTCTCTCGCTACATTTCTCTCCCTTTCTTTTCCTTCTGATGCTTTTATTCCTCTCTTCTCTCTCTGTCTCACCCACTCGTTTTCTCTCTCCTGCTCTGGTTCTCTCCGAGGATTCCTTTCCTCATCTCCTGATAATTATTCCCGGCCTCCTTCTCTCTTTTTCTCACACTCACTCACTTCTTCTTCTACTTATACCCAACCCTATGTTAGCTGTCTCTTGTATCCCCCTTCTGAAACTCTCTCTCTCTCTCTCTCTCTCTCTCTTTCTGCATCTCTCTCTCTCTCTCTCTCTCTCTGTTATTGTAGTGGGCGGGCGAACGGGGGAGTGTTATTGGAGAGGGAGAGAAAAGCGAGTGAGTGTGAGGAGAGATGAAATGAAAGGCTGTAATAAAATCTCTTTATTTGAGATCGGGAAAAACGACGGAGTGAGTCAAGCCTGCACATGAATAATGGTGGCGGTGATTGTATACCATTATAGCCATTATAAAACAACACAAAAGGAGGCTGTTAGTGCCACGTCGCCTCTCACAGCAATTAAAGGGCTTTCTCCCAGTGCATTACGGCCCGAGCGTCCCAGCGAGTGTGTGTCTTGCAGGCAACACCTGACGCGCTCTGTGCGCCGAGGTGTCAGGACGCCAGAAATTAGACTTTGATATTAATACGAAGCGACTAGCCGAGATTCAGAGAGGCTGAAATTCTAATTAGGTAACCCTCGTCCCTGTGGAATCAGCATTAGCGGAGGTGAACACACACATGGACAGCTGAAGAGCCACCTCTGTGGGGATGTAGGGATTCACAACATTTGCAATTCGATTACATACAACGCAGTAATGATATGCTTTCTAGTGTAGCGCTTTTTTTTTCACCAAAAAAAAAAGGTGCTAACATGCTAAAATGCTAATAACACATACCTGTCAAGTTTCTGGTTTTGGCCGGGAAACTACCGTATTTCACCCATCTTTCCCACCATTCTCTCGTATTCAGACATCCCAAGTTGCAAAAGTTGATTTCAGGGAGGTTACCCATTACCCATGACAAAACAAAACAAAACAAAAAAAACTTGCACACACACCAAAGGATAACGAAACTTTACTTTTATATTAATTAATTTTACTTTTTTTTCAGAGGTTAAATGAGTTTTATCTTTTTTTCTTTTTGGAAGGCCCTGCCTCTGCTTTCCTTTTTTTTTTTTTTTTTTGGGAAAAAGCCTTTATTTCACAAAAATTGACAGTAACAATATCACAAAAAATTGCACAACATCAAAAACATTTCATATCATATTACAATAATTATTAATATTGCCTCCGCCATGATCTGCTTTCTCTCACTCACTGAACTGCCCGCCCACACTAAAAACTGATTGGCTGTCTCACAGACTCTTCAGCCAATCAGAACCCTCTCTGTTTTCTCTCTCTCCTTCCCACACGCGATTAGAGAATAAAAGTCTGTGGCCTGTGTGCGCGTTTGGGGCGCTCGTTCTGAATTCCGGGAGATTATATGTGACTCGCGGGCATCAGGGAGCCACTACCCAAATGCGGGAGACTCCCGCAGCTTCAGGGAGACTTGGTTTGTCTGCGTATTAGTATTTTCCTATTAATTTCTGTATTATATCATAATAATAATATAAAAAATAAAACATTCCTGATCAGAGAGATGGACGGATGCAATGAGAAAGAGCATTCCTGTCAAAAAAGTGAAAACTGGGACATCAAATTTACCTTTACTTAAGTGTCCTGATAGCATAGCAAATATACAGTGATATGAAATAATTCGGGCAGCCCTGATAATTATCAGGATTTTCCTTTATAAATAATTGGCTGTTCAGATCAGCAATTTCAGTTAAATATATCATACAGCAGATGAACACAGTGATATTTGAGACATGAAATTAAGTTTATAGGGTTTACAGAAAGTGTGCAATAATTATTTAAACTAAATCAGGAAGGTGCATAAATTTGGGCAACAGAAAAATTACGTCAATATTTAGTAGATCCTCCTTTTGCAGAAATAACAGCCTCTAAACACTTCCTATATCTTCCAATGAGAGTCTGGTTGAAGCTTCTGGTTAAAGGTTGAAGGTATTTTGTTCCATTCTTCTTTTCAAAACATCTCCAGTTTAGTCAGGTTTGATTCAGGTTTCTGATTGTGTTCCTCTGCATGAATGCTTTAGCGCTTTAGTAGATTTTGAGCAGTGTTTAGGGTTTAGGTGTTTAGGGTCGTTGTCTTGTTGAAGTATCCAGCCCCGGCACAGCTTTAACTTCAACTTTCTCACTGATTCTTTAACATTGTTCTGAAGAATCTGCTGATATTGACTGGAATCCATGCAAACTTTAACTTTAGAAAGATTCCCAGTACCTGCACGGGTCCCACAGACCCACAGCATGATGGAACCTTCACTAAATTTTACTCTGTGTTTTACAAGTGTTTGTCTTGGAATGCTGTGTTCTTTTTTCACCATGCATAAATAACCACCCTCCAAATAAATCTGAATCATTTTAGTTTCATCAGTCCACACACAGCACCTTATTCCAAAATGAAGCTGGTTTGTTTAACCCTTGTGTGGTGTTCATATTTTTGTTACTTGTTTACTTTGTTACTTGTATTTAATTCAGCAAAATTAAGCAATTCTACATTAAAATGCTTTACACATGCGCGCTTCACCTAAACTGCAAGCAATATAAACAGCTTACATGGTTAATATTTGCCCTTTACCTTTCTTATGTTACATTTCTTTCAAAAAGTGCTACTCTTTTTTTATTAGTTTTTTTTTTAATAAAATGTAAAAGAAAATGAATTAAACTCAAGATATGAGTAGAACATTTGTTAAGTTTCAAATTTACAAATGAAGCAATGTTTATTAGCCCTTGGCCAAACAGACTGTATGTAATATAAATGTGTGTGTGTGTTTGGGGGGGGTGTACAGTGTGTGTTTATCGAAAATGTGTTTTGATATATGTTTTTCACAAAAAATGAGCCAATGCCAATGAGTTTGAGTTATATATTTTGAGTTATATATTTTTAGTATCATTTGATGAAAAATGAAAACGGGTCCCACAGACCCGAACACCACACAAGGGTTAAATGTGCTTTAGCTTTAGCATACCTGAAGCGACTCTGTTTGTGGCGTGTGCACAGAAAAGGCTTCTTCTGCATTACTCTACCATACAGACTCTCAAAGTGTGGGGAGAGATGGGGGAGTCCTCTGCTTATGGGGAAATCACCAAGCTGACTGACTAAAAAAAGGACTTTATCCGTAAAATGAAAAATCCCATACGTATTTCAAAATTAATCAAATTTGGTCTCCACGAACTGCCAGTTCTGTCAGTTCCACAAAGTTCTGCCGTCAGCACTGGTGTCATACTAGCGTCATACTGTTAAGTGTTGAGGGGGGAGAGGGAGGGCCATCCTACATACCCATACCCAGAGATAAAAATGGCTGTATTTGTATTATAAGTTTTTGTAGCCCCTGGTTGCTGTTATATGCTGTATATGCTGATGACAGGGTTGATGATGTTTAAACAGCACACACCCTCGTTCAGAAAGAGAAAGCCAGAGAAAGAGAGAAAGAGAGAGAGAGAGAAATAGTGTGTGATGGCGATTAGAGTGATACGGCGTTGGTCTTCTTTCACACTTGTCTCGGCCACGGTTCAGTGAGCGACCTCCTGTATTGATTATTGGTAATCGTCCACCCACACACGCTTGCCCTCCTACACACACACTCCAGCTCCTGATGAGCGCTTTTATTCCTCTTCTGGAGCTGAGTGAGTGTGTGTAAGTGTGTGTGTGTGTGTGTGTGTGTGTCAGCTGCTTTTGAGTGGAAGGAGACAGGAAATTCCTTTTGAGACGGCCTAATGTCTGTAAGAATATCCTCACCTCTCTCTCTTCCTTTCTTTAATGGGGAGCGAGGGAACGAGGGAGGGGAATGGAAGGGTGAGCATTAATTCACCATCAGTGTGCAGCAGAGCACCATGATGTATAAAAAAGAGTCAGTGTAATAGTGTCCATAAATTAGTACTTTTATTTTTTTGGTTAATTCAAACTACAGTTTTAATGCGATTTGTTTAACATAGGTGTGTTCATTATTCAGGTGATGAGCTTCCTGGTAGTGCTATGTGCAGTCTTATGTGATCATGTGAGGGAGTGATGTCAGTGTGTGGTGCATTCTGGGTATCGTAGTTCAAAGGCTCAAAGGTTCAAATTTAATTTAATTCCACAGATATCTAAAACTTCTCCAGAGTCATGTAAATATATATTTTTAAGGGGGAGCGAGTGAGGGGAATGGAAGAGTAAGCATTATTTCACTATCAGTGTGCAGCAAAGCACCATGATGTATAAAAGAGTCAGTTTAACGTCTATTAATTAGGACTGTCAATATTAAAGCATTAACACATAAGATTAATTTGAAATCAGTAACGTGTTATCAAGGCCAGTTTCAAGGGCAACGACTATTCTTTTCTTTTATTTCTGAAAAAATCTCTGAATCAACTACGAAAACCCATTTTGCTGTGCAACATGAAGATATTTCATATGTAACATTTGCTAAACTGTGATGATGTGTTGCTCAGTGTTACTTGCTTAAAGTGCTGGGCGATTTTCACGATTAATTCGGTTAATTCAAACTACAGTTTTTATGCGATTTGTTTAATATAGGTGTGTTTAATACTCTGGTGATGAGCTTCCTGGTAGTGCTATGTGCAGTCCTATGTGATCATGTGAAGGAGTAAGGGAATTCTGAGGGGGGTATTGCCTCCCAAATTTTTTTCTGTGCAACATGAGGATATTTCCTTGCTTTTTTCTGATAGGCTCTTGGAGTCATATGGTAAACAACAGCAGGTGGGAGTAAACATACCAAACACAATAAATTGACCAATGGTGATACACAGGCACAAATCAAGCTCAAAAGGTACAAAACAAGGTCAGAATGAGAGAGCTAATTGTGAAAAACCAACAATATTCAGGAAAGAGTGAAGAGTAAAGTGCGGGTGTATATATAGGAGGTGAAACAGGTGTGTTCAATATTCTGGTGATGAGCTTCCTGGTAGTGCTATGTGCAGTCTTATGTGATCATGTAAGGGAGTGACAGTGTGTGGTGCATTCTGGGAATCGTAGTTCAGAGGCTAAAGATTGCAGGTAGAGTGTGGGAGGGAGACAGACTTGAAATAAACATTAAACACATGCCACCTAAAAAAAAGGCTTAATTAGTGTAATTCAAATTTTCCACAGATATCTGAAACATCTGTGCAGTCGTGTAAAAAAATATATATTTTTGTTGAAATAAATGTATCATAAAAAAATATCTTATTCAACCAATACATATCAGTGCAATAAAAAAGGGAATGAGGAATGAGATTGCGTGGACATCATTTTTGCATTTTATCAGAAAAACTAAAAGAACTACAAATTTGAAGTACACTCACACTAAAACCAATCGAAATACCCCTGCAAAGATAGGAATACAAAAAGTGCTGGTGTGTATGCGTGTGTGTGTTTCTCAGGAGATCCCTTCTTCATTCGCACTCCCGGCACATCCCTCTTTCCTAAAATAGACAGGTAACACCAGCAGAAGTGAGGGAGACGGGGAAGAACGCAGGCTGAGGTGCGGAGAGAGTGAATCACAGGCAGGGATGCATCAGATTCTCCAGCGCTTCCTCGCCACAACTTCTTTACACAAGTGAACGCTAGAACTTTCATATTAACACATTTTACATTTCCTCCTGATTATCTTCAGTTCTGAACTGCAGTGAAAACAGACAATTATAAAAAAAAACTTAATATAAAAAATTTAAGCACTAGAGATATACAGTTTAAATATCATTACATTAGATTACATTTGGCACATTTAGTAATAGAAGTTTAATGTAAAAAAAAAACAAAAAAACATTTTAGACAGGATCTAAAGGAGGCCGAAGAGAAATAATGGGACAGAGCAGGAAAGGAGGGGAAGAAGGAAATGAGGTTAGAAGTATTTAGTTAGTTAGAGGTGTTAGGAGAGTAGGTGCTCTTTAAAGAGCTCTGTGAATAATCAGACTGTGTGCAGTTACTTTTGATTATTTGTATAGTTTGAGCAATTATTTGCTCAATTTTATCCATTGAGTTTTTTATGAACCTCACTTTACCGTCTTTTACCTCACTTTACCCTGTTTTGCCTCACGTTACTGTGTTTTACCTCACTTTACCGTCTTTTACGTCACTTTACCATCTTTTACCTCACTTTACCGTGTTTTACCTCACTTTACCTCTCTGAACCTCACTTTACCGTGTTCTACCTCACTTTATTGTGATCAACCTCACTTTACCGTGTTCTACCTCACTTTACCATGTTCTACCTCACTTTACCGTGTTCTACCTCACTTTATTGTGATCAACCTCACTTTTCCATGTTCTACCTCACTTTACCTCTCTGAACCTCACTTTACTGTGTTCTACCTCACTTTACCGTGTTCTACCTCACTTTTCTCTCTTTTGCCTCACTTTACTTACTATCTTACTTTACCATGTTCTACCTCACTTTACCCTGTTTTGCCACACTTTACCTCTCTAAACCTCACTTCACCGTGTTCTACCTCACTTTTCTGTCTTTTGCTTTACTTTACTTTCTGTCTTACTTTGCCGTGTTCTACCTCACTTTACCTCTCTGAACCTCACTTTACCATCTTTTACCTCACTTTTCCATGTTCTACCTCACTTTACCTCTTTAAACCTCACTTGACTGTGTTCTACCTCACTTTACCATGTTCTACCTCGATTTACCTCTCTAAATCTCACTTTGTAAAGCCAAACATACTTGTAGGGACTAGAACGTTCATACAGTTATATAAATATATAATTATCATAATTTGATTATTATTTGCAATTATTTGCAACCAGTTGAGTTGTTTATGTGCAACTGTTTGGGATTATTTGCATGAGTTAGTAATTAATTGAATTTTAACGAGTTGGTTTTGTATAGGTTATAGCGATTAATCGAACCCCTTTTATTGTAGATTAATCACATCAGTTTTTGTAGTTAATTGTGATCAGTTTATTTGTCCTTCACGTTGTTTGTGTAGTAATCGCAGTTGATCCTGTTATATCGTGTAGTTAGTGGCGTTTGTTTGAGATGCTCGGTGACTCTCGCTGTGGATTCGTGCTGCAGCAGAGGCTCATGGGAAGGGGAAGTTTGTCGGTTTAATGGTTTTGGATTCATCAACGAGCTTCACAGTGTAGCGAAAGCTGAAAATAACTCATCAAGAGCCTCAATAACAGCTTAAAGGCTGTATTAGAATGAGAGAGTCTGAGTCACGGGTCCTGTTTCAGTAACCAGCGTCACAGAAGTGTCCACTCGCCAAACCAGGCGAGGAGAGGAGTGAGGACTTCATCAGAACGTTCTCATGAAGAGTATTCTGACAGTAGGGCTGTACGATATGGATACATAATACACTGTGCAGTAACACTGTACCTCTCTGAACCTTACTTTACCATGTTCTGCCTCACTTACATGTCTCTCCAAACCATCACTGATTGGTGGAAACTTCACTCCAGACCTCGAGCAGTTTGGACTGTGTGTCTCTCCACTCTCCCTCCAGACTCTGCTCCCTTGATTTACAAATGAAATGTAAAATTTACTGATGATCAGTGATGGTTTGGAGAGACACGTCATCTGCTGGTGTTGATCCACTGTGTTCTATCAATGAAATCTATGAAAATCTTGCTACTGACAACTTTTATGGGGATGCGGATTTCATTTTCCAGCAGGACTTGGCACACTTATTCATCCTTTTCTGTAGTTAATTGTGACTACTTCTACTTTACAGTGTTTATGTAATAATCACAGTTAATCATGTTATGTCACGTAGCCACATACTTACTGTTTATACATCAGAAAACGTACAGGGTTTGCACAATGAAACTGAAACACCTGTCATCATTTTAGTGTGGGATTTTAGGATTCATGGCTAAATTGGAGCAGCCTGGTGGCCAATCTTTAATCATTAATTGCACATTGCACCAGTAAGAGCAGAGTGTGAAGGTTCAATTAGCAGGGTAAGAGCACAGTTTTACTCAAAATACTGCAATGCACACTATATCCCGTTGCACTTACACCCATCATCATGAAGTGTTTCGAGAGGCTAGTCATGAGGAACATCAAGACACAACTGCCCTCTTCACTGGACCCCCTGCAGTTTGCGTATCGTCCCAATCGCTCCACGGACGATGCCATCACCACCACCCTTCATCTCTCCCTCACCCACCTGGAGAAGAAGGACACTTACGTCAGAATGCTGTTTATAGACTTCAGTTCAGCATTCAACACCATCATCCCACAGAACCTCATCAGGAAGCTAAGCTCGCTCGGCCTCAACACCCCCCTCTGCAACTGGATCCTGGACTTTCTGACGGGGAGACCCCAATCAGTCCGGTTCGGGGGCAGCACCTCCAGCACCATCACACTGAACACTGGGGCCTCCCAGGGCAGTGTCCTGAGTCCTCTGCTGTTCACCCTGCTGACTCATGACTGTGCTGCAAAACACAGTTCTAACAGCTTTATCAAGTTCGCCGATGATACAACCGTGCTGGGTCTCATCACCAAAGGCGACGAGTCAGCATACAGAGAGGAGGTGCAGCGGCTGACAGACTGGTGTACAGTCAACAACCTTCACCTGAATGTGGACAAGACAAAGGAAATGGTTGTTGACTTCAGGAGAGCACAACACACCCACTCTCCACTCAACATCGACGGGTCCTCTGTGGAGATTGTTAAGAGCACCAAGTTCCTTGGTGTCCACTTAGCAGATAACCTCACCTGGACCCTGAACACCAGCTCTACAGCCAAGAAAGCCCAGCAGTGTCTCTACTTCCTCCGGAAGCTGAGAAAGGCCCGTCTCCCTCCACCCATCCTCACACTCTTCTATAGAGGGACCATTGAGAGCATCCTGAGCAGCTGCATCACTGCCTGGTTTGGGACCTGCACCGTCTCTGACCGCAAGACCCTCCAGCGTATTGTGAGGACAGCTGAGAGGATCATCGGCGTCTCTCTCCCCTCCATCACGGACATTTACACCACCCGCAGCATCCGCAAAGCAACCAGCATTGTGAATGACCCCACCCATCCCTCACACGAACTGTTCTCCCTCCTGCCTTCGGGAAGAAGGTACCGCAGCATCCGGTCGAGCACGACCAGATTCTGCAACAGCTTCTACCCCCAAGCCATCAGACTCCTTAACTGCAGAGACTGAACTGATGGTTTTGCTGTACATGCACACACACTCTTACCCCTCTTACCCCAGAAAATGGAAAGCACTAAAAACCCTACTACCTCACTGGACTCTATTGCACACTGTGTAATAGAGTAATAACTACCTCACCTGGTCCTTTTTGCACACTGCAAAATTTGCACATTGTCTTGTTATTTATTATTCTTTGTCTGTATGGTGTTGTATTGTCTGTCTGCACTTTTGTACTGTTGCACTATTGTTCTGTCTACACTGTGTTTATGTGCACCATGGTCCTTGGAGGAACGTTGTTTCGTTTCACTGTGTACTCTGTATATAGCTGAAATGACAATAAAAACCACTTTGACTTTGACTTTGACTTTGACTATAACATTATGGGTGACACACCAGAGTTCAAAAGAGGACAAATTGTTGGTGCACGTCTTGCTGGAGCATCTGTGACCAAGACAGCAAGTCTTTGTGATGCATCAAGAGCCACGATATCCAGGGTAATGTCAGCGAGATACCACCAAGAAGAACCAACCACATCCAACAGGATTAACTGTGGATGCTGTTAGAGGAAGCTGTCTGAAAGGGATGTTTTTTTTCAGAGTGTATCCAAAAACATAAAACCACGGCTGATCAAATCACGGCAGAATTCAATGTGCACCTCAACTCTCCTGTTTCCACCAGAACTGTCCGTCACCACAATCAATTATTGTGTTCTAAAATCAGGTGTTTCATTAAATTGATTAATTAGTTTAATAATAAAAAGAGAAAAATACATAACAGTGGCTGGTGTCCAGCATGTAAATGCTACCAGCTCTGAGTACATTAAGCGCAAAAAACCCAAAGTGCTCATGACCCACAGTTAATTAATACACACACACACACACACACACACCCTGCACTGATAAGCTCAATTACACCCTGACTGACGTGTACACGCACAGCTGATTACACTCCGACATACGCCATTACACTGCTGAAAACCCAATTACAGTGTACACTCGGAGGCAGAGGGGGGGAAAGAGGAGGAAAAACACACACACACACACACACACACACACATGTTCACACACACACACACACACACACACACACACACACACACACACACACACACACACACACGAAAGGCTTTTAAATTAAGTGGAGTCAGTTCAAATTGATGCACCTCCTCCCCCTTGATTCTTTGAAGTTATTGTGGTGGGCTGGGACCACACACACAAACACACACATACACACACACACACACACACACACACACACACACACACACACACACACACACACACAGCCATCTTTGAACCCAAAGCTTGGCACAACAGGTGGTCAGTAGGAGCAGCTGCACATTCTTACACACACATACACAACACACAACACAGACACACACACAACACACACACACACACATCCCCACCGCCCCCCAAGGCAGAGTGAAAATGACGTATTGATTCAGTGGAGAGTGACACACGGCTGTGTCAGATGTTTAGCGCTGTTGCTGTGGGAGTGGGAGGGCCGGGCAGGCATGCAGTCCATCAGTCTGGCATCTTTAGATCTTTAGCTGTAGCTGTGATGCTAATGCTGCTATCACATGTTACAAACATGAGATAAAACTGAAGGTTTTTAGATCTTAAACATGGAAAACAAACACAATCCAGTAGGGCTGTGTCGAGACACTAATATCACGAGACGAGACGAGACACGATAATGGGTTCACGAGAACGAGACGAGATTTTAAAATAAAAATGAAAAGAAAACATCAAAAAAGAAAAATGGCTTGAAAGTTTTATTTGACAAAATCATAAAACGCAAACTTAACAAACTGGTTTCTCTCACATATTGATTCTATAAGAAATAGAAATAAGAAGAAGAATAAAAAATAAAAATAAAACTTTTCTAGGTCTTATATAGTGCAAATAATAGAGCTCAAACTTACTTACAAACTTATGTAGAGCTCACCTACTGTCGCGCGGAGCTCTTTAACTGTCTCGCAGAGCTCACCTACTGTCGCGCGGAGCTCTTTAACTGTCTCGTAGAGCTCACCTACTGTCGCGCGGAGCTCTTTAACTGTCTCGTAGAGCTCACCTACTGTCGCGCGGAGCTCTTCAACTGTCTCGCGTAGCTCTTCAACTGTCTCGCTGAGCTCTTCAATTGTCTCGCGGAGCTCTTCAATTGTCTCGCGGAGCTCTTCAATTGTCTCGCGGAGCTCACATACTCTCGCGCAGAGCTCTTTAACTGTCTCGCTGAGCTCACCTACTGTCTCGCGGAGCTCACCTACTGTCTCGCAAAGCTATTTTTTGTTACTACATAATGTAGTGCCAACATTTCTTTTAAGAATTGACCAATAGAAATTCAAATAAAATTCAATCAAAATGACCTGAAATATATATATATATATATATATATTTTTTTTTTTTTTTTTTTTTTTACAATACATTGACTTCCAATGAAAGTTTAGAATTTTTCTCTCTCTCTCCTGTAAAGTTGCTGTTTTGGAGATTTTGGGATGATATTTAGTACCAGTTAAAATTGGGACACACCTTCACTTCACACTCATTCAATGATTTATTTTTTCCCTACATTATTAATATATACTGAAGTCATCCAGACTATAAAAGAACACATAAGGAATCAGGTAGTAAACTTATTTTGCACACAGTTTTATACAGGAATTCATTGAATCATTTTAAATGTGATAATTTCCAAAAAAGTAAAGTACTTTCCCTCTTGTGAGATTAATATTATTATGATGCTCAGAACAGAACGCATGCTGATGCATTACCAAGTTTGCCTGGAAAGGTTAATGCGGCCTCCAGCTCCGCCCTCCGTCGGTACAGGCAACCGGCCAGATGTACAGGAAGGCGATCGGTACTGGCCTGAGAAAAACTCATCAGTCTATCTCTAATTATAATAGATGTCGGGTCTCAAAGGAGCTTTTTGGGCATGGCTCTAATTTGCATAGTTATTGAACTCCAATAATTTCACAGCCTCAGTCTCAGAGAGCACCAGAGTACATCTGAATTTTAATGGTAAAATCATTAAGGTTGTCTATTATGAGCGATACTGGTGCACCACACAACTGGGATTTCATTTCTCTCTGAACTCTGAACCTTTTTTATTTATTTATTTCTTTTTACTGCTCATTAGTTTTCATGTCTCGATATTTCATTATTCTGATGTTTAAATTAACCCATACATATCTGATTATTTGTTTTTTTTTTATCAGTCATGGATGCTGTGATTTTTTTTCTGGGAGTTTTAAGGTATAAAGCTTTTTTTTCAGTTTTTGAGCTAAAAAGTCACACTTTGTTTCTAATTCAGATTTTTATTAGTGATATATTACACATGCCCTTGTGGAATAAAAGTATACTTAAATTATGCTGAAATAGGTCTTTAAAAACTACTTGTTTGTAGTTAAAATTATATACATTTGCACTCATTATATACTGAGTACACTAGTCATATGTTATTTTTGCCGCTATTTAATTAAAAAAATAATAATAATTACAGCTCTGGAAAAAAAATAAGAGATCACTTAAAAATGATGAGTTTCTTTAGAATATAATCAAGAGGAAGATGGATGATCACAAGTTATCAAACCACCAAACTGAACTGCTTGAATTTCTGCACCAGGAGTAAAGCAGCATAAAGTTATCCAAAAGCAGTGTGTAAGACTGGTGGAGGAGAACATGATGCCAAGATGCATGACGAAAAAACTGTGATTTAAAACCAAAACCAGGGTTATTCCACCAAATATTGATTTATGAACTCTTATTTCTAATTTTCTGCAAATAAATGCTTTAAATCACAATATTTTTATTTGGAATTTGGGAGAAATGTTTCGTTTATAGTTTATAGAATAAAACAACAATGTTCATATTACTCAAACATAAGGTCTCCTAATTTTTTTTCCAGAGCTGTACAAGTATATAAATTGTATTTTAACTATATTGACTCCAGCAATATAAAGTTATAAAGTTAGTCACAGATTATTGTTGTGATTAATTGGTTACATTTTTTTAATCGATTAACACCACTAAAATATAAATGGTTTTGGATGTATTTGATGCAATTTCCCTGTTGTATCAAACTTGTTCTAAACAGAAATGTGCCATATTAATTTATTTAATGTACATGTTATTGAGCCAAATTATATATATATATATATATATATATATATATATATATATATATATATATATATATATATATATATATATATATATATATATATATTGCTTGCAGTTATTCATTATGAACATTATCTACTAATACTAGGCATCAGATTGTTGGCATGTGTAGCATCTGTTCAGCAGCGGTTCTGTAGTTTTGAACTGAATCCTGGTGAAAGGAGGAGTAGGAGGAGGGTAAATTGTGCAGGAAGATTACAGTCTGTAACTTTATCCTCTTATAGGGAACATATAAGGAGGATGATGCTCATAATGTGGACAGTGAGCGTACAGTGCAGCATTTATCTTCAGACAGAGGAACGACACATTAGCCAGTAATGGCCAATTATCATACATAAAGATGCTGATGTGTTCACTTTTCTGTATGAAGAATTGAGGATTTTGTTGCAGAGCAGCAGTTTCTGCTTCTTGTTTATGTAGGATCTCAACAGACAAGAGATCTTAGTCTGGTATAGGAAGAGTTCTAGTATAAATGAGAGTTTAATCATGTTAAACTGAGCCGGAACTAAACAGTGAAGTTCCTGCTACCTAGTGATAATTATTGATTCTTTATGATTAATCGATTAACATGCAGCATGCATGTCTATTGGTGCATCACTTTTGAAATGGTGACACAATAAACTGACATATTTACATTATGAAACAATGTAAATTACACGTTGAATGTTAAAGTCAGTGTTTTAGAAAATTTGACTATTATATAAGACCAGTTGGTACTTTTGGCACTACTGTGGGCAGTGTGCCAAATCCTGCTGGAAAATTAAATCCACATCTCTATGTACATCTGCAAAAATATACACACCTCTATGATAGTAGCATAAACATCTATAAATAAAGTGACTTGTGAAGTTAGAAATATGTAAAAATATGTAAAAGTAAATAACTAGTACTCAGTTTGGCATATGACTCAAAGTTTCCTTAAATTGACCAAGGTGTTTGGAGTTTAACAGTCTAATAGCTTGGGGGAAAAACATGTTACAGAACCTGGTGGTCCTGCACCTCATACTCCTGTATCTTTTTCCAGAATCCATAGTGTATGTGGTGGTCTTTACTTGCCTCAAAGAAATTGTGTGCAGGTGATAAAATATATATACAGCTCTAGAAAAAAAAAATAAGAGAGAGCTCAAAAATGATGAGTTTCTTTGATTTTACCAAAAACCTCTGGAATATAATCAAGAGGAAGATGGATGATCACAAACCATCAAACCACCAAACTGAACTGCTTGAATTTTTGCACCAGGAGTAAAGCAGCATAAAGTTATCCAAAAGCAGTGTGTAAGACTGGTGGAGGAGGAGAACATGATGCCAAGATGCATGAAAAAAACTGTGATTAAAAACCAGGGTTATTCCACCAAATATTGATTTCTTAAATCTTAAAACTTTATGAATATGAACTTGTTTTCTTTGCACTATTTGAGGTCTGAAAGCTAAATAATATTTTTATTTGGAATTTGGGAGAAATGTTGTCTGTAGTTTATAGAATAAAACAACAATGTTCATTTTACTCAAATATAAACCTATAAATAGCAAAATCAGAGAAACTGATTCAGAAACTGAAGTGATCTCTTATTTTTTTCCAGAGCTGTATATATATATATATATATATATATATATATATATATATATATATATATATATGTGTGTGTGTGTGAGTGCTCAGAGGAGTGAGTGCTGCTGGTCATGGTAGATAACTGAGAGCATTACTGAGTGTGATTAGTTTGGTGTGTAGGTTGGTCTGATGCCTTTAGGAACTCTGGGGATGGAGAGTTTCTTTAATAGAATTTCTATCATGCATTAACCAGCTGCAGGTTCTTACTTAGCATGTGTGTGTGTGTGTGTGCATTCCAATATTTTAGTTAGTAACTGGAGCGCACAATATGGCCAAAAATTGAGATATTGCATGACGTTGGATAATCAGATATTGTAAAACAAGGTTAATTAGTTCACAATGCTGACAGTAACATTTTATATCATTAAAACAGAACAAAGTTACATGATACAAGCTAATTTACTCCTAATCTTAATCGTTTAATCTGATGATGCTGTTTAAAAAAATAAACATCATTCTCTCAATTGCTTTTGGAGAGAATGTTTCCTGTAAAAATACTAAATAAAATACTAAATTATAAAAGTATTATTGAGCTTGGGATGTCAATTATCATACTGTGCACGTAACAATGATTAAAAATAAACCAGATGCTTTTCTATGTAAAACAATGACTAAGGTTTATCGAACACAGAAAGAAAACTATGGTTGGCAATAGTGGTGGGTGATATGGCCCTAAAATAATATCATGATATTTCATGGTATTTTATGATGATAGAAGGATACTCTTGGGGATATGACAAATCACTGATTTTTAAAAAAAATGTTTCAAGAATACACTACTGCAACAAAATTAAATTTAATGTTATTACTGCATACAATATAATATGGCACACCCCTAACTGAGATATTAAACAATACAAGGATTTTATCAGATTCGTAACAGAAGTCAATAATCCAGAATATAGTCATGATACTAATAAAAACAATAATGAACTCCAAATATCTCCATATGTATCTTATTTTTCATGCTTAACTGTTATAATAGGATAGAGTTCTTTTATTATTTATTTTGTTATGTTGCACATTGCTGTTTTAATAGTGCACACTGCTGCTACCAAAAAAAGCCACTAGATGGCATTACATATATATCTTGATTAAATTATTTAAATTTGACCCTTAGAGCCTAATGTGGTGTATTACAGATCACTTGTATCACTTTGCATCACTTATATCAAGCCCAGCTTTTGAAATAAGATATTGTAAATTTGATGAATCAAATCGATGACTGATCATAGACTAATCTAAAACTGATATAGGCCTCTCTACTGTAAAAAAAAAAAAGAAAAGAAAATCGAGAATCGAAACGAATCGAATCGAATCGAATCGTGACACTAAAATCGGAAATAAAATAGAATCGAGGATTTAGAGAATCTTGACACCCCTAGTATCGACTAATCGTTGCAGCCCTAATACTTTATAATGTGTGAGTGGCAACCGGGGCCCAAGCTGCTACTGTTTGCTCTTATGGGGGCTTTTTTTTATTATCTAAAAGTTTCATGTTAAAATAGCTGAAGTTCGGTCCTGATAATGGTGCTTCCGAGCAGCACTGGGGGAATTGGGTTTTGAATGCGTCACCTTTTTCACTGCTCATTAATTTTAATTGACTGGCCAACATATTCAAGATGTGTTTTGAACAGTGTAAAGGCCAGCTTGTGTTTTCAGCTGAAAAAAAAAGAGCTAGAGTTCAAAACAGGGAAAGAGGTTTCAATATGACAGCGATTATATGATAATCGTTCAATTAACCTTCAAGTAAATAAGTAATTATTAAAGAACAATGAGCGCGTGGCGTGTTTTGAATGTTTTAAACGTGTCAGTGTGTGTGAAATACTCTTCGTGCATTTATATTCACTGATAAAGTAAAACATTATGACCTCCTTCTTGTTTTTACACCCAGTGTCTATTTAGCATATACGACACCTTATAATGTATAATAATGTATAGTAATAAAAACCACCACAGAGCAGATATTATTATTTTATTACACTAATGAAAGACTAGAGGATGATCAACACAAACTGTACATCAACAGATTCAAAGATTCTGTCTTTCATTGTATTTAATTATGTGTAACAGATTACCCTGTATTTTTTATTTCTGATTTAAGTTAATAGTTTCAGTAGATACTGAAGCATGTTCCGTATGCATGTAATTTTGGCACAACACCCATTCTTTTTCTTCTTCTGTTGTTTAACGGGTGATGACACCCTTTCTGAACTTCCTGGAATTGGTCTAAAAGACCAACGTACTGTATTTTTCGCAATAAAATGCGCACTTAAAAATTCAGTGAGCCTTATGTATGTATTTTATACAGTCAGGCATTAAGGAGCAGTAAAGCCACTCCACTGAGGTGAGTATTATCAGCCTGTAGTCTTCTGCTAACCCCGGCTAGCACTGCTGGAGCAGCATTAGCATTAGCTGCTAACCTTGCTAAGCTCTAGCTCTTTCACCAATCAGAGGTGAGTATATCGGACTGTAGTCTGCATGTTTGCATTATTAAATCATTTTACATGGGACAGACCACTAGCTAATATTGCCCTGGCTTACCGGAACACTCAGGCTTCCTTAGTGTAGCACTGTTGGGCGGCATTAGCCGCTAACTCTCGGAAATCTAAGCTTACTGTAAATAAACGGAAGGGTTTTACTCACCTAAATAAATAGTTTCAGAAGAGATAATCACAATATTAAATGAAGCACAGCTAAGCTAAGCTAAGTAAACAAAACTGTATTTCTAAAAAAAATATATAATAAATATATTTTCTTTTAAAGTCAGACTGATCGGAACGAAGATTGTTCGTTCCGAGAAGATCGTTCGTTCCGAGAGCCATCAGACTCTTCAACTCCTCCCAGTGGAGCCGGAAGAGAGAGGACAGATGAGGAACGAGTCTCAATATGTGCTTTCTTAATCAGCCTTTTTTTATCTGTACTGGAAAGCACCCTACACATCTACACCCTGGGACTCTTTTGCCTTTTTACTGTATATACTGTTCATTTGCATCCCTGGACACTTGGCACTTTACTGTACACTCTGTACCTTTTCACTCCTGGACACTTTACTGTACATCTTGTACATTTGCACCCCTGGACACTTTGTCACTTTACTGTACATCCTGTACTTTTGCACTCCTGGACACTACACTACGCACCTTACTTAAATACAATACTTGCACAGGTTTATGTTTAATATTGTCATATCTGCTGATACCTTCTATACTTAAATTATTATTTTACTGCACTACCTCATATCTATGACTGATTACTTTCACACTTTGTATAGTTTTTTTGTATTTATATATTTATGTATATATTTTTAAGTCTCAGTTTATAATTTTATAGTTTAGAGTCTTATATTCCTCACTGTGCTCTTTTATTTTATTTTATAATACTTATTGTTTGTTTCTACTGTGTACTGTTTGTTTCGACTGTGTTGTGTAACTGCTACTGGCTGCTAAATTTCCTTCGGGATCAATAAAGTATCTATCTATCTATCTATCTATCTATCTATCTATCTATCTATCTATCTATCTATCTATCTATCTATCTATCTATCTATCTATCTATCTATCTATCTATCTATCTATCTATCTATCTATCTATCTATCTATCTATCTATCTATCTATCTATCTATCTATCTATCTATCTAACATCCAGCACTCGTCTGACTTTAAAAGAAAATGTTTTTTTTGTTGTTTTTTTTTTTAGAAATACAGTTTTGTTTACTTAGCTTAGCTTAGCTTTGCTTCATTTAATATTGTGATTATCATCATTTTAACAGGGAAGTTTCTTTGGTCTTTGGACCAAAAGTTTGTTTGGTCGCTTGTGGCAGTGCCATGTTGCCAGTGATTTTCTTAGCCCTCTGTTTTGAGTGTGACTCTGAAAAAACTCAGTTTGAAGGGTCATATACCCCTAAAACTTCTCCTAACCTTCCCCTCCACACTAACACTAACAAGAATCAGGACACAATAAACCCAGAAGTGAACAAAAGTGCAAAAGAAGTGCAAAACAAAGGAGAGGGATAGCGCTAAGTGGTAGGAACGAGTTGTGAAAGGCGTTGTCTGGTTGTCGGGTTGGTGCGTCTCGTTTTTTAGACTCCATACTAACAACCTGCGAATGCTGAATCCAGCATCAGCGCTCAGCCACAGGATTAAAACAAGAGGAAGTAATTACATTAGAATCACAGATGACTCTGGGAGTGTGTGTGTGTGTGTGTGTGTGTGCGTAAGTGTGTGTGTGAGAGTTTGCATGTCTGCGTCTGTATGGCTTGCGGTAGATACATCGAGACTGTGTGCGCGAGAGTTTGTTTGTGTGTGTGTGTGTGAGAGTGTGTGTGTGTGTGCAATCATAGATGAGTAGGCTGTGTGTATTCAGATGTCACAGCAGATTCGCCGCTGCAGGAGGAACACAGCGCGAAAGACTGAAGAAGAGAATGAAGAGAAAGAGAGAGAGAGAGAGAAAGAGAGGGCATGTGTCTCTGTCGGCTTGGGCTGAATGGATTGAGCTCAGAATGCCTATTAGCTCTGCATGGTGTCCATCAAAGCCTGGATCAATAACCACTAATCTATCCATGACTTCCTCTCTTTCACACACACACACACACACACACACTCTCACACATTCTCTTTGGTGTCTAATTTAGTGTCACTTCAAATGACACTCTTTGCTGAAAGAGACCAGCAAGGTGAGACGGCTTTAACATATATATTGGTACTTTTGGCAGTGTGGGCAGTGTGCCAACTCCTGCTGGAAAATGAAATCTGCATCTCCATAAAAGTTGTTGTCAGTAGCAGAGGGAAGCTGTAAGATATGAAGTGCTGTAAGATTTTGTGGGAAAACAAAACTGCACTGACTTTAGACTTGATAATAAAACACAGTGGATCAACACCAGCAGATGACAGACATGACTCTCCATCAAACCATCACTGATCACCAGTAAATTTTACATTTCATTTATAAAAATCAAGGGATCAGAGTCTGGAGGAAGAGTGGAGAGACACACAGTCCAAACTGCTCAAGGTCTAGTGATGTGAATTTTCCACCAATCAGTGATGGTTTGGAGAGTCATGTCTGTCATCTGCTGGTGTTGATCCACTGTGTTTTATTATCAAGTCTAAAGTCAGTGCAGTTTTGTTTTCCCACAAAATCTTACAGCACTTCATATCTTACAGCTTCCCTCTGCTACTGACAACTTTTACAGAGATGCAGATTTCATTTTCCAGCAGGACTTGGCACACTGCCCACACTGCCAAAAGTACTAATTGCTTCTTTGTAAGCCATAATCATCCACAATAAAATAAATAAATAAAAAAAGCTTAAAATAGATTACTTTTGTATATAATAAAGTAACTTTTTTCAATGATATTCTATTTTTTTTTTTTTCAGATTCATATAAACCATTTGGCTCTTAAAATTAAAAGTTGGTATGTAAAAATAAATAAATGCCCTGTGCCAAATTGTGAAGAAGAGGAAACGCTAGAATACTTCCTTTTTCAAAGCTATAGATCAAAAGAAACCGGTAATAAAATAAATTTAAAAATAAATAAATATGAGAACAATAGCTTACGTTTTTACAACAGTGCAAAAACAATAACAACAAAAAATATGGAAAACAAGATCAAGAATGACAAAAGATAACGTTTTTGTTTCAGGTACCTCAAGTACCTTGTTCTTAATCGAATTGTGTGAAAAATGAAGAGAAAAGTTTTTTTTTTTTAATGTCAGTGTCCTAGTTTTGCAATTTTGTCCATTATTTAGCAATTTTTGTATGTAATGTTTGCATAAGTTATTTGTTTTTTTGGTATATGTAATAAATACATTTTAATAAAAAAAATACATTTCTAAATTAAAGTGATGGAAAAATCTGACTCTATTTTTTGCAAAATAATATTACAAATATTGGAACTAGAATTATTCCTTTTATATAACTAACTTTCGTTTCTCTTCTACAAATATAAAATATGAAAAATATAAACTCATATGCGTAGTTAGCTGAAAACTGGCAACCGCACCACTGTAAATTCTTACTTTAAAATACTTTAGTCTACTTCAGTGTTTCAGAAGATTTTTGAGGACTTGTAATATCCTCTGAAAAGCGCATTATAACGTCACTGGCAGCAGAAGACTGTCGGATTGCCCACGTAAATGTGCAATCTCACTCGAGTCCAGAGGAGAAAAGAGGAGAGGATGATATATGGCCTCGTCTGGCAGGAGAAGAGATGAGGCGGGAATGGAGGGATGAAAGGAGAGGAGGAGCGGCTGAAGCTGGAACTCTGACGGCCAGACTGTTGGCAGAACACTGAGGCCCGTAATAGTCCAACACTTCGGCCAACTTCCTGCAGTAATTAGACAAAGTATCTGTCCTCTATCAAGATGTTCACCTTTTGTTAACATCATAGTTGTTAGACAGTCCAATTTGTCCTTTTTTTAAACTCATTACATCAGGGGTGTCCAAACTTTTTTTGTTGGGGGCCAGAAGGAGAAATATATTTGAAGTCACGGACCACAGACTCTGTAATAAAACAAATAATGAAATATACCACTTTAAATAATACATTATTTCTGATTATTTCATTTACACACAATTTTACTTGACTTACTATCTTTATCTATATTTGACAGTGTTGTGTAAACTAAAATTACTCAAATTGATGTTTAATTTCATGATGTTTCTTAATATTAAACTCCTTAATTACAGCAACTTTTAGACTCTTTGGCCCGTTTTCTGCGCTAGAAATGCGCACTCTCTCCGCTTTTAGACTCTTTGCCCCGTTTTTCTGCGCTACAATTGAGCACTCTCTCCGCTTGTAGGCTCTTTGACCCGTTTTTCTGCGCAAGAAATGCGCACTCTCTCCGCTTTTAGACTCTTTGGCCCGTTTTTCTGCACTACAACTGAGCACTCTCTCCGCTTTTAGACTCTTTGGCCCGTTTTTCTGCGCTACAACTGAGCACTCTCTCCACTTTTAGACTCTTTGGCCCGTTTTTCTGCACTACAACTGAGCACTCTCTTCGCTTTTAGACTCTTTGACCCGTTTTTCTGCGCAAGAAATGCACACTCTCTCCGCTTTTAGACTCTTTGGCCCGTTTTTCTGCGCTACAACTGAGCACTCTCTCCACTTTTAGACTCTTTGGCCTGTTTTTCTGCACTACAACTGAGCACTCTCTTCGCTTTTAGACTCTTTGACCCGTTTTTCTGCGCAAGAAATGCACACTCTCTCCGCTTTTAGACTCTTTGGCCCGTTTTTCTGAGCTACAACTGAGCACTCTCTTCGCTTTTAGACTCTTTGGCCCGTTTCTGACACCTAGCGTTCAAACTTTGAATCTTACATTATAAAAACCTGCTAAACAGCGGGCCAACTTTCATTCTATTTCTAAAATATTCATTCAAGCAGTTCAGTTTGATGGTTTGTGACCATCCATCTTCCTCTTGATTATATTCCAAAGGTTTTTAATTTGGTAAAATCAAAGAAACTCATCATTTTAAGTGGTCTTTTTTTCCAGAGCTGTATATATATTAAAGAAACTTGTATACATTAAACCAAACCCTGGACACTGGGACACTGGGATGCTGTTTAAACTGCAGGGCTCCACATTTCTCCCTCTGCGCTGATCGATTAAGAAAACATCTATCGTCTTGTTTGTGATAAACAAGCAGAAAGTGTCAGGATGAAAGGTGTATTGTGGATTGATGGTTTTCTCTGAGTGTAGCGAGAGCAATTCCTGAGCAGAGAAACAGTGCTTTACTTTAAAACGTGGTGAAGAATAGAGCGCAGGTGTGGTTTTGTGAGAAATGGAACAGTTCTTTCAGTAGAAAACTGTATAATTAAAGCAGAAAAGACTGAATTACTTTCAGTAGGCAGGTTTCCATCCAAACCTTTCGAAAAAAGAATGCGCAATTTCCAAATTTCGGCAGAAAAAAATGCGAATTAAGCCGTGTTTCCATTCACTACAGTTATGCGAATAAACTTTAGATAACGTGGGAGAGGACGCCAAACAAGCATGGAGAGGTTTGATTCTTTTTGCTCTGTGCAGAATTATTTTCGTGTCCATTTGCCATCTCTACATGGTGATGGTGTTTGCTGTTCAAAGACGCCGGGCAGGACGAGCACTGGAACCGTTATTAAGGGCGGAAATCTCGGCGCGACCACGGCGACAGCCACCGTATACCTGGGAGCGCAAACGAAACAAACTGTTCTGGGAGAACATCGTTCAGAGCCATTTTTCTGATCAGCTTTGGATTCGGCATTTTAGAATGTCCAAAACAACGTTTGAAAAGATGTGCGTCATGATTGGACCATATGTAGGGCCACGTATTTCCAGTCATCGCCCACCTGTGCCAACTGATAAGAGAATCGCCATCGCCATATACAAGCTGGCCACCTGTGCTGAGTACAGAGTAGTGGGTGAAACATTTGGTGTAAGCGTAACAACAGTCCATCGTTGTGTGTACGCTGTATGCCAAGCAATACGAATAAAACTAATGAACCGGTACATTGCATTACCGGACGCGACGGAGGCGCGAGAAATAGCACAGCGCAATAACGCGGCGCACCATATACCACAGGTGATACGTCATTTTTTATGCGAAAAACCCTTTTCCATCCAGTTTTTCCGAATTTTGCCGATGCGATATTCTAACTTTTCCACCCCCTCCTAGCGTAAAAATCGTTTTGCGATATTTGGGGTTTTTTTTCGAATTTTTGACTTTTTCCATCCAGCTTTTTTCATGCGCATTTTCAAAATGCGCAAAAACTTGGTGGATGGAAAACCCTCTAGTCACTGCTTTTCTGACACTCTTATTTATTTACACAATATTGGGTTTGCATAAAAAACACAGTATAGTTGTCTATCTCTTTCTGTCTCTATCTCAGTCTCTCTCTCTCTCTCTTTCTGTATTTCTCTTCATATCTCTCTTTTATATCACTTGTGTAATGTTCTTCAAAATGGCTTGGTTTGATTGGACGTCAGGGTTTATGGTGCAGGTGCACAGTTTATAATACAAGATAAAAAAATAAGATTACCCCATTGTTTTTTTTTTCATTTAATTTGAACAGACATTGTGTAAAATATATTTTGCTCCATCTGATGCCATTTAACGCTCCCCCTGATTTAGTTAATAGAAGTGTGCCATATCATATTTGGCCAATTTTTTTTTTATATCGTGAACAATATCATGATATTATACCCAGAAAAAATGCTTTTTTGCTTTTTTTTTGCACACTGTATACTAGAGACAGATTATATCGTATTATAATTTTTTTTTTATTCAGTGTTCATTTTTGTTATATCACCAAGAGTATTGTTATCGCGAAAATATCATGTAATATCATGATATTATTTTATGGTCATATCGCCCACCCCATAGTAGTTAATACAGCCTGAAGTGTGGTAATTAAGCAGTAAAGTCTTAACAATAGCATGTTTAATTTACACACACACACACAAAAACAGCAAAAACATTTTCCTAATCCAATCCACTTTCTGTTTTCACTGATTTCAGTGTGTAAATACAAAAATATGTTAAAATCAAAACATTGGGAGGTTGTGGAACAAACAAGACTACAGTGAACAGAACAATAATCATTTCTAATCGTCGTGTGCTTTTGTTTTTTTTAATTACGAGCATTTCTATTGCGGCATTCATCATGTACTTCATCATGGAAACAGTACCAAAAGTATGGACACACTTTAAATTCCGTGTTTTTTCTTTTTTTTTATATTCTTCATAGTAGATTAATACTAAAGTCATCCAAACCATTTTATCCAAATATTACCATTTTTAAACCTGATATTGATCATTATAACAATAAAATATAGTAATTTTGCATCATCGTTATTTCTTAGCCTGTTGCTGATCATGATTGAAAAAAATATACTCATTTTACACCACCTTTTCCATTTTTAAGCCTGATATTGATCATCATAACAATAAAATAGTAGTAATTTTGCACCAGTATTGTTTCTAAGCCTGTGGCTGATCATGATTGAGGTAAAATGTACTTTGTGTTTTGCACCATTGTTTATATGTTTATATTGATCACCATAACAACAAAATATTCTCATTTTGCACCATATTTTCACTTTTAAATGTGTATTTGATACCAATAACAGTACGTTAATGTAACATTGCCCTATTTTGCACCATTGCTTTCATTTTTCAGGCATGTTATTGACCATGATCACGATAAAACAGCACCATTTTCCCCACCACTCGTCGAGCAATACGAGCATCCAGGACTAACAAACCTCCCGTATAACCGAGGCCTGACATCCCCATGAAGAATGGTCTCGTTTAAGAGCGGGGAACTTGAGGCGCTAACGATCCAAATGTGAGGAAAACAAGAGGAAAGGGGGGGATTATTTTTTTATGGGGAGTGTAGTGTGTAGAGTCGGAGTGCCCTGAGCTCCCCGGAGCGGCGGCGCTTCTGCGGCCGGCGGCAGAATAATGGCTTCTGAAACAAAGCTTTAAATTAGGCCCACAGGTGGCCATTCTAATATTATCTGGAGTTCAACTGGGAAGCTTCTGGGGCTCGGGCAGGAAATGATATATCACCTCCGCTTCTGTCAGATGAGCAGAGAGAGAGATGCTAGATGACCCAATCTCTCTCTCTATCTGTGTGTGTGTACAGGAGTGTGTGTAGCAGAGTGTGTGGGCGTGAGAATGTGTGTTTGTCGGTCGGAGTGGGGTGGGGGGGGTGATTTATTTGGACCCCTGCTGATATGTGGTGCAGACATCACTGTTGCGTTTATCAAGACGAGACCGGAGCAATCATGGCGACTATTAGAGGAACCACAGGACACCGACCTTGTGTGTGTGTGTGTTATGTGTGTGTGGGGGTTATGTGTGTGTGTTGGTGTGTTTATGTGTGGAAGACATGTACTATATATATATATATATATTTTGTGGGGGGTGGAGGACGATTGGAAGATGTATGGTACAGTGCAAAAGTCATTAGATGTCCAGTCAATACAGCCATTAGGTACACGTTTTTCATTTGTCAGAGTCAGAGATTGGAAGACGTTGGTTGGAAAAATGCATGTTAAATTGCAATTTTCTCCAATTTTTGTTCTGCAATGTGCTTTGGATGCTTTATTAAATTTATCTGCAGAAATTTCTAATTATCACATTATATTACATTACAGGGGTTGGACAATGAAACTGAAATGAACTCCTGTCATTTTAGTGTGGGAAGTTTCACGGCTAAATTGGAGCAGCCTGGTGGCCAATCTTCATTAATTGCACATTATTGCACCAGTAAGAGCAGAGTGTGAAGGTTCAATTAGCAGGGTAAGAGAAATACACACGACAGTATGGGTGAAATACCAGAGTTCAAAAGAGGACAAATTGTTGGTGCACTTCTTGCTGGAGCATCTGTGACCAAGACAGCAAGTCTTTGTGATGCATCAAAAGCCACGGTATCCAGGGTAATGTCAGCATACCACCAAGAAGGACCAACCACATCCAACAGGATTAACTGTGGACGCTGTAAGAGGAAGCTGTCTGAAAGGGATGTTTGGGTGTTAACCCGGATTGTATCCAAAAAAACATAAAACCACGGCTGATCAAATCACGGCAGAATTCAATGTGCACCTCAACTCTCCTGTTTCCACCAGAACTGTCCGTCACCACAATACATTAATAGATGTTTCAGAAGTTTTATTGTCCAACCCCTAAAGAGAACTTAAAAGGCTACTTAAGCCAGAAACTAAACTTGTGAAAGGAGTTCTCTGAATTCTGCTCTTTACTGTGTGTGTGTGTCTGTGTGTGTGTGAACATGACTAACAGTGTGTGTAATGTGTTTTGCAGAGCTCCATGTACTCTCTGGCGCTGAAGTGTCTTATCAGCCTCTCCACCATCATCCTCCTCGGCCTCATCATTGCTTACCATGCTCGAGAGGTGCAGGTAAAAGTCCATGCACATACACACACACACACACACACACACACACACACACACATATACACAGAAATACACACAGAGATACACACAGGACACAGTATACGAGTGCATCTCAAAAAATTAAAATATCTTTATTCAATATCTTTCAGTATTTCAGTAATTGTCTACGACTGCAGCACAGCAGTACCAATATTACACATTATAGCCCAAAACCTCAAGTGTATTATTGTGATTATACCACAGTTTTATTATCGCTATTTATTAAAATATTTTGAGTTAAAAAGTAGGGAAAAAACAATATGTTTGGTTATAAAAACTCCACAAGTTAAAATAGTTCCATTGCTGCTCTGTTTGTAGCTGCGCTGTTTGGTTTGTAAGCGCTGCTGCATCGTTGCTAGGTTACCTGTGCTGTATGTGGTGGAGTAATACATGGAGAGCTTTGGTTACAGTGCATTACCGGCTGATAATGGTACTCATAGAACGCCTCTCAGCCAATCACATTGCAGGGTCGGGACTAACTGTGGTATATTTTCTAATATTTAAAATAATGAAGGTATAGGTAGGATTAGGCACCAATCAGAGCACTAAAAGTAAAAAAAAAATTACAAGCAAAACAAAACCAGACAACCAAACAGACAAAGCAAAACAAGATCAGATACCAAATTTAATTTAATTCAACATAACCTTATTATTATTATTATTATTATTATTAGCTTGATCTCCAGTGCAGTAACAGACAGACATTAGATAGACATTAGTTCAGAGACAGACATTAAATATGCATCAGTGTGAGACAAAACACAAGGTGCATATACAACAAGTACAGCAGACACAGACAGTCAATACAATCAATACAATAAATACATATAAATGTATGTAATGCACATTAGTGATTAAGGTGCAGCTATTTCTGACTGTAGTGAATATGCAGCCTAGTGCTATAATTTTGATGATTTTTGCAACCCCGTGTTGAGGATTCAAGTCCCAAAGCTAACTAGCAAGAGTTAGCATGGTCAATCTGGATATACAGCTTTGGAAAAAATAAGACACCCCTAAAAAATATGAGTTTCTTTGATCTTACCAAATTAAAATCCTCTGGAATATAATCAAGAGGAAGATGGATGATCACAAACCATCAAACCACCAAACTGAACTGCTTGAATTTTTGCACCGGGAGTAAAGCAGCATAAAGTTATCCAAAAGCAGTGTGTAAGACTGGTGGAGGAGAACATGATGCCAAGATGCATGAAAAAACTGTGATTAAAAACAGGGTTATTTTACCAAATATTGATTTTTTAACTCTTAAAACTTTATGAATATGAATATGATTTTGTTTACTTTGCATTATTTGAGGTCTGAAAGCTCTGCATCTTTTTATGTTATTTCAGCCATTTCTCATTTTCTGCTAAAAAAAATGCTCTAAATGACTAAAATATTTTTATTTGGAATTTGGGAGAAATGTTGTCTGTAGTTTATAGAATAAAACAACAATGTTCATTTTACTCAAACATAAACCTATAAATAGCAAAATCAGAGAAAATAATTCAGAAACTTTTTTTCAGAGCTGTATAACCTAGTTTAGGAAGATATTGGTACAGTACAACAGAGCAAATAGATTAGAGGAAAAGCCGATGTTTGGATCCCTGTGCTGAGGATTCTGGGAAATGTAGTGATTAAATTAGGTCCAAGTGTTTGTTAGTATAAAATGTTAGCTTAGCATCTCTCTAGCCTAGGTTTAATTCATAGACTGTGTATATCTGGACAGAGCATCGTCTCTCAAAAGTGAAGCCACCACAGGTCGGGCGCCCCCTGCTGTTCGGTTGCAGAACGCTGTGTAACCCCACCCATCCCCATAGGTTTCAAAAACAGGCAAAACAGACAAATTTCATTCACGTTTTTTTTTTTTTCAATATACTGTAATTCTACCTCTATTATTTAATTTTTTATATCTCCACAGAATTCGGGTTTTTAACGTTTTTTAAAAACGTTATTCAGTTCTATTTAAAAAGGTGTGGTTATTGGTGTGTAAAAGGGCTGGGTTACACCTAGCCGGGGTGGGACCATAGACTGTGTATAGCTCTATGGAGGCAGCCCTCAGGGGCGGGGTTATTTAAATGAGTAGGCTGTCTCTCTCCACAGTCTTATTCTCCCTCCTCTGGTCTCTACTGCGCTCTACAGACTCGGGTTTCAGGATCGCCAACATGGCGGAAGATTTTGGCTTCATTTTTTAATTAAACGAATGGGAACGGCGACATGGCGTCCATCTTTTTTTACAGTCTCTGGTTTAATCGAAAGAAAAGAAGCTCCGGGCTGATTGAGCCCAATAAAATAATGTTTTTTGTTTTTTTTTATTGCTGAAAAATAAAACCAGCGTGATTTACATTCCTATTCGTGTGGTGAGTTTCTGACATTTACAAATTACAAAACCTTTTCTATTAAAACAATTCGGGCTTTGTTAAATCATTTCTGTTACTTATTGAGTAAACACAGCGGCAACAGCCGGGCATCCTGTTATTAATAGAGGAAAGCAGATCACAATAAAACGTCAGAAACTTCACTCGTCCACTCGAGGGCCTGCGGAAAGAGGCTGGATCAAAGAGATACGGAGAAATTAACGCCGGCCTCGTTCTGTAAAACAGCGAAGAGAAGCTGCGGAAAACAAACAACAGAGAAAAAAAAAAACGAGCGAACAAACAGATTAGAGAAACAAACAGCTGATGTTTGGAACCCCGTGTTGAACCCATCCTCACTCCGTTACCGGTGCTCGTCCCCGCGGTTCGAGATCCACGCAGGGGAAAGAAATCCACTCTTTTCTTCAAATTTTTCAGAGAGTTATGCTTTTTTTTTTTATTATTTTTGGCCTGAGTCATGTTGCCTTTTGTTTCAGTGGTGAAGGAGAGGACTGTTGAGTCACGCTGTTTTAGGGCTTTTGCCTTTAGCGAAGTTCCAGTCAGTTTAGCTGAACGTTAGCGTTATGCTAATAGGAGCGCTGGCTCTGAAAAGGCCTTGTGGAGAGGAGAGACATGCAAGCAGTCAGCCAGTACACACACACTGAGACACACACACTGAGACACACACACTTTTTTTTCTCTCTCTCTCTGTCTCTCTCTGTCTCACACACACATATATACACACACACACACACGGCATTTATGAATGCTAGCCGTGCAGATGTTTTCATTGATAAAGGACACTCGTGCGCCTTCCTGTAGATAAAATGTCACATAATTCCCAGATGACTCAGTGTCTAACACACACATACACAACACACACACACAGAAACACGAGAATGATGTACAGCCATGAAGGAGAGAGAAAGCAAGAGAGAGAACGAGAGAGAGAGAGAGAACGAGAGATAAAACACTGTATGCTAATCTCTATGCTAATCTCTCTGGAATGATCCTCCTAATGAAGTGAAGTTCTTGACAGAGAGACATTTACCATTAGTCACTTCCTGTGTAAATCCTCACGTTATCACTTTATGCCTGCCTGACTCCGTCTTTGTCATGAGGACGTGTTTAAACTATCAGTATAACTATCAGCACAAGTTTAGACAGTAAAAAGCTAGAGCTAGAGTAGCTCAGCGTGATCACATCCCCAAGGTCAGAATTTGATATAATGGAATATAATTGTGTCTCAGCTCAGTATAGTTTTGGTTCTGAAAAAATAAGGATTGGATAAAAATGTGTGTTGCATTAATATGGGGGAGGTGTGGTGGTTGTGGGTTCCATACCCATGTCTAATAAGCTTGCAGTGTTGAGCAATGCCATTAACTCTCTGAACTCTCTAAAAGGGGCGCTTTGCTCTGATCACAACAATTTTCTTAAGTTGGAACTGTATATGCAAGGAGATATATTGATCCCAGGGTTGTGGGTTCAATGCCCAATTCTATGAATTCCTGGGGCACTTTGCTCTGACAATGACGGCTTTCTAAAGCTGATACTATATATGCAAAGGGATATATATGCTAGTCCTAGGGTTGTGGGTTCAATTCCCAGGTTCGATAAGCTTGCAGTGTTGTACTCTTGAGCAATGCCAATAACTCTATAAATTCCTGGGGCACTTTCCTGACAATGGCGGCTTTCTAAAGCTGATACTATATATGCAAAGGGATATATATGCTAGTCCTAGGGTTGTGGGTTCAATTCCCAGGTTCGCTAAGCTTGCAATGTTGTACTCTTGAGCAATGCCAATAACTCTATAAATTCCTGGGGCACTTTGCTCTGACAATGACAAGTTTCTAAAGCTGATACTATATATGCAAAGGGATATATCTATATATGCTAGTCCTAGGGTTGTGGGTTCAATTCCCAGGTTTGCTAAGCTTGCAGTGTTGTACTCTTGAGCAATGCCATTAACTCTCTAAATTCCAGGTGTGCTGAGCTCTAACAATAATGACTTTCTAAAGCTGATACTATGTATGCAAAGGGATATATATATATGCTAGTCCTAGGGTTGTGGGTTCAATTCCCAGGTTTGCTAAGCTTGCAGTGTTGTACTCTTGAACAATGCCAATAACTCTATGAATTCCTGGGGCACTTTGCTCTGACAATGACGGCTTTCTAAAGCTGATACTATATATGCAAAGGGATATATATATGCTAGTCCTAGGGTTGTGGGTTCAATTCCCAAGTCCTCTAAGCTTGCAGTGTTGTACACTTAAGCAATGCCAATAACTCTATAAGTTCCTTTGGGCACTTTGCTCTGACAATGACTTTCTTAAGCTGATACTATATATGCAAAGGGATGCTAGTCCTAGGGTTGTGGGTTCAATTCCCGGGTTCGCTAAGCTTGCAGTGTTGTACTCTTGAGCAATGCCATTAACTCTCTAAATTCCAGGTGTGCTGTGCTCTAACAATAATGACTTTCTAACGCTGGTACTGTATTTGCAAAGACATACTGATCCCAGGGTTGTGGGTTCACACCCCCAAAGTCAGAATTTGATATAATGGAATAGGGTTGTGTCTCAGTTCAGTACAGTTAGTTTTTGTTCTGAAAAATAAGAACTGGCTAAAAATTCGCCTTGGCAAATATTGTGATAAGATAAATGATTTCATCATTTTATTTCTTTTTGCTAAGTTACAAAATCAGGATTTTGGAGATCGGGATATCACTGGTTCGAATCCCATCGAATCCCTGTCATGCAGCTTGCCATCAGCTGACGGAGTGAGCACAATTCGCCTTGCTCTCTCTGGGTGGGTACAGTAGAGTAGATGGTCCTCTCTCTTTCCCCTCATCACTCCTAGGTTGATGTGGATCAGCACGAGGCTGCATCTGTGAGCTGATGTATCAGAACCACCAGAGTCGCTGCGCTTTCCTCCGAGCTTTAGCACTCTGTTCTGCTACTCGGCAATGCTGCATCAGCATCAACAGCAGTTTAAAAAGAGGCGGAGTCTGACTTCACATGTGTCGGAGGAGACATGTGCTTTGTTTTCACCCTCCTTTTGTTGTGGCATCACTAGTGATGGAAAATATTCAGCTGACTAGCAGATAAATGGGTGGGACAATTGGCCTAGCTAAATTGGGAAGTATTGAAAAAATAAATAAATAAATAAAATTAGACATTTTTAATATTAACCCTTATCAGTGCCGGTCATAAATTAAAAAGGTCAGCAGAAACAGCAGTTAATACACATATTTGCACCTGTTTAACTGTTTTAAGCCCCTCATTACTCTTCTCATTAATGCACATGGTGGCTCGCGCTTATAATACCCGTTTTTATTCAGTCAGTTTGATGATATTTTCTGTATATTCATCTGTATGAAATGCAATAGCAATCACAAACAAGTTTCCCTCTGAAATAATAATTGCTTTTTACGAGAAACAAGTCTTTTTCTCATGCGCAGTCTAGCGTATCATATTGGATTTGGCCCCCAGGGTTTATAATACGTAGCCTATAAAGAGAAATGAGGCTGACTGTGGGTTTGACAGGGTTTGACTGTAAGAATCACTTTATTAAGGATTTTTTTTTTCCTCATGATTTTTTCATTTTTTTTAAATGAGAAGCTTTAGGATAATAGACACCTAATTACTGTGTATCGCTCTGTATCACACCATCATTTACTTCAGCAGTGTATAAAATAAATGTAATAAGTGTGTGTAAGTGTGTGTGTGTTGGGGGGGGGGGGGGGTGTGATTGTTAATTTTTGACAGCAGTGTTGCTATAGATACTACAGTATTTTTTACAGCTCTCATACAAAAATCATAGTCCTTAAATCAAAACACAAAGTTAATAGAGACTTATATTTAAGTTGATTATTTAATATACAACTTTATTCTAAATTAACTAAATAAACCGATTCTAAGAATAGACTTTAAACTTTAAGTCTCTTTAAAAATGCTAACTTACTAATATGCTAACATTAAATGTTTAAAAAAAGACTAAAAACTAACTTTAAGAACGCTAACTATCTAGTAAATAAATGTTAAAGGTTTTAAAAAAGTAACAGGCTAAACTTAAAAAAGCTAACTAACTTATATTGTAATGTTAAATGTTTTTTAAAAACTAACAGGCTAAAATTATGAAAGTCTAACTCACTAATATGCTAACTCAAATGTGTTAAAATAAAACTAACAGGCTAATTTTATGAAAGTCTAACTCACTAATATGCTAACTCAAATGTGTTAAAAAAAATCTACCAGGCTAATTTTAAGAAAGCTAACTCACTAATATGCTAACTACAAATGCGTTAAAATATAACTAACAGGCTAATTTTATGAAAGGCTAACTCACTAATATGCTAACTGCAAATGTGTTAAAAAAAACTAACAGGCTAATTTTATGAAAGGCTAACTCACTAATATGCTAACTCAAATGTGTTAAAAAAAAACTAACAGGCTAAAATTATGAAAGGCTAACTCACTAATATGCTAACTACAAATGCGTTAAAATATAACTAACAGGCTAATTTTATGAAAGGTTAACTCACTAATATGCTAACTCAAATGTGTTAAAAAAAATCTACCAGGCTAATTTTAAGAAAGCTAACTCACTAATATGCTAACTCAAATGTGGTAAAAAAAACTAACAGGCTAATTTTATGAAAGGTTAACTCACTAATATGCTAACTCAAATGTGTTAAAAAAAATCTACCAGGCTAATTTTAAGAAAGCTAACTCACTTATATGCTAACTGCAGATGTGATAAAAAAGAAACAGGCTAATTTTAAGAAGGCTAACTCACTAATGCTAACTGTAAATTTGTTAAAACCTAATCCTAACCATACTATTCTGAATATAACCTTAAACCTAATTTTAATACTAACATTATTTTACCCATAACCATACTACACTTTATCCTTATTCTAGTCCTATTTCTAACCTAATCTTGACCCTAATTTTAATTCTCATTTTAATCCTAATCTTTATCCTATCCTAACTGTAATCATACTTATCTTAACCTAACCTTAAATTTAATCTAATTCTATCCTAACCCATGACATAATCATACTAATGTTTATCTTTATAATTAACCTTATTTAACCCTAATCTTAATCCCAGTCCTAAACATACTAATCTTAACCTAACCTTAACCTTAACCTTAATCCTGTCCTAACCTGGAACATAATCATACTTTGTCTTAATTTTAGTCTTATTTCTAAACTATACCTTAATCCTCATTATAATCTTCATGTTAATCCCAATGTTAATCCTAACCCAACCTTAACTCTGGCAATGTTAAATCATGATTACTCATGATTAGCTTTATCCTCATATTAAGTAAAACTGGTGCACCTACGTATGTGTGTGTGTGTGTGTGTGTGTGTGTGTAGAGCTCATTTAGCTGGATGGTGTATTTCCTGTGACTGTGTGTGTGTGTGTGTGTGATGTGTTTCCTTGGTGATGAGTCCCTGTTCCTGGGTTTGACTCAGATGCTGTCAGCTCACTTCTGGAGGGAGGATGAGAGAGTGTGTGTGTGTGTGTGTGTGTGTGTGTGTGTGTGTGTGTGTGTGTGTGACCTGGTTGAATGAAAATGAGAGCATGGATGATGGCAGAAGGAGCGTCGTGTTGAAGTCGGGGAGAATATCATCAGCAGCAGGCGGCGGAGAGCGAGACGGAGGAAGAGACAATCAGGAGGAAGAATCACATGATTAGATATAGATTATTGATCGGTTCTGAAAGAACACGGCCATCAATAACAGGTGTCATGCTGTGACAGTGGAAGTGGACATTTAGAAGCAGCTTATAAATACAAGACTTGATGCTTTGAAGGAGCCGTGTGTCGTCAAAAAATCTAATTTATTATCACCCTTAATCCAAAAATAGCCCATCAACAAACTAATTGTGTCTCTTTGGGAGGGATTCGTTTCTCAGGAGGTTCTAAGGGGCGTCCTCTGTGATTTTATTCCTGTCCAGAACGACCATGTACGTCTTTTTCTCAGACTCCCTCTGAGGAAAAAATTACAGGCTGAATTATCTAATGTTTTTCGCTGATTTTTTTTTTGTGGTCCTCCAGTAATTTTACTCCTGTCCGGACGCACACCTCTGAGTTTCATCACCTCACTTATAATAATAAAATTGCTATTGGTTCTTTGCCACGCACCATAATTACACTTTGGGTACGTGTTTCCACAGAGATACACATTAAAAACACAACAGCGAGTGGAAATGGAGGAGCTACTGAACACCATGTCATGTGACCGAGAAAGCCCAAAACTCACTGGTCCTGCTGTTTTTTTTCTTTTCATTTGCAGTCCGAATGCAGGGGTTTTATCACTGAGTAGAAGTGTGAAATATTTTTTACAGACGTACCCCTTAGAAACTAATCCCACCTGGATTGACCTAGAACTTAAATCATCCTTTTTATAGCTTCCAGTCAGCATAATGTACTCCTGCACTGTGGGGTGTAAGAATATATTGATATATTTAGGTATTGCAAAATTTAAACTATAAAAAACTATATCGATTTTCAAAAACTACAGTTAGTTTCGATTTTTTAATACATAGTTTACATAGAAAAAAAATAATAAAAATTAGTATAAGACAGTGGTTCATTTAGAGTTGTGTTAAAACCCCACCCACTAGATGGCAGTGGTGTCTTTCATTACATCCTACTGTTCTTACATACAAAATATATTTTTTCTTATTTAAGTCAAATTTTATGAATATGATATGATTTTTTATTAAAATAAAAATCGCAATGTATCGGCTTGCTTACAGTATAGCAATATATGCAATATTTTATATAATCCGGTACCGGATATTACTTTAACATATTTTTCCTGAAGCATATTACTGGATGCATTTCAGTGTTTGAGTTATTTTTAAGAAATATTAGCGTTAGATTGACAAAATTAAGTTATATTACTAAATATTAAATCATGATTAATTTTTTTATGCTGGGATTTCTCAGTATTGTTGTAAAAGGACAGTAATAATAGTGTAGTGTGATTTAAAAACACCAATTTCTTATTTTTTTTTTTTACTTTCCAGTACTCGTTAGTACCAAGACATTTCGGTCTGTGCTTTTTTTATCGAAATTTCGATATCTAGCACTTATCCTCTAGTTCTTCTTTATTGGTAATAGCATAATGCCCACAAGAAGCTTGTGGGTGGTCTCTTCTCAGTCCAGCAGTGACACCGCCATGTTTAAAAACACCAAAAGCACCCCCGCAGTCACAGTAATTGCAACCAATCACATGGAGGGGAAGATTTCAGAACGAACACAGTGGCAATTAGAACCAATCGCAGGCAGTGGGAGGTCTCAGAACAAACAAGGTGGTGTACGAAACCAATCAGAGTGAAAAGAGGGTTTTAATTACAGCAGAGGAGGAAATCTCAGAATGTACTGAAGTGCTAATTATAACCAATCGCAGTCGAGAGGCCTCCGTCACAGAGTCATGAGGAGGAGGTTTCTGGTTGGATCCAGTTGTCATACAGTGTTAGAAACTACGTAAGCGGGTCTTTTTGAGATTTACAACTAAAGAAAAAACAACATAAATCTGTTTACCTTTTTGAAGTAGCGGTCCCTCCTTCAGCGCCCAGCGGCGCCGTAACTTGAGCTAAGTTTACGCTCCCCCTCCCGCCGCTCCTCCTTGATCCTTACAGAGTGACATTGAAAGAGATTCATGAGCCTCACGGCCTCAGCTAAAGCCTATTAAACGGTTTGGTGAATCATTGGCGTTACAAGAAGCCAATTTCATAATTATCTTTGAGTGCAAGGTTGGGCTGGGAAAGGATTTTTGGAAGCAGCCCGTGCGGATGATTGCCGTTTCCGAGGGCTGTTTTGTGCATCAGTCTTCCTTCTCATTAGTGGAGTTTTATAACGTAAATTTGGGAGTTTGATCCACGCCCTTACTCCTCTCTTTTCCTTCCCTTCAGTCAAGGGCGTGGGGAAATACTAGCAAAAATCTTGTTAAAATTGAAAAAAAGACTGTTAGAGACTGTTATTAAGTGAAATTTGAAGAGAAACTTTTTTAGGCGTCAGTAGTTAGCATTGCTATTTTTAGATCGATTTGATCAATTGCATAATTCCACAGTGAATTACCTTGAATGTGGACTTTTCCTCGATACATGGAACTAACTGTGTATTATTTAGGGTTATTGTGATTTCAGTCATTTTAAATCACATTGTTGCTAAGTAACCATTTATTATTGTTAACGAAAACGAACCAAATACGAAAACTGTAAGTGAAAAAAATAATTTATTTATAGTCGCTGTTTATTTGTGCCGATTCTGTCCACGAAGCGGGAATCGGATTTAGCAGGGAGTTGGATTCGGCACAACAAGTCTCTCTCTCTCTCTCTCTCTCTCTCTGTCTCTCTCTGTCTCTCTCTCTCTCTGTCTCTGTGTCTCTCCCTCTCTCTCTCGCACGTGAACTCCTCTGCGTTTGACTTGCAGCACTGTGTGTAGCTGTTCTTAAAAATTATTTAAATAAAAAAATTGTTCTATGCTTCTATGTTACAGTGTTAATTAACATAATTCTGATCATATTTCGCTCATTCAAACCGCCCGAAAACAGCCAGTTTATGGGGCAAAACAACAGTAATCTGCCCTTTAATCAGGCATTTAAATGGCTTTTTAAAATGTAAATAAGAGCATTTGTTTCTGGGATTAAAAGCGTGAATTCAGCTGTAACTGGAAATATCTGCTGTGCAAAACTGTGCTGGACTGAGGAGCACAGCTTTCCACACATCCTCACGTTTACAAGCACGTGCCCAACCATGTGGATAGAGGCCATGCTGCAGTCACCTTGACATGTCTCTCCAAACCATCAGTGATCATCAGTAAATTTGACATTTTATTTATAAAAATCAAGGGAGCGGAGTCTGGAGGAAGAGTGGAGAGACACACAGTCCAAACTGCTCGAGGTCTAGTGTGAAGTTTCCACCAATCAGTGATGGTTTGGAGAGACATGTCTGATATCTGCTGGTGTTGATCCACTGTGTTTTATTATCAAGTCCAAAGTCAGTGCAGTGTTTTATGGAGATGTGGATTTCATTTTCCAGCAGGATTACCTTAGCACACTGCCCACACTGCCACCAAAAGTACCAATTGGTCTTACTGTATATAATGTTCTAATGGTCTAAGATACAGATTAGTGGCTGTAAATCATAATCATCAACAATAAAATAAATAATTGCGTAGTACATCTATATAATATATGAGATGCACTAGTATATGAAAATGCTTGCAATGCGTGAAATATGACCTATGCAATGATTTAGTACCTACATTGTTTCTACAGTCTCTCAATGGGATGGCACTATGTTATTGCTAGTGATCAATGTATCTCACGCATGCACTGTAGTTTACATCTTTTCCAGCCTAAGCCTGTAAATGATGTTTTATTAACTTTTATTGGCAATGTCTCGCTTGTAAATGAAGCAATTACAGAGAAAGTTTCCCGCCCAAATCCCATCCAGTCAGGCTTAAAGCCAATTATTCGTCAGAGGGAGAAAACAGTGCGTCCGGGCATGGAAAAAAACTGAAATAGCAACCCTGCTTTTATTGAGCTCCTGAGAAATGATTTCAGCTGAGGAGGAAGCTTACAACTTGCATCTGGTTGACATTGTTCATTAAACCTGAGACACAGATTTATAGGTTTACTAAACACGGCGTAAAGCGTTTGTTCACAACACGTACAATATTTTTGGATAGTAAAACAATATATATATATATATATTTAACATACTAGAATTGCATGGGATTCGGAAAACTGTAATCTGTATATGTGGGACTAACACCTCCACATGCTTTCTGGTTTTCTGCTTCAGAACTTAGTGATGTGGATTGGGTCAGGTAGGGTTTGTATTTAAAACCTCATGCTGCAGGTCAGGTCAACTTAGGTTTAAAACTAGAACTTGATGCTGTGGTTCAGATTGTGTAAGGTTCATATTTAGAACTTGAGTTCGGGTAGAATTTCATCTCTGAAATTGATGATGTGTGTTTGGTCAGTTAGGGCTCAAACCTACAACCTGATGGATCAGATTGCATAAGGTTCAGACTTAGAACTTGGATAGAATTCCACTTCTGAATTTGGTGATGTGGGTTGGATCAGTTAGGGCTTTAACCTACAACCTGATGATGTGGAGTTGGACAGTTAGGGCTCAAACCTACAATCTGATGATGTGGAGTTGGTCAGTTAGAGCTTAAACATAAAACCTGGTGATGTGGATTGGGTCAGTTAAAGCTCAAACCTACAACCTGATGCTTAGTGACCCTGGTGTTGGGTCAGTTAGGGTTTGTGTTCAGAACTTGATGCTGTGGGTCAGACTGTTTAAGTTTTAGACCCAGAACTTGAGGTTGCATATCAATTCTACCTCTAAACTTGATGATGTAAATTGGGCCAGTTAGGTCTTAAACCTACAGCATGATGATATGGATTGGGTCAGTTAGGGCTCAAACCTACAACCTGATGCATCAGATTGCGTAAGGTTCAGACTCAGAATTTGAGGTTGGATAGAATTCCACTTCTGAACTTGGTGATGTGGGTTGGGTCAGTTAAGGCTCAAACCTACAACCTGATGCTGTGGATTGGGTCAGTTAGTGCTTAAACCTACAACCTGATGATGTGGATTGGGTCAGTTAGTGCTTAAACCTACAACCTGATGATGTGGATTGTGTCAGTTAGGGCTTGAACCTACAACCTGATGGATCAGATTGCGTAAGGCTCAGACTCAGAACTTGAGGTTGGGTAGAATTCCACCTCTGAACTTGATGATGTGGGTTGGGTCAGTTAGGGTTCAAATCTACAACCTGATGATGTGGATTGGATCTGTTAGGTCTTAAACCTACAGCCTGATGACGTGGATTGGGTCCAGTAGGGTTTGTACTCAAAAAGTTTATAATGTGATGCCGCGGGTCAGTTCAGTTAAGGTTCAGACTCGGAGCTTCAGGTCAGGTAAGGTTTTAACGTGATGACGCAGGTTGAGTCAGGCGGGGTTCGGCGCTCGTTGCGCTGTCTTGATGATGTGGTAGGGTTGAGTTCAGACAGAATTTGGTTTGACTCAGTGAGGTCGGGTCGGGCTGTGTTTGGGTTTGGAACGTGTTCAAGTAAAGCTGTGTTTGGATACACACCAGGGTCCAGCTTGGCGCTGTGTGTGTGTGTGTGTGTGTGTGTTACTGTGCTGAATGTGCAGAGATATCAGGACTGTCCTCATTGGTATTCTGGGTTGATTAGGAATACCTGGCACCTCTTCAGCTTTACATTTCAGGGATTTTAATGTGTGTGTGAGTGTGTGTGTTTGTGTGTGTGTTTGTGTGTGTGTGTGTGTGTGTTTGTGTTTGACTGATTACTGGGCTGTGATGCTCTGGGGAGTTCTGTTCCTTTATCACAACAGAGGTGTCCATCTCTGACAGAACAGAGCAAGACCATGAAAACAAACTCTTCTCTCTCTCTTTATCTCTCTTTATCTCCCTCTATTCACTCCTTCATCTCTTTTACACTTTTTCTTTACACTCTCCTTTTATCTCCTTCTCTACCCTTTTTTCCTGTTCCCCCTCTCTCTCTCTCTTCTCCATGTCCTTCCACCCTTTTACCTCTCCCTTTCTTTCCTTCTCTCTCTCTCTTCCTCTCATGCTCTCTCACTCTATCCTTTCCACTCGTTCTTCTCTCTCTCTTATTGCTCTCTTTTCCTCTCTACCTACCTCTCCTTCATCTAATATATTTTTGTTCTTTCTTTATATATTTCATCCCTCTGTTCTTCTTCTCTCTCTTTTCCACTTTCTTCCTGTTTTTCTTTCTTTCTTCTCTCTTTCTCTCGTCCTTTCCTCCCTTTCTTTTCACTTTCCTCTCTTTTATGGGTCTCTCTCTCACCATGTTCTCTGTCTTTCTCTTACTCTGTTTTCAAGCCTAATTCTCTTCTCTTCCTTTAATTGTTTCCATTAATCTTTCACATTTCTACCCCTCCCTCTCTTTCTTTCCTTCTCTCTCCCTCCTACCCTTGCTCTGCTCTTTTCTCTCTTTCCTCTCTCTCTCTCTTCTGTTTTTTTTGCCCTCTTATTCTAAATACCTCTTCTTCATATAATATTTGCTTGAGTTCTTTTTCATTCATCTGTTCTTCTCTCCCTTTTTTTCCACTTTGTTCCTGTTTTTCTTTGTTTCTTCTCTCTTTCTATGTCCTTTCCTCCCTTTCTGTTTTATATCCTCTTTTCCTCATTTCACCTGTTCTCTGTCTCTCTATATCCCTTGTTCTCTCACTCTGTCCTTTCCTCTCTTTCTTTTCTCGCTTCTGTTTTTTATTGCTCTCTTTTTCTCTCCTTCATCTAATATTTTTCCTTCAATTCTCTTTCATTCATTTGTTCTTCCTACTTTTTCTGTCTTTCTTCTCTCTTTCTAAGTCCTTTCTTTACTTTCTTTTCACTATTCATTCTTTTATGCGTCTCTCTTACCCTTTTTCATATCCTTTCTTTCCTTCAATTCATCTGTTTTCCGTCTCTTTTCAGCTCTTACTCTCTCGCTCTTTCCTTTCCTCTCTGTCTTCTCTCTCTTCTGTTTTTCATTGCCCTCTTTTTGCCTTTAACTCTATTTTTCTCATCAAATAATTCTCTAATTTAATCTGTCTTTCTCTTTCTTTCCCTCTTTTACTTTCTTCTCTCTCTCTATTTATTCTTTTATCCTTCTCTTATCCTTTTATCATTCTTCCATATCCTTTCTTTCACCTGTTCTCTGACTCTTCCTGTCTCTCGCTCTTCCTCTTACTCCTTTTTTCTTCCTTATTTATTTCCATTAATCTTTCACATTTCCACCCTACTCTCTCTCTTTTTCTTCCGTTCTCTCTCTTTCCATTTCTCTCCCTATCTCTCTCTTGCTCTATTCTTTCTCTCAATTTTTTTATTTATCTTTTTTCTCTACCTCTTCTTCATTTAATATCTTTTCTTCAATTACCTTTCTTTCATCTGTTCTTCTCTCTCTTTCTTTCTCTCCACTCTCTGTCTTCATCTCTCTTTATATCCTTTCTTTCCTTAATTTCACTTGTTTGTTCTTGTCTCTTTCTGTCTCTTGCTCTCTCACTCTTTCTCTTACTCCTTTTTCAGGCCCACCTTTTCTCTCTTCCTCATTTATTTCCATTAATCTTTTCCATTTCCACCCCAATCTCTCTCTCTCCCTCTTTTTCTTTCCTACTTTCTCTCTCTCCCTTGCTCCCTCGCTCGTCCTGCCTCTGGTCTGTACCTTTCTCTCCCAATTTTTCCTAATTGGCTCTGGCCTTTATTTAATGGGAGGGCCTGGCTTTCTCTCTCTCTCTCTTTCTCTCTTTTTCTCTTTCTTTCTCTTTTTCTCTCTCTCTCTCTCAGTGATGATGGAGGAAGGTGGGCCGGTTCTGTCGTTCACATTGACCGATTACCTTCACTAATGGAATTTAATAATTAAGCGTATCCCGGTGGCGATCGGGCCCCAAAAAAGGAACGACAGGAAAGAGGGAGGAGCGGGGAGCGCGAGAGGGACGAGTGCAGGGACAGAGGCGAGAGGAGGAGAGGAGGATGATGATGGACGATGGAGCTTCATCTTCTCTCTCCGCTCCGCTCTGATTCTCTGATTCTCTCTCTCTCTCTCTCCTGCACTTCAGCTCAGCACACGACACACACTCCAGCAGCACGGCAGATGTTGTAAAACACACACACACACACACACACACACACTCACACACACATTCACAATTCATTGATCCAAACTCCTGCACACCCACACACTCAGAATGAAAGAACATTCCCTTCCTCTCTCTATCATAACCCACCCACTCTCTCTCTCTCTCTCTCTCTCTCTTTCACTCTCTCTCTCACACACTCACACACACATTCATGCCCTGCCTCACTCTCCATCTCTCCTCTACTCCTTTTCTTCTTCAACATTCTATTTTCACTCCACCTCTCCTTTCCCCTGCACTCTCTCTCTCTTTCTATTTCTCTCTCTCTCTCAGTGTATTTCCTGTTCACTCTCTCTTTCTATCAAACTATTTTTTCCTGTTCTGTCTCTCTCTATCTCTCTTTTCTTAGCTGTTTACCTTCCCCTCTCTTTTCTCTCTCTCTCTATTCTCTCTCTCTGTCTCAGTCTCAAACTTCTTTCACTTCTCTCTCTCTTTTTACGTTTACTTTCCCTCCAATTCCTCTCTTCAATCTCTCTCTCTCCCTCTTAACCCCCTTTTTATGATGTTCTTTCTCTCACTTTATCTCTGTCCTTTCGCCCTCCTCACCTCTCCATCTTTCTTTCTTTTTCCTTTTTCCTTTTACCTTCTCCTCTTCTCCTCCTCTCTCCTTATCTTTCTGTCTCTCCTTTTCCTGCTTCTCTCCTTTCTTTTTCTCTGTTCTCCTGTTCACTTTCCTTCATATCTCTCTCTCTCTCTCACCCACACACACACACACTAACACACACACTCAGTCATTCTCTCTCTCCCTCACTAGGGACCCTAATTAAGCTTGGCTGGTCTTTGATGTTGTCGCCTAGGCAACAGTCACCATGACAAGGCTGGCTTTTCCAGAAAACACACACACACATATATACACACACACACACACACACACACACACACACATTATAGCTGTATGACAGTACAGTACAGTGCTTGCCCCCCCCTAAACACACACACACACACACGTAAGGTGTGTTCCAGAACATAGCATTTTAATTAGCACACACACACACACACTAAACACATCTAAACACACACACACACACACAGATTTGGCTACCAAGCATGAGTGAAGTGATGAAACATACTCCACCTACATGCCAAAGAGACCCCTTGAGATGCGTGTGTGTGTGTGTGTTTGTGTGTTTAGATGTGTTTAGTGTGTGTGTGTGTGTGAATGCTGACAGACGACTAATACACAACTACACTAACAAGACAAAGCTAATCAAAACAATACAGTAACGCCTGTATGGAGATCAGCCCCGTCACACGGCTCTCAGGACTCCCCCGTAATCATTAGCATTTCTGCTGCTAGTGTGTGTGTGTGTGTATAGATGTGTGTGCGTGTGTGTAAAAAAAGGTGTGTGTGTGCAAAAGGCGGAGGGAAAAACCCTCTCCCTCTCCGCACATCAGCTAAACAAACCACTTTAGCTCTCGCAATTACCGCTAAGCATGGCTACAGTGGCGAGCGGCACAATTAGCTTCCTCAGTCAGCGCCTGACCCAGGGCTGAAGACACCGAGAGAACCAGGAGAGACACAGACAGAGAGAGAGAGAGACAGACACAGAGAGAGAGAGACAGTAGGTGATATAACTGTCTCAGAATATTACAATAAGAGAATTATGTTTGCATATTCGTCGGCCTGTTTGGTTTTCTGGAGGGAAGATGGAAGAAGGCCCCGACAGCGAGTTCCCATCAATCTGCTTTACTTGCGCCGCCACAGAGCAAGCGCTTTAGTGTTCCCCTTTTTTAATTTCATAAGCACCGTTTAATGAGTATTTTGATTAGTCGAATTGAATTATTAATTCCGAATCTTGAAGTCTCCATTAAAAGTGTAATGGATGATTTGGCTCGGAGGGTGTTTATGTAAGCGCTCACTCCCATTTCTCTTTTTTCTCCGCCCTTTTCGGGGCTCTGATGAGGTGCGTTAAAATTCGAATTCGGAATACACACCGCTCATTCCAGCTGAACTTTTTTGCACTGATACATCAGCTCACAGACGCAGCCTTGTGCTGATCCACATCACCCTAGGAGTGATGAGCAGAAAGAGCGTCATCTACTGTACTGTACCCACCCAGAGAGAGCAAGGCCAATTGTGCTCTCTCAGGGCTCCGGCAGATGATGGCAAGCTGCATGACCGGGATTCCAGTGGTAACGCTTTACTATTAAAAAAGGTTTTAATGGTGCCTCCAAACGAGGATGGTATTTCATAATAGGATGTGTCTGACATGCCAATTTTCTGCTCTGTGTCTGTGCGCATACAGGGCAAAATATCTCATTCAATTCCAATATTTTAATATCAATATTACAATGCTTTTACACCAATACGTGAGGAAAAAAAGCACTGAGCTGATATTAAATTTGCACCTTCATCCTTGTGCTTTTGATATAAATTATCTTTTAACAAGCTTGTTACTGACATTTAAATAGATATGAACATTTGGGCTGTTATCTTCTTGTTTATGTGTCTTGTTTGATCTAATAATGTTATGTATTGTATTTTTCAGAATATAAGGCTCTTAAAATCCTTTAATTTTCCAAAAAATGTTCAGTGCGCCTTATAACCTTGTGTATAAGTTCAACCAGTCAGGTATTAAGGAGCAGTAAGGTCACTCCACTGAAGTACAGAGTTATAAGGGTACATTTTCAGTGAAGTTTCTCCAGCACTAAGGGTGGATGCATCAGCATTAGCATTAGCCGCTAACCATAGCACTAGCTCTTTTGCTGCTCAGAGGTGAGTACATTGGATTAAAACAATTATCGAATTGCATTTACATCCAGCTAGCACTTCAGTTAGCGACTAATGCTAATGCTGCTGCACCCAGCCATAGTGCTGGAGAAACTTCAATGAAAACTCACCCTTTTACAAAATATTGTAAATCTAAACTTACTGTACATAAACAGAAGCGCTTTACTCACGCAAATAAAGAGTTTTCAGGAGATAAATCTGTGTAGATTAACATTCAGTGCTCGTTTGACTTTGAAAGAAAATGTTTTTTTACGAATTATAGTTTTGTTAACTTAGGTGCTTCCTCCAGCTCTTCCCCATTAGAAGGGAAACATGGCGACGCCCTTGCTCACTTCGATGTAGGCATCCTTACTAGTGTGGCTTAATGCCCCTTGTAATCTGGTGGACCTTATATATGAAAATAGACCAGAAAATAGACGTTCGAAATTGATAGCGAACCTTACAATCCAGAGAACAGGGTCAACAATTCTACAGCACCATGAAGCAGAGAGGTTAAGGGTCTTTCTGAAGGACCAACAGTTGCAATTAATTGAACACAGGTATTGAACCCACAACCCTGTGATCAATAAGCTTTCTGATAATGTTAGGATGTTTCAGTAGCAGCAGCAGATTTAAACTCGAACTGCTCTTTACCTGACTGTGTATCAGAGATGGGAAGTAGCTGGCAAAGATAAGAAAAATGGCAGGTTTAAGTTCATTTTTACGCTCAACTTGCATTAATTATATGACGATATTATTTGGTATTTTACCTTGCGTCCCTCTTTATCAATATCCCAGACAGTCTTTGCTGTTGGTGTGGCGCAGTGGTGGTTGGTGTGGCGCAGAGCTACTCCATCATATGGGAGACTGGGGTTCAATTCCCGCTCTGTAACAGGAATAAACTTGTAAGATGCTCTGGATAAGAGTGTCAGATAAATGCTGTAAATAAAAGAAACACCACCTTCATGTTTATTAACCCTCACCTTCCTCTCTCTCTTTTCCTTTTAGCTCTTCGTCATCGACAACGGGGCGGACGACTGGCGCATCGCCATGACGATGGAGCGGGTGCTGCTCATCGCTCTGGAGCTGCTGGTGTCGGCGGTGCACCCGGTGCCGGGCGACTTCAAGTTCGTGTGGCGAGCGCGCCTGGCCTTCACCTACATCCCCTCGCAGGCGGAGGCAGACCTGGACATGGTGCTGTCTGTGCCCATGTTCCTCCGACTCTACCTCATCGCCCGCGTCATGCTCCTCCACAGCAAGCTCTTCACCGACGCCTCCTCACGGAGCATAGGGGCCCTCAACAAGGTCAGCAGCCGGGGACACAACTCCTGAGAACCGGAGAACTCCGGGTTCTGAGAAAATTATTTCTGCTGAGGGGTCACTGCTAATCATCTTGTACAGCTAGTGAACACAGTGATCACAATCAATCAATCAATAGGGCACTCAGTCAATCAATCAATGAATCAATCAATGTTTATTTTGCCTTAAACTAGGCAAGCATTTCCAATGAACATGGATTTGAATTTAAAAATAAAAACATTATTTAATTACCTTTGATAAAAACAAAAAAATATATAAATATGCAAGACAACAAAAACTGTAATAACTAGAATAACTGATATAAATAATACATTATGGTGATAATAATGATAATAATGACTAAGAGAGTTTCTCTGATTTTGCTATTTATAGGTTTATGTTTAAGTAAAATAAACATGGTTGTTTTATTTACCTTAAATAATTATAATAATAATAATAATTATTATAAAGTTAATAAGTCAATAAGTCAATATTTAGTGGAATAATCTTGATTTTAATCACAGTTTTTTTTTCATGCATCTTGGCATCATGTTCTCCTCCACCAGTCTTACACACTGCTTTTGGATAACTTTATGCTGCTTTACTCCTGGTGCAAAAATTCAAGCAGTTCAGTTTGATGGTTTGATGGTTTGTGATCATCCATCTTCCTCTTGATTATATTCCAGAGGTTTTTTTATTTGGTAAAATCAAAGAAACTCATCATTTTTAAGTGCTCTCTTATTTTTTTCTTATTTTTTTCTAAGCAAATACAACAATACAAAAAGTTAATCAGTAATGATAATGTGGTGAATATCAACATATAAATATTCATTTTTATATACAAACATTATCGCAAATCGAAATTATACAATATATCGTGATATCGATATTTTGTCCCACCTCTAATCCACACCCATAAATTACAAATTACCTCTATATAAGGAATCATATAAAGACTAATGACACATTTTCTCTGCAGAGCTTTATCAGCTAAATCCAGCAGCAGCAGCAGCAGCAGCGCAGACCAGCAACATTTCCACTGGTGGCAGTTACACACCCTAAACTCTTTTATAGTGAAATAATCCACATTAATTAATTAACTACAATAATTGACTGCATTGTGTAACAAAACAATAAGCAGCCATTGCTCAAAATAACAAGATATATTAGGAAAACAGTTAGAGAAAACAATAATAATAATAATTATTATGTGGGAATTTAGTGAAAAAGAGGTTTAGGAATGATTTAAGTAGAAATTGTTTCTGCTCATGTTTTATTGTTTTCTAAAATGTGATTCTAAAATTACATTTAAATTATCATTTTTCTTTCCTTATTTTCAGAGCAAATGCTGTACATTTAACTCCCAAAACTTTTTGTCAAGGTCAGCTTTTCTTGGGAACACAAAACAGGAACTGCTAATGCTCGCCATGGCTAAGCATCAGGGTTGCCAGGTTCAACAAAAATATCCAGCCCAAAGTCAGTCTAAAACCCGCCCTTCAGAAGCTGTGTGTTACACCTTCGAATCAAATGAGTGTACAACTTAGTTATTAATAATATTGTAACATTAATATTTTATTAGTTATTATTATTATATTATTTTATTAGTTATTGTATTATTATTATTATTAGTTTTATTTTCCAGTCAAGAACATTTAATACTAAAATAATTAGCAAAAAAATTACTTTTACTTATTTACATATCTGTTCTTGCCACTCTTGAGCTCTCTTCTCTGCTCTTTAATTTTTTTATTTATTTTTTTAACATCTGGTTACATTGTGATTTTTTTTTTTTTTTTTTTTTTTTGGTGGCTGAGATAAAAGTAGCCCAAAAAAAATGCATCCCGCCACCCCAGAATTTTCATCTGCAAATTTCCAAACAAGCCCAATTTGGCGGAAAAAATGCAAACCTTGTTGCGGAAAAAAAAGTAACACTCAGCTGCATGTGAACCCATCATCCACCACTGTGAAACATGGTGGTGGCAGCCTCATGCTGTGGGGATGCTTTTCTTCTTGATGGGAAGATGGATGGAGATAAATACAGGGCAATCCTAAAAAAGAAAAACTGTTGGAGGCTGCAAAAGACTTAAAAAAGGGATGGAGGTTGACCTTCCAGCAAGACAATGACCCTAAACATACAGCCAGAGCTACAGAGCTACAGTGGAATGGTTTTGACCAAATAATATTTATGTGTTGGTCAAAGTCTTGACCTAAATCCCTAAATCCCATCCAACAGGGCTGAGCTTGAGCTGTTTTGTAAAGAAGAATAGGGAAATAAACCAAAAAAAAAGTCTCTAGATGTGGAAAGCTGGTAGAGATGTACTTGCTCAAATTTGAAAAAGGCAAAAAAAATGGAAGGGAAAGTTTGGGAGGGGCACTGGGTGATGTATGGGTTTAGGGGTGGGGCAGGAGGGAGAAATAGCTGATTGGCTGTGTGCCTCTGATAGCAATAAGACCCAGATTGTTGGCGGTATTATTGTTTGATTGATCAATGTTGGTAAAACTCTCCAGTTTTATGATAATTTACTACGTAAATTTCTTGTTCAGTCATGATTCACTGCTTAGTTTTCCTGTTTTATGGTAATTTGCCGAGGCTTGACCACACAGCTCATTAATTCAGTGGTATTTTACCACAGAATCGAGTGTTTGTTTCCTGTCATACTGAGAGTTTCTGTCTGATTCATGTGGTAATTTAAACTGTACCACAGAAAAAAATATACCACAAGACTTTGAAAAAATATATATAATATATATAATATATATATATATTAAACCGTGTTTGTATGAAATGTAACCCCATTAAACAGGCAACAATAGTCTGCCTCACATTACAGCACTAAATCTTGAGGATTTCGGGTTAAGCATTACATTAATGAAAATCATAATTGTAATTGTTTTAGAAAGTTTGTGGTTTTAAGGTGACAAAATGCTGGTCAGCCACCTTGGTGGTACTAATCGTGCAGTTCGACCCTATTGGTAATCTTGGTACTGTAGTCTTGGTCATATTGGTCAGGTTGAACATCATCATGGGATACCAGCTAAACCATCAACTCAAATTAAAACCTTGTAATACCTTGTGTTCGTCAAGAACTAAGCTGGTCAGCCTTGGTCTGGCCACGCCTCTATTTCTCCTTTTTCTGCACAAATCTTTTCAATATGTCCAAACCCTGATTGTATATTAACTGGCCTTGTAGCTCCACTGTGAATCTAAAGATTTGCAGAACTAAAGACCTTCAGGCAGCACGTTCTTTCAGCGGATTGGCTGCATATGGTGTAAAATGTAGGAACTGTAAGTAACATTTTTGAGCCAAATGAACCTTTTAAAGCCTTTTGAGCGTTTGTATGCGAGGTCAGTGTCAGCGGGGAGAGTTAATTGAGTTGAACTTAGTTGTGCTCAGAAACGCTACATGATTTATGGAGCGGAGGCCTATTTTTCCAGCTATGAGTGATTGGGTGATTGATGGCCGGGCTTGTTTTCAGTAGGTTAGCTTCTGTCAGACTCCTTGTTGAGACGAGTGATTGATGGTTTCCATCATCGCACGTGCTTGTTTGAAGTCTTTAAGACACGGTGATAAACGACCGGCCCCGTCCGGCAGCTCTGTGATGTGATGGAGTCGGAGGGCTGTCCTTAGCGAACCTCGCGTGCCCTGCAGTTAGCATGTTGCTGCTGATCCTGACTGGAGAGAGAGTGTTCTCTGACTGTTCAGCCTCATATAAACTCTGCTTTTAAACAATGAGGGGGGTCATGAGCTTTAAGACTTTACCTGAGGCATTATTTTTTACACACTCATCGTAAAAAATAAATAGTCATAAAATATTTTGGACCCAAAAGCAAGTTTCTAGTGTTGAGTGTTGAGATTGCTGTACTATTCTGAGGGAAGACACCAGATTACCAAGAACAATAAATACATTTTAGATAAAGACTTGATTTAAAGAATGATTTAGACTGATATGGCCGACTCCAACGTATTGTCTTTGACACTGCAGTGCTTAGAGTGAGCTTATAGGCAAGTTAAAAAAATTAGAATATTATATAAAACCAATTGGTACTTTTGACAGTATGGGCAGTGTGCCAAGTCCTGCTGGAAAATGAAATTCGCATCTCCATAAAAGTTGTCAGTAGCAGAGGGAAGCATGAAGTGCTGTAAGATTTTGTGAGAAAACAAAACTTCCATCACTGATCATCAGTAAATTTTACATTTCATTTAAAAAAAATCAAGGGAGTAGAGTCTGGAGGAAGAGTGGAGAGACACACAGTCCAAACTGCTCGAGGTCTAGTGTGAAGTTTCCACCAATCAGTGATGGTTTGGATAAAGAGAGACATGTCTGACATCTGCTGGTGTTGATCCACTTTGGGTTTTTTTTTTCAAGTCTAAAGTCAGTGCAGTTTTGTTTTCCCACAAAATCTTACAGCACTTCATATCTTACAGCTTCCCTCTGCTACTGACAACTTTTATGGAGACGCAGATTTCATTTTCCAGCAGGAGTTGGCACACTGCCCACACTGCCAAAAGAAACACTTGCTCGTATATAATATTCTAATTTTCTGAGACACTGATTTTTGGGTTTTAATTGGCTTATAAGCTTATAATCACCAACAATTAAATAAATAATTAACCTAAAATAGATCACTTTGTATGTAATAAATCTATAATATATGAGATGAACTAGACATTTTAAACTATATTACTGAAATAAAGTAACTTTTTAATGATATTATAATTTTTGACAAAACAATTGTACTTTTTCACATCACTAAACAGACCATTATTTAAAGACTCTATGTAAATTCTATTTAAAATATCATTAGATCTCATACAAAGTCATTTACCAAAAAATGATTCCACCCTATGTTTCAAAATTACGGCTTTTTTAAAAGAAAAAGAACACAAATTGTTTATATTATTGCCTTTATCAAAAATACAAAGACCTGAGTAGATGAGAAAGTGTTGTGCAGTTGTGTTACGGTTACTGATGATTGTGTGTGTTTGTGTGTTTCTGTCACTAGGTGCACTTTAACACACGGTTTGTGATGAAGACCCTGATGACCATCTGCCCGGGTACAGTGCTGCTGGTCTTCAGCATCTCCCTGTGGATCATCGCGGCCTGGACCGTACGAGTGTGCGAGAGGTGAGAGAGAGAGAGAGAGAGAGAGAGAGAGAGAGAGAGAGAGAGATTGGGGGAGAGACAGAGAGAGAGGTGAGAGAGAGAGAGAGAGAGAGAGAGAGAGAGAGAGAGATAGTGTGTGTGAGAGAGAGAAAGAAAAAGATAGAGACATGTAAACAGAAATGTAGAAAGAGCTGTAAAGAGAAATGAAGAGAAAGAGAGAAACATGTGGAGAGAAAGAGAGGAGAGCGAGAGATGGAGAGAGAGGGGGAGAGAGAAAGAGACAGAGACTGGTAGAGAGAAAGAGACTGAGAGGGTGAGAGAGCGAGAGATGGAGAGAGAGAACGTGACAGTGAGAGAGGAATAGAGAGAGAAAGAGAGAGACTTTTAGAGAGAAAGAGATGAGAGAGTGAGTGAGCCAGAGATGGAGAGAGAGAGAGACATGAAGGAGGAAAGAGGGAGAGAGCAAGAGATGGAGAGAATTGCAAAAGGAGTGAGTAAGAGAGTGAGAGAGAGACAGAGTGAGTGAGACTAATATGGAGAGATGGAGAGAGAGAATGAGAAAAAGAGATAGAGAGAGAAAGAGAGACTTTTAGAGAGAAAGAGACTGAGAGAGAGAGAGACATGTAGAGAGAAAGAGTGAGAAAGCGAGAGATGGTAAGTGAGAAAGGCAGACATGTAGGGAGAGGTGGAAAAGGAGTGAAAGAGAGAGGCACAGAGAGTGAGTGAGCAAGAGATGGGAGAGAGAGAGAGAGAGAGAGAGATGGACAAAAAGAGAGAGAGAGAGAGAGAGAGAGAGAGAGAATGCTTTTAGAGATGCCTGTAACATTACATTCTGCTGCGAACATGAACGCATTCCAACTTGTCAGCCAATCCCGTGTCTCGCTTTGCCCATATTTCCCATGTTGCCGTTTAAAAAGGTTGCAGGCTGAATCAGGCCCCCAGGCCATAGCGTAGGTGTCCCTGCCTGTGCCGGGGTGTTGCTATAGCAACAGAGTGCTTGTTACACTGTAGGTGCATTAATTAGAAAGCAGAGGATTCCCCAGGTTAAAGCAGGAAGTGAGTAGATGCTGCTGCTGCTGCTGCTGCTGTGGGGCGGGATGTAAACAATAGCATGCATACCTACTTTACACTACTGGTCAAATTATTTACATATTTGTTTTAAATATAAAAATATATTCCAAAGGTGTTAGGAGACACAGTATTCTTTTCCCATAAGGCCCTCCCCCCTCACACTCCTGCTAAATTTTATTTGCTTAACTTCATTTTATATTATCCAGTGGTGGATCTAGGGGCCACAATATACTTAGAGAAGACAGGCATTATTTCACCAATTACATCCTGTTCAAACACTTGAATGTAATTTAAACAGCTTAACTCTTAAAAAGAGTTCATTTTGTTCCAAACGTTTTATACAGAAAATAAAATCAAGTAAAGCAATTCAAATTTTAAGAATCAAAACAAATATATATGTTCAAAACAGAAAAAAAATATATAACAAAGTGCTTTCATTGTTGTGATTTTGCGTGTGTTTTTTTTTGTGGATTTTGCTGCTGGAATCTCTTGTTTGCTTTAGCTTATTTTATTTGTTTTGCCTTTTTATTAATAACATAGTATATAAATGTAATTATCCATTTTTTATAGATTTTCTCTTTTCTTTTAAACATAATTGTTGAACACATTGAACAATTTGGAAAGTGTAATTTGTGTTTTGAGTCACAACATATCATACTTACATGTCAGATTGTCAGATTAACAAACACGTTTTAACACCAGACAAAAGAAATATAAATATAAAAAGCAGTTCTTAAATTATAATTTGAAATGATCTATTTGTCCCGGCTCTTTTTGAACTTTGCCGAGTGGCATCACAGCGCTAACGCTCGGAGGAAAGCGCAGCGAAACGGTTCTGATACATCAGCTCACAGACGCACCCTTGTGCTGATCCACATCACCCTGGGAGTGACGAGGGAAAGAGCGCCATCTACTGTACTGTACCCACCCAGAGAGAGAGCAAGAAGTATTGTGCTCTCTCAGGGCTCTGGCAGCTGATGGCAAGCTGTATGACCGGGATTTGAACCAACAACTTCCTGATCATAGCTGCAATGCTTTAGATTGCATGACCATTTTGCACCCCTTAATCGAAAGTATTTTTCTATTGGCTGATTAATGTAACTAATCTTTTGTGTAATCTTGGTGTGTGCAAAAGGTTCTATTTAAGTGGTTACGTGAGTTTTTATTTTTAATCGTTATTTAAAGTATTCGAATGACAAAAAAGCGAAAAATAAAGAAATCTGTATGGTGTAAATACTTTTTCTACAGCACTGTATATATGGAATATATATATATGATCTCATTAGAATTTTCCCATCCAATTATAGAGACACCTTGGCCAGACTTGTCTGCAGGGATGTGCTCTAATTTCACTCGTTCTGCTTCCAACCCCCCTCCATCCACCCAGCAAGCCCCCCACCAGCCCTCAGCAAAGCTTCCTCGCCTCGTCCTGGAGGTGCCGTTGCTCGGGGGGCTCGGACGTGATGCTCAGACTCAGGCTGGAACTCACAGGAAGACAGGATCGGAGCCCCCGTGCACTCTGGGGCTGAAGATGAAAGAACAGTGCGCACCGTCTGTGAGAAAACAAATCAAGTAAAGTAAGCCGCGTGGGAATTGGGAATTGGGAAATTAAACAGCGTGGCGATACCACTGCCATTACTGTCTATCTACAGAAAGGCTGGAGTCAGTAGGGAGTAAAGAGTAAACACAATCAGGGGTTCCCCTTCTCGCGGGAGTGAGGATGTTCCAGTATTTGAACTCCCTTTTATACCTAATCCTTTTTTAGCCTGTTCCCTCCGAAGTTCCTCCTCATTATTATTATTGTTTAGAATTATTTTACAATGAATTATTTGGATTTTTCCCAATCTTTCTTCCCAAAGTCGCCATAGTCGATTTCATCCTGCTAGTTTGGATTCTCATACAGTGGTTTTTAAACTGCTCCAACTCAAATCCAACTCAAAAAACAAACAAAAAGACAGGGACAGCACTAATGTCAATCTCCTGGATGTCCCTGAGGACTGGTTTCAGAGCAGGTTTGGAGCTTTTACAGTGACAGTATCCCACCAAGTACTGGGACAGAGCTAAAATCTGTAGAAGGTGTGGCCTACCATCATTACATTAGTTAATACACCATCCCACAGACACCTTGTGCTGATCGACATCACCCTAGGAGTGATGAGGGGAAAGAGTGCCATCTACTGTACCACCCTAGAGAGAGCAAGAACAATTGTGCTTTTTCAGGACTCCGGCACCTGATGGCAAGCTGCATGACCGGGATTCGAAGCGGCCAGCGATAATAGCGGCCTCCCGATAATAGTGACAGTGCTTTAAAAATGCTGGACCCTTTTGGAATGGGGCCAAGTCAAAGTCTTGACCTTAATCCAATGGAAATGTCGGGGGAGGACCTAAAGTGAGCAGTTAATGTGAGGAAATCCACCAACATCCCAGAGTTGAAGCTGTTCTCTAATCATGCGCCACCTGAATTGCTTATTGACCTGTGTTTCTAGATGTGTGCAGCAAGAACTACTTTAGTAACAACATTGCACTGTAAATCTCTCTCTCTCTCTCCCTTTCTCTCTTTCTCTCTCTCTCTTTATATAGCTTTATATAGTAAATTACAGTATTGCCAAAGCATGAATTAATGAATTGAATAATTGAAAAAAAGAACAACAATTGATCAATTAACATCAGTGCATACATAAACAGTTCATATACACATAAACAATTTGCTAAGGTTAATTAGACATTAATTACCATTGTAATTGATTTATGATTTATATCAGGGGTCAGACCATAGGCACAAGCAAGCATGAAATGTCTGGCCCTTGACGGTGTGTAACCTATAATGAACGATAATGAAAAAAAATAAATAATAAATTGCTTCTCTGGTGAGCTTTTGTTTACATTCCTCCCCTGTCTCTCTTAGTTTCCATCCGTTCTCGTTTTTCCGCTCGTTCTTGGGCTCCATATCTCTTTATTAGGGCATTTTTTTCCCTGCTGTGTCCCAATTCACTAGCCGGGGCAGCGGTAGTGTATTGGACCGCGACCCTAACGACATATATATATATTTTTTTTCTTGAGTTTACCTGCTTTGAGATCAACTGTTCTGCTTTTGGGTTCAACAACCCTCTGGGCTGGAGAGCTACTAGTCTGTTGCACTCCATCCCATTACACTTCACTTTACAAAACAGATTTTTTTTTTGTGGCCCGTGTGCCAAACTTAATTGCCAACCCCTGACCTATATAATTATCTCTGTATTAGAACCTGGTGTTTTGGTGTGTTCATAACTAAAATAACTAATCTCTATCTCTCTCTTTCTCTCTCTCAGGTACCATGATGCTCAGGACGTGACCAGCAACTTCCTGGGAGCCATGTGGCTCATCTCCATCACCTTCCTCTCCATAGGCTATGGAGACATGGTACCTCACACCTACTGTGGCAAAGGAGTGTGTCTGCTGACCGGCATCATGGTAAACACACTCTCACGAACAGGCTGCTAATGTGTGTGTGTGTGTGTGTGTGTGTGTAAACCGCTTTCCACATGGTTGTTTAACCAGTGAGAAGCTACTCCCTGCATCGGTTAGGGTTAAATAACTTGTTGCCAGATAAAACATAAGCAAATCACCCATGTGGTAATTATTATCCAATGGGAGGCTCTTTCCTACTTGCTTTGCTTTTTTTTTGACCAGGAAGTGTATATATACAAGTGCACACACACACACACACACACACACACACACAAACACACACCTTGACACACAGACTCTCCACCCTCCTCTCCTACTTCTCCCACACACAAACGCTAGCATGCACACACACACACACACACACACACACACACACACACACACACACACACTCACACACCAATACACACACACACACAGACCTACATAGATCAAAGAGAAACTACAACTTGGAAGGGTTTCAGAATTTTTCAGGATGCGCATGTTCCATCCTTTCTCGTGTGTGTGTGTGTGTGTGTGTGTGTGTGTGCACAGTTCAGAAAAGCGTAAGAAATAGAAGTGTGGCTAAAGGGAGGAATAACATCCTGATTGAAAGCAAGAAGTCAAAGTGAAAGAGAGAGAGAGAGAGAGAGAGAGAGAGAGAGAGGGAGGGAGAGAAATAAAGAGATGGAAAGAGAGAAGTGGAAGAGGAAGAAAGACAGATAGAGAGAGAGAAAAAGATAGGGAGAGAAAAGCAAAAAGGGGCAGATAGAGAGAATGAACAAGATGAAGAAAGAGAGCGAGAGATAGAGAAGGAAAAAGAAGGAGGAAGAGAGGCAGACAGAGAGAAAGAGGGAGGGAAAGAGAAAGGGACATATAGAGAGATGAAGAAAGAGAACAACAGACAAAGAGATAAAAAAGAAGGGAGAAAGAAAGGCAGATAGAGAAAAACAGACAGAAGGAAGGATAGTTTAAGAGGAAAAGTAAAAGAGGAAGAGGGAGAGAGACATGTAGTGAGAGAAGAAGAGAGACCAAGAGAGAGAGAAAGAGGGACAAAGGTAGAGGAAGAGGGAGAGAGACAAACAGAGAGAAAGTGAGAGGGAGAGAGATAAAGAGGGAGAGAGACAAATAGCGAAAGAGAAAGAGAGAGAAAGCAGGAGAGACAGGTACAGAGAGAAAGAGAGAGAGAGATGAAGAGGGAGGGAAAGAGAAGGGGACAGATAGAAAGAATGAGAGAGGTGAAGAAAGAGTGTAAGAAACAGAGAGGAAAAAAGACGGAGAAAGAGGCAGATAGAGAGAAAGAGACAGAGGGAATGACAGAGTAAGAGGAAGAGGGAGAGACAAGTAGAGAGACAAATAGGAAAAAAGAGATGAAGAAGGACAAATAGAGAAAGAGAGAGAACGAGAGAGATGTAGAAAGAGAGGAAGAGGGAGGGAGAGAGACGAACAGAGAGAGAATAAGTAATAACAGAGAGAATGAAAAAGAGTCAGATGGGGAAAGAGACAGAGGGAATGATAGTGTGAGAGGAAGAGCGAGAGCAGAAGAGGGAGAGACAAGTAGAGAGAAAGAGGGAGAGAGGGAGACAGACAAATAGAGAGAGCGAGAGAAAGAGAGAGGGAGAGATGAAGAGGGAGAGACTGTAGAATGTGATTTCTATCCTTGTTGAAAGTGATTGTAATGGCTGGTGAGGAGGGGCAGGTTGGTGCTTGGATTTGGGTGCCAGGAAGAGGGGAATGCCAGGGAAATCTGTTCTGTTTGGTAAGATGGACTCGAAACCATGCGTCCAGTTCTGCCTTTCATGTCTCGTTTTCTCTCCTCTTTTGTTCTTCGTTTTCCGACAGCGCTGCTGACGTAAATCCTCAGACCTCGCAGCCGTTCGATTCTTGATATTTCTTCTGGAACGTGATTTGTTGCATCATGGAGTCTCTAATTTTACTGATATAGAATATTTTTATTTTATTCTGATACAGTTTCAGATCACTAAGTTTGCTATTTTTAATTGATTTAATTTTATTTATGTATTTATTGAGTATTATCGTACGTATCTTGGGTTGCTGCAAAACTCTGCAAAAAGAAACTCAGTCTTGCCGCAGTTTTTCGCACTATAAGGTGCATTTAAAATTTAAACTTTAATTTTCCCCAAAATGTTCAGTGTGCCTTATAATTTGATGCTCCTTATATATGAATTTTACCAGTCAGGTATTAAGGAGCAGTAAAATCGCTGAAATACAGAGTTATACAGGAGTTTCAGTTCAGTTCTCCAGCAGTATTAGCATTAGCCACGCTAATCATGCTAAGTGCTAGTTCTTTGGCCGTTCAAAGGTGAATATCATCAACCTGTAGCCTGCTGTTAACCCTGACTAGCACTGCTGGAGCAGCATTAGCATTAGCCTCTAACCAAAGCACTTAAGTGCTAGCTCTTGGGCCATTCAGAGGGGAGTATTATTGGTCTGTACCACGCTGCTAACCCTGGCTAGCACTGCTGGAGCAGCATCAGCATTAGCCTATAACCACACTAAGCGCTAGCTATTTGGTCATCCAGAGATGAGTATAATCAGCCTGTAGCCTGCTGCTAACCCTGGCTAGCACTGCTTAGCTTTAGCATTAGCTAAGCACACTAAGTGCTAGCTCTTTTGCTGTTCAGAGGCGAGTATATCAGACTGTAGCCTTCATGTTTACCATGTTAAAACAAGCTACGAGGGATGAACCACTAGCTAATATCGCCCTGGCTTACCAGAACACTCAGTGTATAGTTCTAATGCTAATGCTAATGCTCTAGCTTTAGTGGAAGCTGACAATCTTAGCTCACCCAAATAAACAATTTTTTAGGAGAGAAATCTGTGTAGATTAACATCCAGCGCACTTTTGAATTGTATGACTTGTTTGAAATGTATTTTTTTAAGAATTACAGTTTTGTTTACTTAGCTTAGCTTAGCTTTACCGAAGGAAAACTTGGAGACACGGCTGTTCCTACTTACTAGTGTTGCATAAAAGTTACTAGTGTTGCATAAAATGTGCCTTAAAATCTGGACCTTATGCACCTTATGTATTAAAATTGTCACCAGAAAATAGACGTTTATGAATAGTGCACTTTATAATCCGCTTAGTTCGCTTTATAGTGCGAAAAATACAGTAATAATAATAATAGGAGAGACATTAACAGGGCTGGCATTCAGTGTGGTAATGCTCACCCAAACACAGCAGGAGTTTCCCAGGAATTAATAAATATATTACAAGAAAATGCAAAAAAAACAAAGAACATATTTTATTAACATCAGGAGATTTTGAGTTTAATCCCAGGTAATACCAGAGTCCTCTGTGACCGAGAGTCTGAGAGAATAATCGGCCTCTGTCTCTCTGGATTGGTGGGGTGGCAATCAGATAATCCTTAAAAGTAGTCCTAGAAAGTGTTTGGGAAATTAAATAGACTAAAAATGTTTTTCGTAAAACTAGACCCATTTAATGCCATTTCCAACAGTTCAAAGCATAGAAAAAAGCAGCTATAAATGAAAGAGCAGGTCAAATGCTCATCATATAGGTGGATCTAGTCATTGATAATAATTATAAGAAGTTCTTGGGTGCAATTACTGCCAAGAATGAAAGCGATGGCTCAGCAAATCTTAAAGAAAGTAATTTAGCTTTAATTTAGTCGAACATCCAAGAATTATTTGACATCCTTTGGTGCTCGACATACGTTTCTGAAACGCTGAAAGTTGGTCAAGGGCATACACAGCTTATACTTACTCTCCATACACAACAATATTATTAACAACAGAATGAGATAAGCTATGACAGTCACTCTGTGGCCTGGTGCCAAGCAGAGGGTAGAGGGATATAAAGTGCCCAGCATTTGATTTGAACCACAAAATCAACCACAAATCTCTGGAGTGATGGAGCTTCATTTAATTCCTTCAAGATTAATTAATCAATGAATCTCAGTAGATGGATAGATGGATGTAAAGAAGCAAAAGATGTCAAAAACCTCTCAAATATTTGACTAAATTATACAGGTATAAAGTTCTTTCTCTTAGATTTACTGAGTCATCACTTTTATTACTCTTGGCTTTGATTGCATGATAACACTTCTTATAATTAATTTTGTTCATTGTCATTTATGGTGTTTTAAACTGTTTAAAAATGGCCGTTACTGGAAAAGGATTAAAAAAATAACTTTTTTAAAGGGGACATACAAATCCATCCGTTTTCTGTGAATCAATTAAAAAAGTTATGTTTGGTGTCAGGAATCATATGCTATTATAAGTCATATGAGTGGCTCCATTATTGTGATATCACAATGAGGAAACGTGCATAGAACCTCCCTGGCACCAACCAACTCGAACCAGAGCCCCACCCACTAGATCAGTTAAAGATCCAACATTTTGGACTTTGGATTTGGTTGAGCACAGTGTCTGAGATGCTGAGCTAACAGACTTCTTCTGAGGGAGGGATCTATACCTATTGTCCGTGGCTAGTCAGCAGATGGGGAGATCATTTTTTGTGCTGTTTTTATCTTAGTTAAACCCACTAGGACAACTTTGATCATCTGATTGCCAACCCACCTATCCAGAAAGACAAGTCACAATTTCTTGGAAACCCAAATCATATGGATGGCCCCTATATCATCACTCCATCAGTTGGGCAGAGTGTTTTTTTTTTTATGATCCCAGAGGGAAATGTATGTATTGCTGTAGTCTAAGGCATGGAAAAAATGAACATACTAGCAGATATGACCTTATAATTTTTTACATTGTGCACATACGTGTAAAAATTAAACTAGAGAACAGTAGAGACAAAAAACTACAGCAAATTGGGGTCAAAGTCCTCATTTTTAACCCTTGATTTCAGCTAAAATATTGAAATAAGCTGCTTTCCACAAACTTGTGTCCATGTAGTGTAGCTGTGTGTGGTATACTAGATTTCTGGTCTGTAGTAAGCTGGGTTTCCTGGGTTTCCACAGTTCCATTTAAAGTGTGATGGGTCCACTGCGGCTGATGTATGCCACAGCTCCGGGGGATTAAGCTGTTAGCATGTCTAGCTCTGCAGGCTTTGATGGTGAGTCTTCTACCAGAGGGAGGTGGTTGGAAGAGGTGATGTCCAGGCTGACCAGAGTCGGCGATAAAACTTCCCATCATATTAGAGCTAGGGGTGGGCGATATGGCTCTAAAATAATATCACAATATTTCAGGGTATTTTGGCGATAACGATATACTTGGTGATAAAGGAAAACTAAAATAATCCATTCATTTCAGGAATATAGTATAATAGTATAACAGAATAATCATAATGTGGCAAAATAAATAATATAGCATAAAATAATATAATGCAGCAAATAATATTGCAGAATATTTAGTGCATGCATATAAACTGCAAACTAAAACAATTATACAATAAATACACCTAAAGCTTCACAGTAAATAATAGACTACTTTTAAGATAGAACAGCTCTATTATCACGATATGGATTTTTAATATCATGATATTTCTGTGTCACGATATATTGTATACGATATAATATTGCCCACCCCTAATTAGAGCTAGATCTCAAGAAAAAAAAAAACATAAAAAAAAACTTTATTTCAGTAATTCAGTCTAAAAATGTGAAACTCATATATATTATATAGATGTATTAAACACACAGAGTGATCTATTTAAGAGTTTATTTCTTTTATTGTTGATGATTATGATGGCTTACAGCCAATGAAAACCCAAAAATCAGTGTCTCAAGAAAATTAGAATATTATATTATAAAAAGTACCAATTGGTACTTTTGGCACAGTGTGGGCAGTGTGCCAAGTCCTGCTGGAAAATGAAATCCGCATCTCCATAAAAGATGTACTGACTTTGGATTCAATAATAAAACACAGTGGATCAACACCAGCAGATGACAGACATGACTCTCCAAACCATCACTGATCATCAGTACATTTTTTAATTTGTATTTTATTTGTAAATCAATGGAGCAGAGTCTGGAGGAAGAGTGGAGAGACACACAGCCCAAACTGCTTGAGGTCTAGTGATGTGAAGTTTCTACCAATCAGTGATGCTTTAATGGAGAGATTTCTTAACATCTGCTGGTGTTGGTCCACTTTGTTATGAAGATACAGATTTCATTTTCCAGCAGGACTTGGCACAATGGCAACGCTTGGTCTAATATAATATTCAAATTTTCTGAGACACTGAAAATAGATCACTCTGTGTTTAATGCATGTATATAATATGAGTTATTATATACATTTTCAACTGAATTACTGAAATAAACTATGTATTATATTTTTTTTAGATGCACTAGTATGTCCAGAAGCTTTGATGAAGTACAGCTTATGATCTTATGATCTTCTCATCTGTTCTGACGTCACACTCGCTTCAACCAGAGGGTTATAGACAATGTGCAGCTGCATACATGCATGTCTACGATGTATATAATACGAGCGTTGAAGAGCATTGTTGCATGAATTACGACAGAAGGCCTGAAACTGTGCTAAAAATAATGATGATCAGAACACAGAGCAGATCAGCCTTCTGGTTTCAAGTATTAAAATGATCTTCAACAGGGGCTCAAAGTGTTTGAGTGGAATAAGGTGCTGCCATTGATCTGAGGATAAGCCAGATCATGCTGATTGCCATCAGCAGCCGGAGTCCGAGAGAGAGAACAGCTGGCCATGCTCTTTCAGTGTGATGTGAGTCAACACAGGCATCTGTTAGCTCAAGTATCGGAGCAGAAATTCTGAGAAAAAAAAACTTGCTTGATCATAAAACTGCATACAAGCCCAGATTGTGTTCATTTGTGCAATTTAGTCTTGTATGGATTTTTATGATTGGGCACATGGTATATACAGCTCTGTAAAAAAAATGAAGAGACCACTTTCACAGTTTCTGAATGTATAGGTTTATGTTTGAGTAAAATGAACATTGTTGTTTTATTCTAGAAACTACAGACAACATTTCTCCCAAATTCCAAATAAAAAGCATTTATTTGCAGAAAATGAGAAATGAAAATAACAAAAAAGATGCGGAGCTTTCAGACCTCAAATAATGCCAAGAAAATAAGTTCATATTCATAAAGTTTTCAGAATTCAGAGTTCAGAAATCAATATTTTAATCACAGTTCTCATGTATCTTGGTTTAATGTTCTCCTCCACCAGTCTTGCACACTGCTTTTGGATAATTTATGCTGCTTTACTCCTGGTGCAAAAATTAATTCAAGCAGGTCAGTTTGGTTTGATGGCTTGTGATCATCCATCTTCCTCTTGACAGTTTTTTTTAGCATTTATGACATAAGGAAAATATTAAAACTAGAAGTTAGCAAAAATATTTGTTAGTCCCTAAATTACGAAACTGTCCTATTTAACCTCATTCCCCAGTCTCCCATAATTCACCATTTTTTTTCTGAAGTGTTTAACAAAGCAGTGATGCTGCTGCTTAGTACCCACTTCAGTCTGAGTCCAACACAACTGTAAAATTTGGCAGCTCTGGACTGGGAAAGTGTTTGGTCTCTGAAGACTGAGGGAAATCCTTCTCCGGCAGGCGATTCTTCGTGGCACAGTAGCCTCCTATACACAGAAAGGGCCTGGAAGGGTTTTCTGCATCATGATTTATTTAGCGCTCTATACGGAATATACGGACAGAGTGCTCCAGAAAAAGAGGCTTTTTGTTTTGTTTTCGTTTCTCTCTCTCTCTCTTTCTCTCTGCGATTACTGGTGGAAGAGCTTCTGTACACGTCCTACAAGTGGCGTCCAGAGCTCATCGTCCATTAATCTGCCAAGAGCTCACGTGCGCCCGAACACACGCGCACACGCCGGCCCTATACGTGTCCTCTCAAGGTTCAGAGTGTACCCAAAGTCTGCGTCGCCACTTTTTAATCCAAATTCACGTCTTATCAGTTTGGTGACCTCATTACCACCCACTCTGGTGCTCTGTCGCTTTATCTCCTCCTTCTGACATGCTTTTCTTTTCCTCATTTTCTCCCTCTGGCATTATCTTACTCCTTTTACTCCAGAAATCCCCTGTCATTCTCTTCTTACACCTTTTTTTCCGGTTGAACATTTGACCGTTCTTCTTGGTGGAGTTGGTGGAGTTATCAGTTTGACTTCTCCTTCTTCTTCTTCTTCTTCTTTTTCCTCCAGGATTATCAACTCAAAAAAAGGCTTAATGTAGAAACTTAGTTTAAACTTAGTTATATATAGGTCTTGTAAATGGCACGGCTACTATGACTGTATATAATTAAGCAATAATAAACGAGAGGGAGTGCTATAACGTTTATTGAGATTATAAGACAGTTTAATTACCACTGTTTATTGAAAGATTTTAAAAGAGTTAAAGAGGACGAGAAAATCTGAGTGATCTGTTTGGTTAAAAACGCTTAACTCTGCGAGTTAAAATTCCATTGCTGCTTTGCTTTGTTTGTAGCTGCGCTGTTTGGCTTGTAAGCGCTGCTGCATCGTTGCTTGGTTACCTGTACTGTATGTGGCGGAGTAATACACGGAGAGCTTCGGTTACAGTGCATTACCAGCTGATAACGGCACTCATAGAACGCCTCTAGGCCAATCACATTGCAGGGTCGGAACTTACAATTGGTATAATTTGAACACCTTAGCAACCACTTGGAATAAAGTAGCTAGCTTTAAATAGGCGATATGACGAACAATTCATATCTCAAGATGTTTCTTGTTAACATGAATTGTTTTTCTGTGAATTGTAAAAAAATTTATTTTGAAAAACTCTTGTTGTTTTGTGATCGAAAATTTTATCCATAAAAATTCACGTACTATAGATCCATCCCTCGTCCCTATTTTTTCAAATATGATCTTCCACAAATCAAATAAATGTTCTGAAAATACTATAGCCATATTGTATGTTCTTCAGTAGAATGCTTTAAAATAGCATTTTGCATCAGATTTAAAATCCAGATTCATTACATAATAGCAAAAGAGCACAGTCTGACACCTTCAATCAACAGTTCAGGAAAAAAAACTCCAAACTTTTACTAAAACTGAACATTCCCAAAAAAAGAAAAAAGTACCAACCAATTAAAGATGGCATCTGTTACAATCTGCTCTGAATTTCATCTGAAAAGCATAAAGCATGTATGTATAATGGGATAATAATGTATCATTTCAACAGGACAATGCAAAACCACATGCTACACACCTTACAAAAGCATCGCTGCAAAAGAGGAAAAGTGCAGGTACTGTTCTGGCTTTGCCTGAAGCAATGTTGATGCCAAATTTAGAACCAGACCCCAATTTGAACCAGACAACCAGCCAAGAAAATCTGTTCCCCCTCAGCACCTGGTGGTTGCAGAACTGTAAAGTGTGAACTGATGATGCAAATGCACAGATATTGGGTATTTGATGCGGTTTAATGCCTCATGAAGTTATGTTGAACCACTGTGAACCACTGGTACACTGGTCAAGAAACAAAACAAAAAGAACAGAAAACCTACGGATAATCAAATCAAAGTTCATTTAAGGTCTGTAGAGTTCTGGGCGGGCCACTTACTAACCCAGCAAATGAAGATTAACTTCTGCCTCCATGATGGAAAGAGGAAAGTGTGGAGAAGAAAAAAGAACGGCTCATGATCCAGACCAAAGCACCTCATCTATAAAGCATGCTACATGGGCTCGTCTGGCTGCCAGTGGAACCGCATCGTTCATCTTTATTGATGACGTGACTGATAGCAGAAGCTGCTGGATGAATTCTGAAGTGAGCAGAGGCATCTTAATCACTCTGATCCAAGCAGATGCCTCAGAGCTCGGAGGAACAGGGGTACAGTAGAGCTTAATCTGACTGCAGAACAACCAAACGCAAAAACAAGGTGTCTGAACTTTGCTTTTTTTAGATTAGCACTGGAGCTACAAGCTACGAAGTGATTTTAAGTGAGTTTTTCACATTTGGGTAATTTTCAATTAGACGACAATCAATGTTTTTATAGGTTGATACTGATTGGCAGTCATCTTTCAGCTGATTGGCTGATTGCTGACGCTGATAAAGGGCGAGGCTAGATGTCACATTAACCTTTCTGGGCAAAATTGACAATGCTTCATCGTGCAGGGCTCCTGGAATGTACTAAATAATGGACTTTCAAGAGGGGTATCTAGTTAGTAATCCATTAATAACTCAAAAAACTCTTAATGTAGGTCCTGCATGGCTGCTGTCTTATCTATGCCTAGTAATCACGTGGGATACCAAAGCAGCTTCTTAGCGACACCTAAGCAACCACACAGAACACCATAGCAACCATCTAGCAACACCTCATCTACCACCTGGGATATGACAGCAACTGAACAAACACCGTCAGTCACCTAGCACTACAACTTAATCACTACAATGTAATAAAAACGTAGAATGTCATCACAACTGCTTAGGAACACCCTAGTAACCACTTAGCAACAACTTAGCAAGCACCTGGGATATAAGAGCAACCACAAAGGGTACCATAACAACCACCTGAACTCTCAAGAGGGGTAGTATCTGGTTAGTGTTCTGATACTCATTATACTACGCTAAATGATGGACTCTCGAGAGTAGTATCTGGTTAGTGTTCTGAGGATACTCACTGTACTGTTGTATACTCTCAAGAGGGGTATCCAGTTAGTGTGATGATACTCACTGTACTAGGCTGAGTGATATACTCTCGAGAGGGGTATCTGGTTAGTGTTTTGAGGATACTCACTGTATTAAGCTGAGAGACATACTCTCAAGAGGGGAATCTGTTTAGTGTTCTGAGGATACTTACTATAATATGCTGAGTGATGGACTCTTGAGAGCAATATCCGGTTAGTGTCCTTATACTCACTGTGCTGGTCTGAGTGATATACTCTCGAGAGGAGTATCCGGTTAGTGTTTTGAGGATACTCACTATACTATGTTGAGGGATGGACTCTTGAGGGTTATATCTGGTTAGTGTTCTGAGGATACTCACTGTACTGGGATAAGTAATCTACTCTTGAGAGGGGTATCTGGTTAGTGTCCTGATACTCACTGTACTTAGTGATATATATTCTCGAGGTTTGAGTAAAACGATATGAGCAACACATTAAGTGCAATGTATTTTACCTGTATTTATAGAAAATAGTATGGCATTAAATGTCAGAAGTCTCAAAGGTGAGTATATTATACACAGTTTGAGGGAAATGTGTGATGTTTTAGGCCTACAGTTTACACAGTATCCAGGCTAGGCTAAATTCAGTACCATTACTTTTGCTACAAAGAGATTTAGGCTTAAAGGGTCATAGTTTTTGGCAGTTTTTTTAAGCAGACATTGGAAGCCTTAATGCAAAAACTGCGCAACTGCACTCTTAACACTGATTCTTACTGTCAACTCTCACTGCCGTCCTTCTCTCGCGCCCTCCTTCCTGTCTGCGTCCTTAGTCTAGGACCCCTGTCAAGAGAAATCAAAAGCACTTTCTACTGTTCCTTCCTTTGGACATATTCTCTTGCTTGTTTGCTCTTTGTCCTTTGTTCACTTCTTATCTCTCATCTCTCTCTCTCTCTTTTTTTCTCTTTCCCTCTGTCTTCATGTCTTTCAGGGCGCAGGCTGCACAGCATTGGTCGTTGCTGTGGTAGCAAGGAAGCTGGAGCTGACCAAGGCCGAGAAGCATGTGCACAACTTCATGATGGATACACAGCTCACCAAACGGGTACACTCAAACATATTATACATACATACATACATATATCTATAAACACACACACACACACTTATGTATGGGATACCATAGCAGCTCCTTAGCAACATCTTTGTTAGCACCAAGCAACAACTTAGCAAGCACATGGAATATGATAACAACCACTAAGGGTATACCATAACAACCACCTGGACTCTCAAGATGGGAATCTGGTTAGTGTACTAATACTCTCTAAACTCTCTAAACTACAGTATACTCTCGAGATGGGTATCCTGGGTATTGCATGTATAAGCAACACATTCAGTGCAGTGTATTTTTACACATGTTTATAGAAAATAGCATGCACCCTGACTGCTGGGCTGGGCTTTGTGTACATGTGCAAAGAATTGTGGTTAACCAAAGACTGTGAAGGATACATCAGTCGCGTCCTTCAAATTAAACTGCATACGAAGGGGCCTTCTACAGGGGTTGGAAAAAGAAACTGAAACACCTGTCATCATTTTAGTGTGGGATTTTAGGTTTCATGGCTAAATTGGAGCAGCCTGGTGACCAATCTTTAATCATTAATTGCACATTGCACCAGTAAGAGCAGAGTGTGAAGGTTGGTTCAATTAGCAGGGTAAGAGCACAGTTCTGCTCAAAATATTGCAATGCACACAACATTATGGGTGTTCAGAGTTCAAAAGAGGACAAATTGTTGGTGCACGTCTTGCTGGAGCATCTGTGACCAAGACAGCAAGTCTTTGTGATGCATGAAGAGCCACGGTATCCAGGGTAATGTCAGCATACCACCAAGAAGGACCAACCACATCCAACAGGATTAACTGTGGACGCTGTAAGAGGAAGCTGTCTGAAAGGAATGTTCGGGTGCTAACCCGGATTGTATCCAAAAAACATAAAACCACGGCTGATCAAATCACGCAGAATTCAATGTGCACCTCAACTCTCCTGTTTCCACCAGAACTGTCCGTCACCACAATCAATTATTGTGCTCTAAAACCAGGTGTTTCAGTTTCGTTGTCAGTGTTTTCCATGAAAAGCAGAAGCGATACACTGCATTTGAACAGTTAGGTTCACAGTGCAACTGGTTGTCTAGGCAAACTTGAGGCCAAAACAGCGAGTATATCACTAGCCTAAGGAAGCAACAGGCACCAACAACACACACTCATAGCTGATGGGCTGCTTTTGGGCTGAGCAGGGAACTGTGTAAATCCGATTACGACTACCCCAAAACAAAACTCACCCTCACACACCCTCACACACACTCTCACACTCACGCTAGCACCCGCACGTCTCGCCCGTGAGCTCCGGGAGCAGTGTGTGCACATCAAACCCGGCTCATGAAGTGATGTGTTGTGAAGACAACAGTCCAAACCAATCTTTCAGTTAGATCATAGCATTGCGTAACAGCCGCTAGTGCTCTCTCTCTCTCTCTCTCTCTCTCTTCCTCCCTCCATCCCTCCATCCATCCCTCTCTCCCTCTCTCTAGGTCCTTTTCAATTTTTCATGCACTTGAAAGTCCCAAGTTTCAAAAATAGCTCTCCCTATCAAATATGTAGGCTACATCATGGCCGCGCTGTAGACGGCGAGGAGAGCCGGTGATCAATAATTACGGAAAAAAAAGGAAAGTGCGGAAGTGCTCCTGGGTGGGTAGTGGAACGCTCCTCAAGAGGGAGTGCTAAATGCCTTAAATACCCTCCGAGTGAAGGGGGGGCAGTGGGGGGGGTTGATGTCTGATAGACAGAATAGGCCAGAATGTGCTCTGTTGTCATACTTTTTTTGATTATTAAACACATTTTCATATCATAATATATACAATTATTAATATATAATATAATACATTATATGCTAACACATGCTTCCTCTGATACATGTGAAGTCAGCCACCGCTTCTTTTCGAGCTGCTGCTGATGCTGTAGCATTGCCGAGCAGCATCACAGCGCTAACGCTCGGAGGAAAGCGCAGCGTCTCGGTTCTGATACATCAGCTCACAGATGCCCTGTGCTGTGGACATCACCCTTTAGTGATGTGGGGAGAGAGAGAGCGCCATCTACCCACTCAGAGGGAGCAGGGCCAATTTGTGGCCGGCAGCTTAATGGCAAAGCTGCATGAGCGGGGGTTCGAACCTGCGACCTCCCACTCATAGTGGCAGCGCTTTAGACCGCTGGACCACTCTGCGCCCCAGTTTTTCACATTTTAAGGAACTGAAAAGTTGCTAACATATTTGTAAATGCTAATGAACACATTGGCAAACATGATCTGCGATTGATAAACGTTTGTCAGGTTTAAAATTCTTAATTCTAACTAGCAATTTATTAGTGTTTAAATTCTGATAAGCTAATCATTTATTTTTTAACAATTCTGAATATGAAGATTCACGCTGATAACTGTCATGTGTAAACATTTGATAATATTCAAATATTCAATAATTTTACTAGCCACAACCAGACCTGATTGACCAGACCAGATCTGAAGCAGAACCAAGAAATCAAAGTAAGAGTAAACTCACAAAATTGCGACCGGCCTACTGAAATTACTCCAAAAGGGCATGGACATCTCATCCAGGAGGTCACAAAAGAACCCAGAACAACATTTACAAGAACTACAGGACTTTAGATGAGGGTTATGATTCTTATGATTCGATAATATGAAAGAAACTGGGTGAAAATTGTCTCAATGGGAGAGTTCCAAGACAAAAATCACTACTGACCGTGATCAGAATAAGAGCGAGGCCTGACAGTGGGAGTCAGATGGAAGGAACATCCCAATTGTGAACTTGTGCAGGCATTTATCCTTTCTCTAACCACAGTGTAACGGGTGTTCCTGGAATACATCATAAAAGGCATCACCACCCACTGTGAATATTGCAGTGGGTGGTGATAATCGTGACCATCTTCCGGCTAAAATTGTCGGTGTGAACAGACAAGCAACTCAGAAATCACATCCACATAATCCACATATCCCATAATGCAGCATTCTTTAGCATTCTTAGGCAAAAGAGGCCACTTGAAAATTATTAGGAAGGTGGATGATCACAAGCCATCAAACCAAACTGAACTGCTTGAGTTTTTGCACCAGGAGTAAAGCAGCATAAAGTTATCCAAAAGCAGTGTGTAAGACTGGTGGAGGAGAACATGAACATGAAATCTACCAGTCAGGTATTAAGGAGCAGTAAAGCCAATCTGCTGAAGTACAGAGTTATACAGGTATTTCAGTTAAGATCTCCAGCACTGAGGCAGGAGCAGTATTAGCATTAGCCGCTAAGCACAAGCTCTTTCACCATTCAGAGGTGAGTATTTTGGTGTGTAGCCTGCTGATAACCCCAGCCACCACTGCTGGAGCAGCATTAGCATTAGAGGCGAGTATATTGGACTGTAGCCTGTGCGTTTACCATGCTAAAACAAGCTACGTGGGACAAACCGCTTGCTAATATTGCTCTGGCTTACTGGAACACTTTGCGTTCCTTAGTGGAGTGCTAGCGCTAGCAGTTAGCCCCTAATGCTAAGCTTTTTAAGCTTACTGTAAATAACAGAAGCATTTTATTCAGTTAAATAAACAGTTTTTAGGAGAGACATCTGTGTAGATTAATATCCAGTGCTCTGGATTTGACTTTAAAAGTTTATTAAGTTGTTTGTTAAGAATTACAGTTTTGCTTACTTAGCTTAGCTTATCTTTACTTGCTACATGCTACGGCCCCACCATTGCCACCCAGTGGTGAGACCTGCTGAATAATTTGAGGTCTGAAAGCTCTGCATCTTTTTTTTTGTTATTTCAGCCATTTCTCATTTTCTGCAATTAAATAAATGCTGTAAATGATACTATTTTTATTTGGAATTTGAGAGAAATGTTGTCTGTAGTTTATAGAATAAAAAGAAAATGTTCATTTTACTCAAACATAAACCTATAAATAGCAAAATTGAAAGCAAAACTGATTCAGAAACTAAAGTGGTCTTTTATTTATTTATTTTTAAATCTACGCATTGACATATGTCAGATTTCTGCATGAGGGATGTGAGCGATGGAGGGAGAGATGAAGGGAAGAGAATTCTTGAAAAGTTCATTATCCTACTCCTCCGAGCGAGTCTGGTGGATTAACGCTGAGAGTGTGTGTGAGATCGATATGTGGTGTGTGTAGTGTTTCTGCACTCCTCCACTTCATAGCACAGAGTCCGCCGCTACTATGGTTACGAGCATCCGTAACTGTTCGGGTAAAATAAAAAAAAAAACGCTGGAACTTTGAATAATGGAATGATTACCTCACGGACGGACCTGTTGCCGTGGCGACGGCGAGGCGCAGTGTGTTTATCTTGAACTGCGTGACAAAATGGTGGGTGTTTCCTTCCTCTCGTCTCTCGGCGTTCAGCGAGGACTCACCAGCTCGCATGAAGCTCTGGGCCTGAAGCCGCTCCGGAGAACGAGCCAATAAGAAACGATGTGGAGCATCCCAAAGTTCAGAGTAGGGCTGTATGATTCATCATATTTTTATCCTTATCGTGATGCGATATTTTATTATAAACTCACCGAAAGTGCTGTAAAAATGCAGTGAAAAATAAACAGTGAATTCAAACTGCATTACCAGCATCCAGCAACAGAGGGAGCTCTTCACTGACCTATAACAGTAGCATCTCAGAGGCTACTTTTGGGTAGTGTACCTCCTGGTGAGAGATCAGTGACTGCAAGACATGCCACTACAGTGCGCTCAAACACATTTTGCCCAGTTGACAGATTTTAACCTCTTAACACGCCCTAAAAATGTCATAATGTCTCTTTCACTCTCCAGAGGTGAGTATATTGGACTGCAGTCTGCGTGTTTTCCATGTTAAAACAAGCTACGTGTGACAAACTGCTAGCTAATATCACAGTTAGCCACTAATGTTAATGCTGCTGCACACAGCCTTAGTTGAAATCGGGAAATCTAACCTTACTGTAAGTTTTCAGGAGAGAAATTTCGTTTGAATTTAAAAGAAAATGTTTTTTAAGAATTACAGTTTTGGTTACTAAGCTTAGCCTTACTGAACTTAGTTAATGGTAGAACCCCCCCCCCCCCCTGAATTACAAGAAAAATATGAAGACACCAGTGTACCTTATTAGTGTTGCATAATGCGCCTTATAGTGCCTTATAGACCTCGTAGTGAGCATTTCAATTCTTCCTTAGCTGTAGAGCAACACACTGACCCAACTTCTGGTTTAATAATCTTGGGAGTCATAATCGTATGCAACATTCAAAGCTAAGCATATATGCTTATATATGCACAGAACATATGTAATACAGAACACATGTGTTGCCTCTTATGGCAGGACTTCCAACATTAGAGTTCACAAAATTGCAACATATACTGGGCCTGCCCGGTTGCCAGATTTAGCACTAAAATGCATAATAGACTTCGACTTACTTATAGGGGTTATTAAATATTCTTGGTTTTGAGTAATTTCTCAATTATAATCTACAGTAGATGTTGAATAATTTACTATATTGAATAATAGATTTAATAGGGTTAAATAAGAAAAAAAAATGCTATGATTACTGTTGGTAAACTGCCGTCATTCATATTTTAAAAAGCCATATGCATGCAATGTGTTGTTACAGTTATTCACTGTAAATGTAGAGTCTGTAGGACTGAGTGTGTTTAATTCAGCACTCTCTGTGCTAATTCACTGCTGTGCAATGCGTAATGGATCATTTCCTGTCAATCTGACACTCTCATCTTCCTCACGGGGAGTGGCGAGGTCCCTGCTGTGAGTTATTTTTGCACCGAACGCTGTTGATAAATCAATTTGTTTGTCTCATCCTTTTTTTCTTTAATTTCAGATTTAGTTTTCTTTATTTAGTTGTCCTTTAATCTGATTGAACCCATTTAACGAGCTTTTACAGCGGAATAGAAGCGACAGATAAACACAGCTTATGTACAGTCCTCTTTAGATCCATTTATCAGCATTTGCAGCGACATTTAATTCAATATGAGTATGTTAGCTTTCATTATTTCTGAAAGAGAGCAAAGCTATTCACATCCTCTTGCAGCTGGAAAGTAAATGTGAGAAAATGAAAACAAACAAACAACAGTTTCAAAAACTAAATTCAAAAGGAATGTATACTGTAAAAACTCTACATTACACTATAACATTGAAACTCTGTAATATAGCCTAAAATTTGTCTTTGTTTGTCATAAAATTGCGGACAATATCTGACCAAATATTTTCTTTAAACTGCATTCCTACTTCCAACAACACTTAATAACTTCTTCACATTTGAATAGTGACTCATTTGTGTGGAGCGTCCATGATTAGTTAATTTTTTTATATAATTTCATATATATTTGGTAAACTTTTAGGTGAAGTCAGACTCCACCCATTTTTTGAACTAGGTTCCGATACATCAGCTCACAGACGCAGCCTTGTGCTGATCCACATCACCCTAGAAGTGATGAAAAGGGGAAAGAGCACCATCTACTGTACTGTACCCACTCAGAGAGAGCAAGACCAACTTTGCTCTCTCAGGGCTCTGGCAGCTGATGGCAAGCCGCATGACCGGGATTCGAACCAGCGATCTTCCAATCATAGTTGCAACACTTTAGACCCCTGGACCACTTGGCTCTCCTAATGAGTATTTTTTTTTTCCGATTAATCTAACTAATCTTTTGTCTGTGCAAATGTTTTTACTTAAGTGATTACTTTTTCACTGAGGGCCAGGTTTGTTTAAATAGCTTTTTTACCTTAATAAATAAAATCATACTTTAAAATATGATGGCAAGCTGCATGACCGGGATTCAATCCAGCGATGATCTCTCAGTCATAGACAATCATATACATACAGGGGTTGGACAATGGAACTGAAACACCTGTCATCATTTTAGTGTGGGATTTTAGGTTTCATGGCTAAATTGGAGCAGCTTGGTGGCCAATCTTTAATCATTAATTGCACATTATTGCACCAGTAAGAGCAGAGTGTGAAGTTTGGTTCAATTAGCAGGGTAAGAGCACAGTTCTGCTCTAAATAATGCAATGCACACAACATTATGGTATTATGTGACATACCAGAGCTCAAAAGAGGACAAATTGTTGGTGCACGTCTTGCTGGTGCATCTGTGACCAAGACAGCAAGTCTTTGTGATGCATCAAGAGCCACGGTATCCAGGGTAATGTCAGCGAGATACCACCAAGAAGGATCAACCACAACAGGATTAACTGTGGACGCTGTAAGAGGAAGCTGTCTGAAAGGGATGTTCGGGTGCTAACCCGGATTGTATCCAAAAAACATAAAACCACGGCTGATCAAATCACGCAGAATTCAATGTGCACCTCAACTCTCCTGTTTCCACCAGAACTGTCCGTCACCACAATCAATTATTAGATGTTTCAGTTTCATTGTCCAACCCCTGTGGTTGTTACATTTGAACCATTTTTTGTCAAATTCATTACATTTGAAGGATCTCCCATTGGTGCGAGACTTTCTTAATGCTTAGAAACAGCAGAGTTAGTTAATATTTAATGATCTTACCTCAAATTTTGACAGCAATTTCTCATAAGATAGTCATGAATAGCAAGGATGTTCTGTTCCATGTTGTAATTCACATAAGATTTCAATTTCAAAATTTCACTTCACATAAGATTTCATCGCAACCATCCTGAGCAACCTGTCTGAATGAATTTTGACCCAAAGACTCAAGCCTTTTAAAATCTGGACAATTGTTTACGTCTAGGTATGAGTTTATCTCAGTGGGAAAAACACGTCTTTTTTTAAACATCGTCCAAGACATCCTTTTCAGCAGCCAGCAAGGTCTTAGAAAGCCTCTGAGTATCTTTTTCAAGTCTGCTGGAGAAGCATCCCAGGTGGCTGCTGATGAAACTGCTTGAGAGAATGCCAAGACTGTGTGAAGCTCCAGCGGAAGGAGGGGGGTTATCTTGAGGAATCTGAAAAATAAATATATTTTTGGTTTGTTAAGCATTTTTGTGATCACTGTAAAATCGTAAAATTAAAAAAGTCATCATTTTGGAGTGGAGCTGGAGTGAAGGCGTAAAACTTAAACGTGAGATTTCCTACCAACATTCACATTTTGATTCCCAGCACTAAGAAAAAAAGAGATGCAGTGAATATTTGTTGAAATCCGAAAATATTTATTTTAAATCATATTGCAGTGTTTCCTTTAATATTAGTCTTTTTATCAGTCCACATTACACGTTCCTACAACCATTGTATTGTGCTTTGTAGGTTTATCTATCAGTATATTAAAAGTATAATATATATTTGGGCTCTATTTTAGTGATCTATAATGCACCACTCAATTGAGGATTGTGTGTTTTGGGCGTAACGTTAAATAAACCAATCAGTGTGCCAGCTTTCATTCCCTTTAAGAGCCGGGTGAGCTCTGACTTTGGCACGTTCGTATCTTAACAGCGCGCCACTTTCGTGCTTTGTCTCAGCAGAGACAGATACTGAGCTGCTCGTTCACACTGTTAAGATACACCAGCAGCTCATTTAATTAAAGGAACAGCAATGTTATTTTATACTTTATTCCATTTATTGTTGAGTTAAAAGTCGAGTTTGCGCTCTACAATGCGTCCGTGTCTTTGTGTGTGTACGAGCGCGGGAAGCACCTATAGGAATGAACTCTAATGATTGACTGTTGTCAGGGTTTTAATCAGTCAGTGGAGCTCCTGTGTTTCCACTGCCAAGATACTTCCAGAACACCACGGCCATCAGTGTAGATTTATTCCTAAACTCTGCCGCTATTGTAACAGTGCAGTCGCAAGGTGTGAAAATAGACTGTTGATGGGGTGTAAGGTAGCAAAGAGCATTGTGACGTGCCTTATGCAGGGTATACAATAGGGTCCTAAGTGTTTTTTAATAAATAGTTTAAATGCCTTTCTTTTAGAAGCAAAACCAAAAAACTATTTATGCTGGAGTCTAATGAAAACAATTAAAAAATCGAAAAATGCTTCATTTTCTTTTGGACAAAACGTCTTATTTTGGTGCATCCCTACTTCATCCCTACTGCAGTTGTTTTACTGTTGTGAGTAAAAGCGTCTCTCTATGCCTTCAGAAAAAAAACGTCACTGTAAATGTCCTGTGCTGGGATATTTACTGAATAATGGTTCATTAATTTCTGTGGTGAGCTTTAGATAAAACAAATGCAATGAAAACGTTAGGGTGTTCATATGGTAGCTTAATGTGTTGTGAGTCTGTGGTATATTGCATTTTGGAAAACAAATCATCCAGCTATTCATAGAACAATTGCATTGGGACCGGTGTCTAGAAGCTCCCAGGGATTGCTCTTGAGTAGCTGTTAATATGGACCTGATGATTCTATAATCCATCTCTCTCTCTCTCTCTTCCTCTCGCGCTCTCTCTCGCTCTCTCTCTCTCTCGCGCTCTCTCTCTCTCTTAAATTAAACCTCTGTTGCGGTCGGGGGCAGAACTCTCACACTTGTTTTATTAAAAACACTGACCTCTGCTAATTAATCAAAACGCTGCCGTGCTAAATCTGGAGCCTGGGAAAAAAAACAAAAAACGCTCGCCTGCCTTCATGCTGTCCAATGGCCGGAGGTGTGCCGTCAAATCAGGAGCTTATTAAAAACGGGAAGGCGCTGTCCTCCCCTTACTGCAGACAGAGGACTGTAATTGTTCTTCCTGTATCGAGTGGCACCCCTTTGAAGTTACACAGACATGGAAGAGAGACTCAAATTAGCCTTGACATTTGACTCTTGATGGTTGGATCCATGGACGCAAGCTGTTTGTACCAAATTCTGACCCTTCCATCTGTGAGCCTCAGTAGAAATCATGATTCTTCTCTGTTTCTCTGGTCTTTAACTGTCTAGTTCTTGTGAACCTGTCTCCACTGCAGCCTCAGCTTTCTGTTCTTGGCTGAAAGAAATTAAACCTGATCTGGTCTCATGCTGTTGTAGACCATCTTCCGCAGGGTTGGGCATGTTTTGCTTTCTTTTTTTGTAATTTTTACCTAATATTTTCCCCTAAATTAGCTGAGCCAATTACCTCACTTTTTTAGAAGGGCTCCTCCTATCAGTTGCAATGCTCTCATTACACTCAAAAGAAAGCACCAGATCCACAGCTTTGGAAACATCAGCCAACAGATGCCAGTGCCATCTACCCAGCCAGTCACATAGAGCATGTCCACAACTGTAAGAGTTGTAAAATATGGGACACAGAGTGGTCCAGTGGTTTAAATTGCTGCCAATATGATTGGGAGATTGCAGGTTTGAATCCAGGTCATGCAGCTTGCCGTCAGTTGCCAGAGCCCTGAGAGAGCACAACTGGTCTTGCTCTTACTCTGGGTGGGTACAGTACAGCAGATGGCGCTCTTTCCCCGCATAAACTCTTGGAGTGATGTCAATCAGCACAAGGCTGCGTCTGTGAGCTGATGTATCAGAACCGAGTCACTGCGCTTTTAACTCTGAGTGTTAGCGTTGTGATGCTACTCGGAGGCGGAGTCTGACTTCACATATGTCGGAGGAGGTGTTTGCTAGTCTTTACCCTCCTGGTGTTGGGGGATCACTAATAGTGGGTAATTGGCTAAGCAAAATTGGGGAGAAATTAGGGGAAATAAAATCAATAAATATAAAAAAAAAATAAGAGCACAGAGCTGTTTTTCTCACCACAATTGTACAGAGTATTTATCTGAGCTACTGTAGCCTTTTTGTCAGATCCAACTCTTAAATCTCTTAAGGTGCTTCCTTTAGCAGATCTAATGCTCACTGTATGTGTGTTTTTTATTACATCACTTTAAGTAAACATGTTCTAGAGACTGTAGAGCTAAAAATCTCAGAAGATCAGCAGACGGATTCTATAAATGCTCAAACCCAAACCAGCCCCTTCTGACACCAACAATCACACCATGCTCAAAACCACTGAGATCACATTTATACATTTATTCTCCACTCTGATGGTTTAATGTGAACATTACCTGAAGCTGCTGGCCTGGAAAATATATTAGGCATGCCTTCCTGCTGCCCGATGGCCGGAGGTGCGCCGTCAAATCAGGAGCTTATTAAAAAGCGGGAAGGCTCGTCCTCGCTGCGCCGCAGAGCGAGGAATGTAATTGTTCTTTCCTCTCGGAGTGGCACCCCTTTGAAGTTCCACGATCATTTCTATTTCAAACCCCCATTTCTCACCTTTTTTCGTTCTCTTTTTTGTCTCGTGCCACATGTAAGAGTTGCGAAAGCTCTAGCTCTAGCTTTAGCGCTGACACACTCAGCACAGTAAAGAGACTTAAATCTGCCTTGACATTTGACTCGAACCAGTAGTCATGTTTTCAAAGATTCTTACAGAAGCCCCCCCCCCTCCAGAACCCCCGCCCTCACTCGGTTGCTTTCATAATGAATGAAACTGCCATGCTGGATATCACAGCTGTGAGAGGTTCCTGCCCTCCGGGAATTCTGGCTCGATATGGCTGATCTGCTTTTATCTGGCGAGGGGAAGTGCATGGTTAAAAAGATCTGCCGCAGACATGATCGGTGAGCAAATCTGCTCCCTTGAACTCGAAAAGCGGGTCTTTTTTCACTTTTACAGTGAAATCAATAGCTTTTTTATATATATATATATATATATATATATATATATATATATATATATATATATATATATATATATATACAGCTCCAAGAACAAAACAGTGCTTCTTACATTTCTTTAACTTGTGTTAGATTGCAGACAGCATCAGCCCAATATATTTAGCATTTATTCTTGGTTTATTTAATTTATTTAAATACATACATTCCTGCATTACAGGGCCAAACCTTAGACATCAGAGAGGTCCATTCATTTCTTTAAACTAGAAAAAAAAGGTATGGCGACAGCAGTTCTTACCTGTACTGTGGTACACCTGTGCAAACTGTGTTTCCTGCAAGATTAGAACAAAAAAACACCTGAAAAGCTTCATCACTTGGAATCCTCTGTACCAAAATTCAATCAGAACTTGTGAAGGAAATGGTTTGCACTTAACCCGTAGAAATTAAATCAAATAAAAAATTAAATAAATTATAAAGTAAATTGTTTTCCAGCTGAAAAAAAAACAACAACCAGGAATGGGTGTAGGGTATGACTTTAGCTGGGCTAAAGGAAGTTCGTGGAATGTCTCGCTTTGTATTGGGGTCAGGTAGAAGTATAGATGCAAGAGTTTTAAAATACTTCTGTAAAAGTTAAAGTATCAACTCAGTATCGAGCTTTTAACTCAAGTAAAACTGTAAAAGTTCTGGTTTTAAAACTACTAAAAGTATAAAAGTATAGTCTGTGTAACAGGTGAAATCAAGAAGTCAATATTCAGGTGATGGGCTTCCGGGTGCAGTGTCATGTGATTGTGAACGAGAGTGATGTCAGTGTGTGGTGCATCCTGGGTGTTGTAGACCGGGGACTGGATATCGCAGTAAAGCTACGTAAGCCGAGAGCTGAAAATGAAACACCTGTCTCATTTTAGTGTGGGATTTTAGGTTTCATGGCTAAATTGGAGCAGCCTGGTGACCGATCTTTAATCATTAATTGCACATTGCACCAGTAAGAGCAGAGTGTGAAGGTTGGTTCAATTAGCAGGGTAAGAGCACAGTTCTGCTCTAAATATTTGCATATTGCAATGCACACAACATTATGGGTGACATACCAGAGTTCAAAAGTTCAAAAGAGGACAAATTGTTGGTGCACGTCTTGCTGGCGCATCTGTGACCAAGACAGCAAGTCTTTGTGATGCATCAAGAGCCACGGTATCCAGGGTAATGTCAGCATACCACCATGAAGGACCGACCACATCCAACAGGATTAACTGTGGATGCTCTCCTGTTTCCACTAGAACTGTCCGTCACCACAATAAATTATAATATTGTGCTCTAAAACCAGGTGTTTCTGTTTCATTGTTCAACCCCTGTACATTTGGTGTTCAATCCAATGAAGCAATATAATAAACTACACAATTTACACAAATGTGAGCAGGGTACTGACTTTAGTAAGATACTGTAACTATCAGTAAATACTCAGGTGGTTTGCAGCAAGGTCTTATATTATTATATTATGCAACACCAGTTTCAAGCAGTTGATGTTGCATCAAAATTTCACTATGTAGAGCGAGGTCAGGACTAATAACTCCCTAATAAGCGTGGACTTCAAGGAGTTAGCCCTGAGGGACACCATCACTCAAGAGGAGGAGTGTTTTTGGGCTGGTGAATGTTTGTATTCGTGGCTCTGGGGAATATGGAGGCCTCAGGGGGGACTGTTGCTAACGCCATTGTTTTGCTGACTTTCCCCACAGATAAAAAATGCGGCGGCCAACGTTCTCCGGGAGACCTGGCTCATCTACAAACACACGAAGCTGATGAAGAAAATTGACCACTCCCGCGTCCGCAAGCACCAGAGGAAGTTCCTGCAAGCCATCCACCAGTGAGTGCAGCCAGTACATAGCCATTCCATCCATAGCATCACTTTCAAAAACTATTCATTTGTCTTTTTCTTGTTACTTCACAATTATGCATTACTTTGTTCGAGTCTATCACATTAAATCCCAATAAAACACATTTAAATTTGTGGGTGTAACAAGAAAAAATGTGATACAATAAAAGGGGTATGAATACTTTTTCCAGGCACTTTATACTAATTCAGTTTAAACTGTAAAACTCATATATTATATAGATTACTGTGTTAATGATTATGGCTCAAATAATTAAAATATTATATAAGACCAATTGGTACCAATAGAGCCCATAATGTTAGGCATGTGAACAAACCTCTTTATCTGTGGCCACAAGATACTGTTGGAGGTTATATGTGCATTGATTTTGTAACCACGCACATCTCTTCTACTTATATTGAGATTTCCTCTTCCAAAAAAATTTAAGAACCTGCAAAATGCCTCTTTTAGGGCCTAGGCCAGGGGTGTCCAAACTTTTTTTGTTGGGGGCCAGAAGGAGAAATATATTTGAAGTCACGGGCCACAGACTCTGTAATAAAACAAATAATGAAATATACCACTTTAAATAATACATCTTCCTGATTATTTCATTTACACACCATTTTACTTGACTTACTATCTTTATCTTTGACAGTGTTGTGTAATCTAAGATTTTTCAAATTGATGTTTCATTTCATGATGTCTCTTAATATTAAACTCCTTAATTACGGCAACTTGCGCACTCTCTCCGCTTTTAGACTCTTTGGCCCGTTTTTCTGCGCTAGAACTGCGCACTCTCTCCGCTTTTAGACTCTTTGCCCCGTTTTTCTGCGCTAGAAATGCGCACTCTCTCCGCTTTTAGACTCTTTGGCCTGTTTTTCTGCGCTAGAAATGCGCACTCTCTCCGCTTTTAGACTATTTGGCCTGTTTTTCTGCGCTAGAAATGCACACTCTCCGCTTTTAGACTCTTTGGCCTGTTTTTCTGCTCTAGAAATGCACACTCTCTCCGCTTTTAGACTCTTTGGCCTGTTTTTCTGCGCTAGAAATGCACACTCTCCGCTTTTAGACTCTTTGGCCTGTTTTTCTGCGCTAGAAATGCACACTCTCTGCTTTTAGACTCTTTGGCCCGTTTCTGACACCTAGCGTTCAAACTTTGAATCTCACATTATAAAAACCTGCTTAACAACTTTCATTCTATTTCTAAAATACCTCGCAGGCCGGTACAAAAAAGGAAAAGGGGCCGCAAATGGCCCGCGGGCCGTAGTTTGGACACCCCTGAGGAACTTGAGAAAATTAACATGAAAATTATTTTTAAAATTCTATTCAAACAGACCTTAAAAAAATAATGACCTGTGAAGAATAATATTAGCACAAATAAGGACAATACTCTCAGAAAGAACACAGAAGCATGATAGAAAGGCAGACAAATGAAAAGCATAATGTTTATACTGCATTCCAATAACTGTTAAGCATGGGGGCGGGAGTATTAGAGCTTAAGACTGCTGGGATGCCAATATAGCTTGGACTTATGAATACACTGGTACACTGGAGATGGAAAGACAGTCAAGAGGAGAAAAAAAGAGAGTTACATATCATATCATACTGAAACCAGCCAGCGGAGTTATGTTATGAGCTTTGATGGATGTTGCGCTGTGCTGTCTTTGCTTATACACAGCCATTAAGTCATTATGTTTAAGGCATGTTTTAAACTAACCCCCTGTGAGGAGGCTCTATTTTAGCCTGGCTGACTCTCTCACTCTGAGGTGTTTATCAGCTTCCGAGTGGTGCTGCATTACAGCCACCGAGAGGGAGATTAAAACAACATCAATCCACCATGATGGATGATTTAAAAATGGTTTCAGATATAAAATAAAAAAGTTCTGGACTGTGTCAGGGCTCTGACATCCTAAAAAATCCTAGAAGAAAATGTTATAGCATATGTGTCTGAGGACTGAAGCATAACTGTACGTGGGCCATGCAACAAGACAATGACCCTGAGCACAAAGTTAATGATTTACCGTATTTTTCGCACTATAAGGTGCACTTAAAATCCTTTCATTTTCCCAAAAATTGACAGTGTGCCTTATAATCCGGTGCACCTCATGTATGAAAATAAATTTCATTGATAGTATATCTTATAAGATGGTGCGCCTTATAGTCTGAAAAATATGGTTATCTAATTTGAAGGTGATGATTTATGCTAATACTACTAAAGGTATTCACTTATCCATCCAAGTCATAGAATTCAGGTGTTCCCATCGCTTCCATGGCAACAGAGGTACATTTTTTGCATTTTCACATCCCCTAATACTTTATCTTCTTTGCCTCGCATTAAAATACCTCATCAAGAACTTACAAACTTGAGAAAAATTGAATAAATCATGATCCTGTCCAAACAGGACCTAAAAATGTGACAAAAAACACTACAGGAGTGTTATGTTTGTATTGCATTCCAATATAAGAACCACTTCCCAGCTGTTAAACATGGGGGTGGGAGCATTAGAGCTTGAGACTGCTCTGATGCCTTATGTCCAACACACCTTGCTATGCTATTTATAGATGGATCTATGAATTCTGGACTGTACCAGGACATTCTCCTGTAAGATGTAGGATCTAAGGGTTGAAGCTTAACTATAAGTAGGTCATGCAACAAGACAGTGACTCTGAGCCCACTTGTAGCATAATAATAATATAAATACAGCTGTATCGACTGATTCCGTTATGCCCTTCACATGCAACAGACAAAATAACCTCACAGCGATGACGACCACATCCCGGCTGACCGTGTGGCTGGATCTAGTCTGCTAATTCTGAGCTTTAGCTGTGACCATCTGGGCTTCAGAACATGCAGCGAGCGCCGTGCACCAGTTGTGTAGAGTGGTTTTCACAGCAGTTAGCTCGGCTGACCTAGCCAAGCCCTCAGGTGCCTGAGAGCATTGGATTTAGCTCCTGCCAGCTAATTGTCAGTCCATTGGCACCTACAGGACAGCGGGGGCCTAACACCATGTCTGTGTGAGGAGGCCGTGTGGATTAGCCTAGCCTACTGTGAGAATTAGCACTGTTTAGCAGCAGCAATCCTTTAGCAAACTAGAGCAGAAACAAAGCAAAAACGGCTTTTGATAAAATGTGTGTATTAACTTTTCTACTATAACCTTCTAGAAATGGGATTGTAACCTTTTCCAGACTGACTTTGTATGTTTTATTATTTTATTAGCTTTTTTTCCCTTAATAAATGAAATCATCATTTAAAACAGATATAAGACGCACTTAAAATCCTTTCATTTTTCAAAAAATCGATATATAACATAATTATAATCCAGTGCACCTTATGTATAAATTCTACTAGTCAGGTATGTAGGAGCAATAAAGCCACTCTGTTAAAGTACAGCATTATAAGGGTGATTTTTCTTTGAAGTTTCTCCAGCACTAAGGCTGGGTGCAGCAGCATTAGCTTTAGCCGCTAACCACTGCGCTAGCTTTTTAGCCATTTAGAGGTGAGTATATTGGACTGTATTCAGCGCCCTGGGTTTCCAAAAAACTCTGGAAAAAAGTTCCTCTGTCTAGTGCTATTGGGCAGCATTTACGTCCCACTAGCACTGCAGTTAGCAGCTACTGCTAATGCTGCTGCACCCAGCCTTAGTGCTGGAGAAACTTCACTGAAAACTCACCCTTAGCAAAATAATATGGGAAATCTAAGCTTACTGTAAAAAAAAAGGAAGCGCTTTACTCATCCAAATAAACTGTTTTCAGAAGAGAAATATGCATAGATCAAGATCCAGCCCTTTTTTTGTGCAAATTGTTAAGAATGACTTTTTTCATCCTTACTAGTGTAATTACTAGTCCTTACTAGTGTCTCTTTAAGCGCCTCATACAGGATGTCTTTGTCTTATGTTTAAATTTGTTTAATAATCTGCAAAATGTAAGTAAAATGTAAGTATGACATAAAAACAAAAACAAAATATATCTGTAAGAGGGTAAATATATATTTTTCGCAGCACTGGAATAATGGAAAAAGACTATATTGCCAAAGATGACAGTGATTTGGTTCAGTGATTTGGATGGGTGAGCGAATACTCTTGGTGATATAGTGTTTCACTCTATATATGCACTTTTTAATACTTATGAATGCGTCATGAAGCTTTTTGGTAGCTACCCTTCAATAAAAATGGGTCACCTCCTATGTTATTTGGACCTACGCCTAGACTTTCTCTTTTTGAAAGCAGACAGGGCTAGGCTCACACAGCGGCGGCTATTACGCCACCCGCTATGCTGATGGATGGCTCATCTCGGGAATGCTTACATTGGCTGTCCTGCCTGGCTCATCACGCTCTCCTTGCTAAGTTAACTTGTTAGCCTAGTGTGTCCGTCCTCCCCTGCCTGTCTCCTAGCTGCCAAACGCATATTTTTTAGGGCTTTAATCCCCTTGTTGGTGGCCTGTTTTTGGATCCAGACACCAGCCGAGAGCATCCTCTCTAAATGGCTTCAATCCTTTTTGTTGTAAGCGTGCGGAGGAAGCCCACAGGCTCATAAGCCTGTTTGCTGAATGTTTAGCTCTATCGTAAGTGTGGGTTAATGCTGATGTCTCCATTGAGAGGAATTCACATCAGCAAACATAATAAAGGAAATGAAAACACAGGCAGGATGTTAATGAGGTTAATGAGACATATGTGTCATAGTAGGATGGTAAGAAGTTGGACTCAGGCATGAAAGCATATTTATAGAATGATGCAATAACTGAATGACTTAAATTATCAATATCATCATCATTTTAGCATGCGTGGTCCAGCAGTCTAAAGCGCTGCCACTATGATCGGGAAATTGCTATTTCGAATCCCGGTCATGCAGCTTGCCATCAGCTGCCGGAGCCCCGAGAGAGCACAGTTGGCCTTGCTCTCTCTGGGTGGGTACAGTAGAGTAGATGGCGCTCTCTCTTTCCCCTCATCACTTCTAGGGTGATGTGGATCAGCACAAGGCTGCATCTGTGAGCTGATGTATCAGAATCGAGTTGCTGCACTTTCCTGCGAGCGTTAGCGCTGTGATGCTACTCAGCAATGCTGCATCAGCAGCTGCTTCAAAAAGAGGTGGAGTCTGACTTCACGTGTGTCTGAGGAGGCGTGTGCTTGTGTTTTGGCATCACTAGTGATGGGGGATATGCAGCTGACATACTTAGATAAATTGGGAGGAGGGGGAATGGGAACAAATGGGAAATAAATAAAAAAAAAAAAAGAAAAAACGCCCATCAAGATCTTTTTGACATTACAACATTAATAAGACTAGGAATAATAGAGAAGCTAATAGAAAACTACAGAATGCTGCACAGACCTATGGGATATGTGGGTGGGGTCTCCTACAGGGTCCCTTTAAATGTCTACCAGGTCTTTAAAGGGACCAGGTATTTAGGGTTCTCATTTTCTCTGTATCTGTAAATAATTTGTGAAATAATGTGTGAAATATGCATCTGTTAAAAGTGTTGGTGGTCTAACAGGTGTTACAGTGGGTTGCATAGCCTTGCATATAGCTGTAAAGATTGAATTTTTTTCTGTATCTTTTTTCAATCATTTTTTAAATTAATTGGTTGCATTTATTGGTTGTTTTGACTTGAAATATAGTAAACATACCATATTTTTCACACTATAAGGCGCACCGGATTATAAGGCGCATTTTATGCAACACTAGTAAAGAACAGGAGTGTCGCAATTCAGCAGTTTCCCTTCTAATTCAGCAGGTCTCATCGCTGCTTGGCGAGACCTGTAAAGCTAAGCTAAGTTAAGTAAACAAAACTGTAATCCTAAAAAAAACAACATTTCAGAAAAGTCAGACGAGTGCTGGATATTAATCTCCACAGATTTCCCCCCTAAAAACTGTTCAGTCGGATGAGTAAAGCGCTTCCGTTTTTTTTACAGTAAGCTTAGATTTCGAGATTTCAACTACAGCTGGAGGATTAGCATTAGTGGCTAACCACTAACGGTAATGCTAATGCTGCTCCAGCAGTGCTAACCGGGGCTAGCAGCAGGCTACAGGCTGATAATACTCACCTCTGAACAACGTCAAAAGAGCTAGCACTTAGCGCGGTTAGCAGCTAATGCTAATACTGCTGGAGAACTAAACTGAAACTCCTGTATAACTCTGTACTTAAGTGGAGTGGCTTTACTGCTTTTTAATTTCTGACTGGTAGAATTCATACATAAGGAGCACCAGATTATAAGGCACACTGTTGATTTTAGTGAAAATTAAATGATTCTGTAACAAATATTATATTTATAAAGAAATTATATATGCATTAAAAAAAAAAAAAAAAAATATATATATATATATATATATATATATATATATATATATATACATTCAAGGTAGAGGCATATCTAATAATGCACTGTGACTGCAGGCTGCGAAGTGTAAAATTTAAAAAAATTTACATTTTTTTGTACATTTAAAAAAATATAGTAAAATTTTATTGACAATAGTAATAAGTGAGACACAAAATTGATAAACCTGAATCACGATTTAATTAAATATATCATATGGCAGACGAACACAGTGATATTTGAGGAGTAAAATGAAGTTTATAGGATTTACAGAAAGTTAGCATTAATTATAATAAATTAATACAAATAAATTAGGCAGGTGCATAAATTTGGGCACCCCAACAGAAAAATTATATTAAAAATGAATTGATATCTAAATATTAAAACCTCCTTTACTACAGGGGGCGTGATGCTTTTAGTTTTAGATACATACCTTTAAATCTATCTATTGTTTCACCTTCTAAATTTGTCTAAATCTGTATTTCTGAGTTTTTAATCAATTAGATTTGACTTTTTGGATCTGATTTTTTTAAATCTAAAAAAAATATATCATATGTTATTACTTGGAAATGTATATATGACTTTATACTTTGTATATTTGTGTGTTTTCAGGCTGCGAAGTGTAAAAATGGAGCAGAGAAAGCTCAGTGACCAGGCCAACACACTGGTGGACCTTTCCAAGGTGAGAGCACACATGCGTACCATTGCGTACGTTTCACACAGCAGCCCACACACATTACGTGTGTCGAGAGACGGTCGACGCCCACACGTACGCTCACGCCGTGTGCACACCGGCATTAATACACACACAGTCAAACACACTCAATCACACACAGCAGAGTGAGTGGTTTATAGTCATGGTTTATAGTCAGGCCTGTGCGTAATGTCCTTTTACTATCTTCAAAATAGAACACGCACCACAGTGATCCATACTGTAGCTCGCTAATACCTGACGACACACACATACCTCTGCCTGCCCAAATATATCTCAGCGTTCTACTCCTCCCGTTTGACCCGTTTGTTTCCGTGGCTTTTCGTCTCCTAGCAACCGGAACAAGTGTTAAAAAGAGGGACGACTGTGGGAGTGTGGAGAGAGAGGGAGAAAGAGGTAGAGAGGAAGAGAGAGAAAGAGATACAGAGAGAGGTACACAGAGACAGATAGAGACATGATTAGAGTGAGAGAATGAGAGGTCGGTCGTAGAAAGTGTGAGACAACAAAACATAGACAGATATTAAATGGTAGTGTGTATGTATACAGGTATAACAACTCATGGAGTAATAGACGTTAAATACCAATGAATGGATACCCCTCTCAAGAGTGCTCAATTATTCAGCTCATACAGGCATTAGCTATTAACAAACACCACTAACTACCACACAAAACTGTTTTACAAATAAACGAAAAAACTGTTTTAGACTACATTTAATCAACCACCACCAAAAGTAAAAAAGTGAAGTACGTTTCTTACATATTTTGAGAGATGGCACATTACAGAAGCTCTGCACGATGATGCATTAGCAAGGTCTCTGGAGGTCTCTACACAGAACAAAGAAAAACATTGGGTTTAAGTACAGTATACCTAGGTTTAAAAAGGAACTTAATGAAGAAACATAATGTTAACCAAGAACATGGAAGAAATATCATTTTTTCAGACTATAAGGTGCACAGAAAATCTACATTTTCCCAAAAATCGACAGTGCGTCTTAAGTATGAATTCTACCAGTCAGGTATTAAGGAGCAGTAAAGCCACTCTGTTGAAGTACAGCATTATAAAAGTGAGTTTTCAGTGAAGTTTCTCCAGCACTAAGGCTAGGTGCAGCAGCAATAGCATTAGCTGCTAACCACAGCGCTAACTGCTAGCTCTTTCGTCGCTCAGAAGCGAATATATTTGACTGTAGTCTGTGTGTTTATCGTGTTAAAACAAGCTACGTGGGATGAACCTCTAGCAATGCGGTAATTATCTAATGCTAATGCTAATGCTGCACCCAGCCTTAGTGCTGGAGAAACTTCATTTAAAACTGTTAATAAAAGGAAACGCCTTTTTTCTCACCCAAATAAATGTTGTTTCAGGAGAGAAATCTGTGTAGATTAACATTCAGCACTCGATTTGACTTTTAAAAGAAAATGTTTTTAATTTTTTTTTTAAGAATTACAGTTTTTTAGGCCCTATTAAAGGGAACATGGCGACACCCTTGTTCTCTTCAATCTAGGCATCCTTACTAGTGTCGCTTACTAATGCGCCCTATAATCTGGTGAGCTTTATAGTCTGAAAAATCTGATAATTGCAGATACATATGCAGAAACCAAAGCAATACAGGCCTACGTGTGATAACGTGTGTCAGACGACGAGAGCGACAGGCTCCGCCCACCGGAGACTATTCATAACCATCGCATAATCTCCTCTTCTCCTCTTCAAAGTGCTCTATCTACAGTAGAGGCCGAAAACGGTCGCGCTGCGGCGGCCTCCCACGGGGCGTCTGCAATAACATACTGTACCGTCTGAGACTCCGCATGTTCTTCATCTGTCCTTCTGTACTCTAATGGTTCAGGTTCCCCTGACAAAAGTGCAGCGAGGTTCCAATTAGCAGCAGCGCTGTCAAGCGTTCAGTCACGATAAGCAGAGAGGCTGCTGGATAAACCCTGCGTTAGCGACAGCTGTCACACGGGTCAGTCTTACACATCCTGACGAGTCAAACTGTGTGTTTTCTTGGTATCGTTGAATAATAAGAGTTCGAGACATGGAGTGAACCTTATAAACTGCTGTTCCTCCATCAAAAGAACATCCAGAATCACAGTGAACTAATATAATGTTATTGATAATAGTAATAAGTGCGATACAAAATTGATAAACTTAAATCAGTATTTATTGGGGGTGTCACAATTTCGATACTTTCATCGAAATCGATCGAAATTATGTCATGGTCTCGAGCCTCGAAGTCAAAAAGAGGGTCGACGATCCCTTCCGCAAATGGCGCAGTGCACTGTAGCTTAAAGAGCAGCCCTTCCTCCAGAGAATGACATTAATAACAAAATCACAGTTTTTTTGTCTAGCCTCAAATATGTTAATAGTTTTGGTACCTTAAGGAGCATCTTTCTCTCAGATAAAGTTAATAATATATCTTTATTAAAGAAAAAAACGTCTCATTCTCAGGGACCGAAAAAGTCTTATTTTTTATGTGTAACTGTTATAGTAGGATAGAGTTTTTTTATTATTTATTTTGTTATGTTGCACATTGCTGTTTTAATAGCGCACACTGCTGCTACCAAAAAAGCCACTAGATGGCATTACATATATATCTTAATTAAATTATTTAAATTTGACCATTAGTGCCTAATGTGGTGTATTACAGATCACTTGTATCACTTTGCATCACTTATGTCAAGCCCACCTTTTGAAATAATATATTGTAAATTTGATGAATCAAACCAATGGCTGACCATAGACTAATCTAAAACTGGTATAGGCCTCTCTGCTGTAGAAAAAGAAAATCGAGAATCGAATCGAATCGTGACCCTAAAATCGAAAATAAAATCGAATCAAGGATTTAGAGAATCGTGACACCCCTAGTATTTATCTACAGTGGTATGAAATAGTTTGGGCACCCCTGAAAATTTTCATGATTTTTCTTTATAAATCATAGTTTTTTTTTTTTGTTTGTTTTTTTTTTCAAATCAGCAGTTTCAGCTAAATATATCATATAGCAGGTGAATATATTTGAGATATTTGAGGAGTGAAGTGAAATTACACTATAGATTTTACAGAAAGTGTGCAATCAGTTTTAGATACATACCTTTAATCTTCCACTTTTGTCTAAATTTTAATCAGATTTGAATTTTTGGATCAGATTTTTAAAATCTGAAAAGTTGTTATTCGGAAATATATGTTTACATTTTATAACAGCAACATATTTTACCACATAAGTTCAGAATACGCAAAAAAAGCATTGTTAAAATTCACTTTAATTGTCTATTGTACTTTGAAGTACAATGTTATTGTGTTTTACTGCTACTGTCATTCACATTTCACACACTTTAACCCCCCTACCAATGCCGAACTATAAAGAACTGGTGTGCTTATTTACTTAATCAGCCTGTATACTTTTATACTTTTATATTGCACTATTGTTTACACTGGCTAGTCTGGTCTGTGTAACGTTCAATTATAAATTCAACTGTCTGATAATTTAAGGCTAAAATCGAAAATAGAAAACTGAGTGCAGAACTTGGGAGCAGTCTGCACTACACACTGTGCTATATTGAGGACAGATTGAGGCCGCTAGATGTCACTGTAGTGCGGTGCTGATTTAAATGCTTAAAAACAAATACATTTTCTCTAAATCAGTTACACACCATTTCTCACAATATTGCATGGTATTTTTTTCAAGATTTTTTTTTTTATGACAAAACACTTATATATATATATTTCAAGAATACACTGCTGTGTAACAAAATAAAAATTACATTTTATTATTGCATACAATATGATACACACCCCTATAGGATATGGCACACCCCTAACTGAGATATTAAAAAAATAGAAGAATTGTATTAGATTTGTAACAGAAGTCAATGATCCAGAATGTCATGATACTAATAATACTAATAATGGACTCCAAATATCTCCATATATCCATATATTAAAGTAAAATAAATGATACTGGACAGATATAATCTCTAGTCTAGTCTCTAGTAGATATATAAAGGAAAATGCTAAAAACAGCAAAAAAGTAGTACCCTGATGTGATAAACCCTGTTTTTTCTTGGCATCATGTTCTCCTCCACCAGTCTTACACACTGCTTTTGGATAACTTTATGCTGCTTCACTCCTGGTGCAAAACTTCATGCAGTTCAGCTTGGTTTGATGGATTGTGATCATCCATCAAGGTTTTTTAATTTGGTAAAATCAAAGTCTCTCTGTCTCTGTTCACAGATGCAGAGTGTGATGTACGAGCTGATGTCGGAGCTGAACGACCGCAGCGAGGACCTGGAGCGGCAGATGTTGAGTCTGGAGCAGAGGGTGGAGCAGCTGACGGCCGGGTTCAGCGCTCTGCCCGCCCACCTGACGGCCACGCTCAGCGCTCAGCACGCCGCACTCGTCCACCTGCTGCAGGAGCGAGACGCCAAGGCCCTGAGTCCGGTCACGCCCACTGCCCTCCTCACACCTGCCCCTGCCCCCGTCCCACCCACAACTGTCCCCACAACAGCCTCTAAAGAGGACAACCCCAACACCAGCACCTCCAGCTGCTGAGAGAGGGGCGGAGCCTCAGCCAAGCTGGGGAGAAATGCATGGGTGTTATGGTGAGGAACCTGGCTGAAAAAGAGAAAGAGAATGAGAGAGAGAGAGAAAGAGAGAGGGGTGGGGTCTCGGACTTGGCCAAGGCAAACTGAAAGAAAGAAAGAAAGAAAGAAAGAAAGAAAGAAAGAAAGAGAGGGAGGTGGAGCCTCAGCCAAGCTGGGGAGAAATGCATGGGTGTTATGGTGAGGAACTTGGCTGAAAAAGAGAGAGAAAGAGAGAAAGAAAGAGAGAAGGGTGGGGTCTCGGATTTGGCCATGGCAAAATGTGGAAAATGGCTGAAACAGAGTTGTAGGAGGGGCCAAAATAAGAAGAAAAAAAGAGCCTGACTGAAAGAAAGAAAGAAAGATTGAGAGGGAGGTGGAGCCTCAACCAAACTCGGAAAAAAAAGGAATGCACGGGTATTGAAGTGTAGAATCTGAATAAACAAGAGAAAAAGAGACAAAAAGGAAAGAGAGAGAGAGAGAGAGAGAGAGAGAGGCAGGAGCCAGAGCCAAAGTGGTGGAATAGTTCAATATCTCAATCAGATCAGCTCCAACATGGCTAATTACTAATAGAAACTACTAAACTGTTTGTCCAGAAGTGTGTAGTTCACCTGCACTCTGCTCAGGGAACAGCTTATATTCACTCAATTACATTACATTGCTGTAATTTAATTACCATGTTTTTCGCACTATAAGGCGCACCAGATTATGAGGCGCATTATTCGTCACTAGTAAGGAACAGGGGATGTTAATCTACACAGATTTATCTCCTGAAAACCATTTATTTGGGTGAGAAAAATGCTTCCGTTTATTTACAGTAGGCTTAGATTTCCAGATTTCCACTAAGGCTGGGTGCAGCAGCATTAGCACTAGTGCTAGCTTTGGTTATGGCGGTTCACATCCAAGCATCAAATTTGATGCAAACAGATATTTTCGGCAATATTTCATATATTTGGAAAGTACGCAAACACAGAGAGAGAAAATAGATAATATATTGATAACTTTTTGTTACTTTTAAATTGGAGGGATATGAAGGATAAAGGATAAAACTATACTCAAAGAAAGTGACTCTAGCTGTCGTATGGCATCTTGTTATTTATACAACAGTTAGCTCCTTCCTCTCAATCTGATTGGTTGAGAAGTGTTTTAACCGTGTTGATATTTGAGATAACAGCACGGCCTTCTCACACTAAATCTGTACCACTCCACGAACGCATTGCTGAGTAACGGCATGTAACGTTACACACAAGACAAGTAACATTAGCTTAGCACAGGCTAGCGCCCAGCCAAGGCACACTCGCCCACAGCGCAGTCTGATAGCCGGAACGTTAACCAGCCAGGTTAAACTAAGCTAAGCTAATGCTAAGCTAAAGCAAGCTGCGCTAACCTAACCACAGTCCTACAGGCACAGCTAGCTAAACATCACCACCCAGCTAACAGGCAGAACTTGTTATGGAACTACTTTTTGGCGGAAGGCTTAGTCCGTATTAAAGCATATTCATTAGAAATTATTTATTTATGTTGTTTCTTCAATTAGTAAAAAAAAGCTGCTGTATAAAAGCGATAGAACACTCAAGGTCGCGATGTTATCCACGATAACACATTCCCTTTCAAGTTCTATTGCTTAAACAAGCAATGCCTTTTTATTTTTTAGGTCTTTCATCAATAAATTGGGAATCCACTGATTAGAAGGGATGTCTACACACTTTTGGACATGGTAAAGTAGCCACCACCAATTGGCATGACCTCAGTCTTATTCATTCTAAGCAACATTAGCTTTGTTGACTGAGCGGCTATTCGATTACAGTGTGGAACCTGCCTGAAAGGGGGAACGAATGGAGTGAAAGGAGAGATTAGCCTTAGCCGAGCTGGAAATGAACGCATGGGTATTAATAAAAGGTGTGTGAGAGAGAGATAGATAGAGAAAATTCAGGTTGGAAGAAGAGTTGAGAGAGTTTGCGAAGGTGGTAATTGCATAAATGAATTGCACAGAGAGATAAGAGGGTGACGAGGGGGAGAGGAGGATGGTGTGTATGAGGCATGGGGGTGAGGGGGGGTAAAATTAAGGGAGAGCAAGCAAGGGAGCGAGAGAGAGCGCGCGCGAGAGAGAAAGAGAGAGAGAGAGATAAGAGGCAGTAATTAAATGAATGGCAAATACTTTAATGGAATCTGCACTAATTAGAGGAAAAGGTGTCTCTCCCTCCATCAGGAAAACTAACCGCAGTGACTTTGTATCTTTACGACGTATTTTCTATCTTAACTGCTAATTGTGTATTAACGAGCATCCCTTTAACGAGAGTTCCAATCAATACCACGTGACTAGTGGCACTCTGCACTGTCCAAAAATAAAAAAAAATAAAATAACAAATAAATAATACGAAACACTGAAAATGCTTAGACACGGAGACACACGTGATGCCTGCTCTTAGAGACACGGGAGACGGAATCCACTGTGTGTCAGAGGCATACACACACTCACACACACACACACACACACACACACACACACACGCAAACGAACGATGCACTAAAGTCACACCACGGAACACTGCCAGATAGCTCGTTCCTCGAGGAGAAGACGCTCACCTGCACAGGAACGCTAAAGAAGAAACTGCCATATTTCATGTAATTCCACATGAAAGACAACTGTTACACACTGTTCTCATGAATGTATACATGCAAACACACACACACACACACATACACACACAACACAGTCTTACTGTCTGTCTACACACACACACAATACACACACAATACACACACACACACACACACACACAAACATACAATTACACATTCTCTAATTATACCTGCTACCAAAGTGCTCTGTCTACAAATGGGGCGAAGCTGGAGCTGCTACGAAATTTTCCTTTCAAAACTTTCCTTTCTTTAAATGATCAGTTTGGTTAAAAAAAAAAATATATATATAGATATATATATCAAATGAACATGATTAATCACTCCTCCCAGATGCACCCAGATGATTCAATAAGATTCTCTAATACGATCAATCGTCTATTAACATCTAATATCTGCACTAAGTTAGAGTCTACTTTAGTTCTAAATGGGAGATGTAAAGCTAATATTGCTAACAAACAAACAAACAAACACTGGACTTGAACTTGGATTTCTTTAAGTACATGACAAAAAATGCTTTTTTTTTTTTTTTTTTTTTTTTAACTTCAGCTCCCCAGCTTTATCTGTAACTCTCAAGCTTTAGCTTTAATTTAGCTCTCCCTCTTTAGCTTTGTCTTTAACTTTAGCTTGCCAAGTTTAGCTTTAGCTTTCCAGGTTTAGCTTTAACTTTATCTCTCCAGATTTAGATTTAGCCCTCTCACTTCCTCTCCAGGTTTAGCTTTGTCTTTAATTTTAGATTGGCAAGTTTAGTTTTAGCTCAGTTTTGTTTTGTTAACTTTAGCTCTCCAGCTTTAGCTTTAGCTCTCTAGATTTAGCGTTAGCTCCCAAGCTTTAGCTGTATTATTAGTTCTCCAGTTTTAACTTTAACTTTAGTTCTCCAGATGTAGCTTTAACTTTAGCTCTCTAGATTTAGCTTTAGCCCTTCTACTTTAACTTTATCTTTAGCTTTATCTCTCCAGCTTTCTTTAGCTTCTGCTCTTCATCTTTTTGTTTAGCATCAGCCTTCCTGCTTTCCAAGTTGCTCAGACTCAAAGATAGGGTGACGCAACGTCTTGATTTTTAATTTTATATAGATATTTATATTTATAAATCATACTTTGTGATTTTACCAACAGAGCCAGATCAACATATATTAAAATAAACCTCAGATTTAGGTTCTTTAGGGCTTTAAGATGTTTTAAACCACATTGAATTTGCCTGTGCCACGGAAATGAAGACAATCTAGATGCAGTTTAATTGAATAAAGAGACATTTTTAGTGTGTATTTCCAGTGCTACATTTTATAGCATCCTAATTCCAGTGTTTGTTAGCAGAATTAGCCTAACACCAATCTCCCGTTCTAAACTTCAAAGGCACAGGTCAGACCTCAAACATGTCTTGGATGATGGACCTGGATCTGGGGGGTCAACGATGAATCATTTCCATTCAATTTTTTTTTTCTGAACTAGTCCTTTAAAGGAGAACTCCGGTGAGGAATTGACTTGGGTTTTAGTGAAACATGATAACGAGTACAAACTTTTGTTGAATATCTTACCTTCATTCTCCCCCAGCACTCCCAAATACAGCACTTTTAGCCGATGCTCCCAATAGGTTTACAATGCTAGTGATTGGGGCATAGAATTACCCATGCAAAAAAAATCACCATTTTACAGCATTAGCATGCTCAAAATAGTTAAATATTTTATTGGTAAAATTCTGAGAGCTCTGACATGTAAAACGAGGCAATATATAAATATATATTTATATATATTTTCACAAATGTGGGAAAATGTTTTTACTCTGCCACATTAGCTGGGATGCTACCATGCTTTACTTCAGTGTGCTGATTTTTAGTTTTCCACTGCAGTGGGTTGGGCTAATCTGCTGTTTGATTGGCTAATAATTATTTATTCTGGTGCAAAAATAGCTATCAATCTGTGTGAAGTGAAAGAATACACAAGAAAGAAGAAATATCACACACTATTAAGTGTCCATTACACTGATTATACACACAGTACCTGTAGTTACTTCTTTAATGCATCGTCATCTTGAAATTAAGCCAAACTAACTATCAAAAATAATTCTGTGGATTATTATATATTTCTAAAGTAGTGATATTCTTTACATGGGCAACTTTATGCCCCAATCACTAGCATTGTAAGTTTGTCAGGAGCATTGGATAAAAGTGCTGTATTTGGGAATGCTTGGGGTAAATGAAGGTAGGCTATTCTATGAAGGTTCCTACTCGTCATCATGTTTCAATATAACCCAATTTAATTTCACACCAGACTTCTCCTTTAAGGTGTAATGGTACATTATATAGAGAATTATAAAGAGGAGCCGACTCCAGCCTCGCCTGTGAAGGGGTCTGAAAGCGGAAGGCATGGCAAGGCGAGGGATGATGGCGAGAACAATCAGAGGGACAGAAATGAATGAAAAAAAGTAAATGTTATGTTAAAGAATGTTATAAAAGAAAGGAGGAGAAGAAGAAGAGAGGGGGGGTTTGGATCTGGATGATAAGACTCACAGCCATTTAAAGAGAAGGAGAGGAAACTGAAGCCAGTGGACTGATCATACATACAAAAACTGCCCGCCGGAGGTGGAACCAGGAGAGCTGCTCAACTGTAGAATGTGAGAGTCAGTTTTACTGTGAGTGGAGTTTAATCCGTTATCATGGTGTCTTGGAATAAGAGACTATTTTACTGCTGACCCCATTTCTACTGAGACCATTCTGCGGGAAAAAAAACAAAAAGACCTGTCTCATAGTGACATCCTGTGGCCGGAATACTGAATTAAACTCGCTTGGAAACAAAAACGAAACAAAAAAAAAAAAAAAAAAAAAAAAACAATTGTACATTATTATGCTGTTAAATGAAACCTAGCTTTGTATCGCTCGACTTTTTTTTACCGTTAATGATTACTAACGCAGTTCTAGCCGATATTTACTATTACGATACTACTATAGCATTCTTCTCATTCGTCATGACAACTACGATCGCTATATCGATACCGACTTTAATAACGTTAACTATTGCTAAGGGAGGTTCAGTTTGAGGTTGAAATTATTTTGTAATTTTATTTTAACAGAGAGAATTAATAAAGTATATATCTATATAACACCACTGTGCTGTGTCGTCGTCTTTTTAACCCCCATCCCCCCCCCCCCCTGTGTTCTTTATTCTCACTTATGGGATATTCTTAAGAAGCAGGCTGATAAATAGTGTGTTTTATTGTCAGTGTACGCCACTGAGACCTACAGTAACATGCCAAAAGTTATGGGACAGGAACTTTGTTAATTTGTATTGTGTCCCATAACTTTTGAAATGTTCTGTGGAAGCTGTGGAATGTTGCACTGATCAGTAGTCCACTAGTACTCTCAGAAGTCCATTTAGTAGTCTTATAGCCCACTCACTAGTCCACTCAGTAGTCCACTTAGTAGTCCACTATACTTAGTATTTAGTAGTCTACTAATCCACTTAGTTGTACACTTGTCTACTCAGTAGTCCACAACATTTAGTAGTCCACTAATCCACTTAGTAGTACACTATACTTAGTATTAAGTAGTCTACTAATCCACTTAGTAGTCCATTAGTCCACACAATAGTCCACTATCAAACTCAGTAATCCACTAGTCTACTCAGTAGTCCACTAGCCCACAAAATAGTCCACTAGTCCACTCAGTAGTCCACTAATGCACACAGTAGTCCATACAGTAGTCCGCTAGTCCACTCAGTAGTCCACTAGTTTACACAATAGTCTAATAGTTCACTTAGTAGTCCACTAGTCTACTTAGTAGTCCACTCAGTGGTCCACTAGTACCCTTAGAAGTCCATTCAGTAGTTTACTAATTTAATAGTCCACTCAGTTGTCCACTATTCCACTTAGTAGTCCACTAATCCACTTAGTAGTACACTCACTTACTCGGTAGTCCACTAGTCTACTCAGTAGTCCACTAATCCATTTAGTAGTCCATTAGTCCACACAATAGTCCACTATCAACTCAGTAATCCACTAGTCTACTCAGTAGTCCATTTAGTAGTCCACTGAGTAGTCCACTAGTCCACACAATAGTCCACTATCAACTCAGTAGTCCACTCAGTGTTCTGCTAATTTAATAGTACATTCAGTAGTCCACTAGTCCACACAATAGTCCATTTAGTAGAACACTAGCCCACAAAATAGTCCAGTAGTCCACTAATTCAATCGTCAGCTCAGTAGTCCATTAATCCACGCAATAGTTCACTCACTAGTCCACTCAGTAGTTCAAGTAGGTATAATATATTATATTATATTTGACCTTATTCTTTTTTATAATAGTGATCAGAAAAAAAATCAGATGTATCGTTTGGATACTGTTAATTAGAAAAAGTAAGTAAATATGTTTTTTTCTCTTTAATAATTAAAGGAAAAAAAACTTTACTGTATTGTTATTGTTTTAATAGCCTGTTTTTGTGGGACTTCTTAAATAATAAAAATTGATTTTTGTTGTTTTAAACCATTTTATTGAAACACTAGCAGAGGCATGTAAACTGTCAATTTTCTTTTCACATTTTTAAAACTAATTTAAAATACAGTAAAAAAAAAACTCCACACACACACACACACACACACACTATGAAGACCCTGCAGTTGTCCTATCACTGCTGAAGAGGCGAGTGTGTTGTTTTGTGTTCTCCTGAACTGAGCGATGACCCAGGTGTGCAGGATGAGTCAGTGTCCCACCTCCCTCGCTCTGATGTGCACGTGGTGGAGCCCACCTACCTGAGTGAGCTGACCCTCGTGCACCTGCACACCCACCACTGCACTCAGCATAAAACACACCTGAGGCATGTTCAGATCTGTCTGCTAGTAAACACATTAGCTGCAGACTTTTGCTTTCGAGCAGACGAAAGCTGAACGGATTTATCAGACGAGACTTTGAGATATTTAGAAGACATTTTAAGACTTTGATGTAGGTGAAATGGGAACATGTTCTATGGACAGAAATGTGTCTTTGGACAAAAGTGTGCATTTTTACCACAATTGCACATTGTTATGGTTGGAAGAAAAAGAAAACATTACACACTGCGCCAAAACCTCAGCCTACCTGTGAAGCATGGTGGAGGGAGCATCAAGCATAGGCTTGGACACCTAGCAATAATTGAGGAAACAATGTGAGGGCAGTAATACTTAATCTGAAGAAATGTTGGGTCATGTAACAAGACAATGACCCAAACCCTCAACTAAATTAGCTAAAGAATAGTCCTGAATAGTTAGAGTCCTGAACTTTATGCTATTAAAATGCTGTGTCAAAATCTGAAGAGAGGGCTGTGTAAGTCAAGGCCAGAGATATTAATGAACTGAAACATTCATATTTGTAGTAATTAATAGTCTGGATATGATGATAAATTTTTATAAATAATGTTTACTGAAATCAGATTTTTTTGCTTAATGTGGCTCAGATCTGATTTTTTCATGCCTGTGTGAACGTGCCAAATCCATTTTTTAATTCAAATCAGATTTTAGTCACTTTTATATGTGGTCCTAAGTCGGATACGTATCCGATCCATGGACATGCGACATAAAACAAACTAACAAATTAATTGTGGGTCTCTATTGCACTTACTTTTTCTAGCCTGCACTGTGGATGTTTACTCAGTTTTCTCAAGCAACAAACATAAGTGTTTGTTCAGAAATATCTACAATTGTGACTTCAATAATAATCAGTCTCTTTTTTAGCAGTAAAAGAAGGAAAAAGTAAAAGAGTAATAAGACAGACGGGCGTTGGAGACGGTATGGGCGACAGTATTGTTTGATGGTTCATGTTCACGACAGCGCAGGCCATGTGGTTCATCTGTCATAGGTGCAGCTTTTATTATCGCTTAAAATTACAATCATAGCACGGCTAATGGTAGCGCTAATGGTTATCTTAATGGTTTTACTAATGGTAGCTTTGTGCCATAATTAAATGCAGCCATATTAATAACCACACTGTGTCTTCTTCACAAATTCTTCCATCCAGTCCCATCCACGAGCACATTAGAGAACTAGGGGCTTTCACTGGGGGGGGGGGGTTGAGACACAGATGGATCACAGTTCACGTTCCAGTTCACTTCAAAGGAGGTAGATGAGAGGGGTTTGATGGGGACTCTGAGCACAACCAATCAGAGCAGAGCTATACAAGTTTCTTTGATTTTACCAAATTGAAACTTCTGGAATATAATCAAGAGGAAGATGGATGATCACAAACCATCAAACCACCAAACTGAACTGCTTAAATGATCATTTTTGCACCAGGAGTAAAGCAGCATAACGTTATCCAAAAGCAGTGTGTAAGACTGGTGGAGGAGAACATGTAAGACTGGTAAGACTGGTGCACAAAAACTGTGATTAAAAACGAGGGTTATTCAACCAAATATTGATTTCTGAACTCTTAAAATTTAGTGTCTGAAGGTCCTGCATCTTTTTTGTTTTGAACATTTTTCATCAAACGATACTAAAAAAATATTTTTTCTAACTCAAACTCATTGGCATTGGCTCATTTTTTGTGAAAAACATATATCAAAACACATTTTCGATAAACACACACTGTACACCCCCCCCCCCCTACACATTTATATTACATACAGTATGTTTGGCCAAGGGCTAATAAACATTGCTTCATTTGTAAATTTGAAACTAAACAAATTTTCTACTCATATCTTGAGTTTAATTCATTTTCTTTTACATTTTATTAAAAAAACTAATAAAAAAAGAGTAGCACTTTTTAAAAGAAATGTAACATAAGAAAGGTAAAGGGCAAATATTAACCATGTAAGCTGTTTATATTGCTTGCAATTTAGGTGAAGCAAGCATGTGTAAAGCATTTTAATGTAAAATTGCTTAATTTTGCTGAATTAAATACAAGTAACAAAGTAAACGAGTAACAAAAATATGAACACCACACAAGGGTTAAAAATGCTTTTCTGATGGTCTGAACAGTGTAAACAAAAAAGCGAAAGAAATCTGTATGTAAATAGATGTATACATGTATGTATATAGATATACATGATTTGAATGCTGTAAAAAGAAGCTAGCATTATGTGAAAGATGATTCAAACTATCAGCTTCTGTGTTGACTGAACTGAAACAGCTTAAAGAAAAGACACAACAGCATTTCCTTTCTAAACACAGACTGCTCTGACGCACTGGATCTGTTAGCGGCCGGCTGTCTTTTTTCTCCATGTGAGTCTCTTCACCTGCCTCCTCTCCTCTCGCTCTCTGCAGTACGTGATGATGGCGGTGAAACCGTGTGACAAATTCGCCACCCTGCCATCCTGGACTCTTCCCTAATCTCTGCAGCCACCTGGTGCAGCCGCACACGGCAGGATATACCTCAATTCACGCCGTGCAGAACTAGCCTGTTTACACAAGTAACACACACACACACACACACACACACACGTGTGTGTATATTCTCTGGAAAAAAATTAAGAGACCACCTCAGTTTCTGAATCATTTTCTCTGAGTTTCTCTGCTATTTGCATCTTGGCATCATGTTCTCTCTCCTCCACCAGTCTTACACACTGCTTTTGGATAACTTTATGCTGCTTTACTCCTGATGCAAAAAAATCTATTTCAAGCAGTTCAGTTTGGTGGTTTGATGGCTTGTGATCATCCATCTTCCTCTTTATTATATTCTTGATTATAGGTTTTCAATTTTTAAGTTACTAATGCCTCGTTTCAAAAAAGTCAGGGCTCTCCAGAATCTAGTAAGGAGGTGTGGAGCTACTTTGAGCTGCTGGATAACGGTGTAAAAAGCTTTATTGGACTTATCGGTGAAAATTATGCTCCATGACGCCCAGTCTGAAGGGTTTTTTGGACAAACTGTTAAAATGTCTGGATCTCTGAACGCAGTGGGAGAACGGAGGTGTGCTATTCATTAAAGATAAGAACTTTTTATCATGTTTTACTACAACTAAAGTCCATTTTACACCAGAGTTCTCCTTTAACCCTTGTGTGGTGTTCGGGTCTGTGGGACCCGTTTTCATTTTTTTCATCAAATGATACTAAAAAAATATTTTTTCTAACTCAAACTCATTGCCATTGGCTCAATTTTTGTGAAAAACATATATCAAAACACATTTTCGATAAACACACACTGTACACCCCCCCCCCCTACACATTTATATTACATACAGTATGTTTGGCCAATTGCTAATAAACATTGCTTCATTTGTAAATTTGAAACTAAACAAATTTTCTACTCATATTTTGAGTTTAATTCATTTTTTTTTTTACATTTTATTAAAAACTAATAAAAAAAAAGTGGCACTTTTTGGAAGAAATGTAACATAAGAAAGGTAAAGGGCAAATATTAACCATGTAAGCTGTTTATATTGCTTGCAATTTAGGTGAAGCGAGCATGTGTAAAGCATTTTAATGTAAAATTGCTTAATTTTGCTGAATTAAATACAAATAACAAAGTAAACGAGTAACAAAAATATGAACACCACACAAGGGTTAAAACCAGAGAATGTGGTCATATTTTAAATATTTTATATATTTTATAACCAGAATTTTGGTTTGTCTCTGTGTTTGTAGATATAAGGAGGCTGTGGCACTGTAAACTGGGACAGTGTGAGAGTAAATGTCGCAGTGCTGGCATCGAGGCTTCAGATGCCAGAAATCCACTTCACCAAGCATTTGGTTGGGTAAAAAAACACCACACAAAAAAAACCACAGACACAGAATGTGGAGGGTGGCACTTGTGAGCGCTCTGTAGTGGTTTTGGCTGTTATCCATGTCCCATTTAGAAGGCTTGAATCAACAGGGGAGCATTAGCTGAGCATGCTGACGACAGTAGCTCTGCAATTCATTTATTATAATATCAGAATATCAGTTCTAACCGTGGTTCTGATGTAGTTCAGACATAATCCACAAAAAAAAAAAAACACCTGGCTCTATTAAACAGACCCACAGCAAGCCTTCATTAGGTGCATCTTGTGCATTGTTCAAGAACTGAGGGATACACTTTAAAAAAAACTAGGACAAAGAAAAAGTGTTGAACTAGCAGAACATTAGGATATTAACCAAAAAAAAAAAAGTTTCTAGTAACCAAAAAAAAAAAAAACAAAGAAGACATGTGGTAGAGATATAATTGTAATCTATACAGAAGTCTATACAGATACAGTGCTATCTAGTGACTCAATATACAAATAAAGGGTACCTCTTTAAAATAAGACTACCTTTATAAAGGTTTATAAATAGTTTACAACTAGTTTATTAATGGTTACTAATTAGGTTTTAAATGCCTTCAAAATCATTAATAATCAGTTATAACACATATACGTAGAAAGGGCAACAATATAGATGGCTGTGTAATATAGTTCACTATTTAGCAAACAACAGGTTTTCATTGTTGCCCTTTCTACTGTACGTATGTGTTATAAATGATTATTAATGATTTGTAAGACATTTACAACCTAACCTTAGTAAACTAATCATAAACCATTTATAAACCCTTTATAAAGGTAGTCTTATTTTAAAGTGGTACTAAATAAAGTTACATCCATACATATTTGGAACCAATAGTAGCTCACCTGAAACAATTAGGTAAATGAAGGGGCCATCAGCAGCCGGAGTCTGAGAGAGAGCACGGTTAGCTTTGTTTTTTTCTGATCGGTGGGTAGATGATGCTCTCAACCCAAATCATTCCTATATGTGTATGAGAACCGGACAGAAATGTCAGTCAGGTTTTCATCCATATACAGCTCTGAAAAAAATAAGAGAGCACTTAAAAATGATGAGTTTCTTTGATTTGACCAAATTGAAAAACTCTGGAATATTATCAAGAGGAAGATGGATGATCACAAGCCATCAAACCACCAAACTGAACTGCTTGATTTTTTGCACCAGGAGTAAAGCAGCATAAAGTTATCCAAAAGCAGTGTGTAAGACTGGTGGAGGAGGAGAACGTGATGCCAAGATGCATGAAAAAAAAAACTGTGATTAAAAACCAACCAGGGTTATTCCACCAAATATTGATTGTTGGTGATGACATGTTTTTTTTTTTATTGTTGATGATGACATGGTTTGCTTTCCTCTGCTGACAACTTTTATGGAGAGGTGGATTTCATTTTCCAGCAGGACTTGGCACGCTGCCCACAGTACTGCCAAAAGTATCAATTGGTCTTATGGGCTTTCATTGGCTGTAAGCCATAATAATAAACAACAATAAAATAAATAAAAACTTAAAATAGATCACTCTGTGTGTTTAATACATTTATACAATATCTAGATGTGAGAGAGTTTCACATTTTGAACTGAATTACTGAAATAAAGTAATATTTTGAGATATGCTGGTATACTCTGACACACACCTTCAGGAACACAGTGACCCTGTTATACTAAATGACCCTCACTTGGATTCAGTCACGCTCTCACAGGAAGGAAATTGGAGACCTTCTGCCAGTTCTGGACATCTCTGCACGTCCACTCTAAACCAGCAGGCGTCTTCTCACTTACATCAGGTACATCCTTTCCTTCCACTGTCCCTCTCCGTCCTACACAGGAGCACTTTAGGTCAAAAAGTTTTTTTTTAAATTATATTTAGTTGTTTTATTTCTCCAGGGTTTTCTGTTTGACTAATCAGTCCTGCAGATGCTGTCAGCATTTGTATTATGTCCGTGCATCAGGACGGCTTTTTCATAAGGGATACTTTTATATATATACATACAGGGGTTGGACAATTAAAACTGAAACACCTGTCATCATTTTAGTGTGGGATTTCAGGTTTCACGGCTAAATTGGAGCAGCCTGGTGGCCAATCTTTAATCATTAATTACACATTGCACCAGTAAGAGCAGAGTGTGAAGGTTGGTTCAATTAGCAGGGTAAGAGCACAGTTCTGCTCTAAATATTGCAATGTACACAACATTATGGTATTATGTGACATACCAGAGTTCAAAAGAGGACAAATTGTTGGTGCACGTCTTGCTGGAGCATCTGTGACCAAGACAGCAAGTCTTTGTGATGCATCAAGAGCCACGGTATCCAGGGTAACGTCAGCATATCACCAAGAAGGAGCAACCACATCCAACAGGATTAACTGTGGACGCTGTAAGAGGAAGCTGTCTGAAAGGGATGTTCGGGTGCTAACCAGGATTGTATCCAAAAAAAACATAAAACCACGGCTGATCAAATCACGAATTCAGAATTCAATGTGCACCTCAACTCTCCTGTTTTCACCAAAACTGTCCGTCACCACAATCAATTATTGTGCTCTAAAACCAGGTGTTTCAGTTTTATTGTCCAACTCCTGTATATATTAGTATATATTACTACTACTACTATTTAACAGCAGAATTTTGTCTGAGGTGAGGCTGGATCAATACAATCGTGCAGTTTGTGTAAAGCTAATTGATGGCTGTAAGCTTTTATTTCGTGTTAGCTGCATCAGCAGTGTGCGCTGCACGTGTTCTGGCTGATCTATTACAATTGGGGGAAAGGAGGACATTATGTAAACTAGATGGTTGAGTAAATTGATGCTGTAAGGCCAGGTCCACGGTCAGAGTGTAGAGCAGTGCTTCTTAATAACAGCTCCAGGAAGCTCATAGCTGCACAGTTATGTGATTTCCCTGCTCTAATGAATCTGATTCAGCTCTGCAGGTACTTCACATGTGAAATGAATCAGAAGTGGGGGGGCGCAGAACTGCAGCAGCGCTAAGAAATGGGAGAACCAATCACTGATGTAGATGTTATAAATGACTGAATTGTGTGTAGCTCAGTGGATTCAGACTGAACATGCTTTCGGCCATATTCTTATTTTCCCATTTATTGCAATGGTAAAGATATTTATTTTGTTTACTTGTATAACAGTGTAAATTTGCCATTTAATTTAAATATATACAATTAATGTCTAAATCCCTGGCAATAAAAGGCATCTTAATCACATTTTCTATTCATAAAATACTGAAAATGCTACCAATATGATTGGGTATGATCTCTGGTTCGAATCCCGATCATGCAGCTTGCCATCAGCTGCCAGAGCCCTGAGAGAACACAACCGTCCTTGCTCTCTCTGGGTGGGTACAGACAGTAGATGGTGCTCTTCTTTCCCCTCATCACTCCTAGGGTGATGTGGATCAGCACAAGGCTGCGTCTGTGAGCTGATGTATCAGAACCGAGTCGCTGCGCTTTCCTCCGAGTGTTAAGGCTGTTATGCTACAACCAGCAGTCTGGTGCTCTCTCTCTTTCTCTCTCTCTCTCTCGTCGTCGCCTCAGTTTTGAGTACTCCTCTCTCGCTCACTCAGTCGCTCACGTCCCCTACCACTTCAGTTCAGCAACTGAGTGACATCCATGATAAAAAAGTTGTCAGTTGCCATAGTAACAGCATACCTGCATCATGAGCTGTGTGTGTGTGTGTGTGAGAGAAAGAGAGAGAGAGAGAGAAAGACTCTTGTTCCATATTCGGCAGAAAACAACTTTAACAACCATCCTCTGAGAGAGAGAGAGAGAGAGAGAGAGAGAGAGAGAGAGAGAGAGAGAGAGAGAGAGAGAGAGAGAGAGAGAGAGAGAGAGAGAGAAAGGATTTTTATTTATTTAAATGAATTTTATTTGTTTAATCAGATGTTTGTAAACATCACCTCACACACTCTTCTAATTCATTCTCTCTTTCTTGCTTTTTCTTTCTGTCCCTCAGTTCCCTCTATCCACCAGTAGAGGGACAGTTTTGCAGTTATCAGTGTTTCACCAGAAGGGGGAGCAATTGGACAGTTTAATCTCCCTCACAGTCACCACATGCATCTAGAAACTTTTATCCTGCTCTTGTCCTGTCTTCCCTCTGTCTTCCCACTACTTCTGTCCTCCCTCTGTCCTTCTCTCCCTCTTTCTTCCCTCTGTCTTCCCTCTGTCTTCCCTTTTTTCTCTCTCATTCTGTCCTCCCTCTGTCTTCTCTTTCCTTCTGCCCTCCCTCTCCTTCTGTCTTCCCTTTTTTCTTTCTCCTTCTGCCCTCCTTCTGCCTTCTATCTCCCTCTGTCCTCCCTGTCTTAACTCTCTCCTCCCTCTTCCCCCTTTTCCCTCTGTCTTCCCTTTTTTCTCTCTCCTTCTGTCCTGCCTCTGTCTTCTATCTCCTTTTGCCCTCCCTCTGCCCTCCAGCTCCTTCTGTCCTCTCTCTGTCTTTCCATCTCCTTCTGTCCTCTCTCTGTTTTTCCTCTCCTTCTGTCCTCCCTCTGTCTTTCCTCTTTTTCTGTCCTTTCTCTGTACTCCCCCTGTCTTCAAACATTTCATACACATTATTTTTATTTATTTTTTTATTTCATGTACAGTAAAGATTTATGTAGAGTTATATAAAGTTTTAAATTACTTTTGAAAATGAAACAAAGGCTAGTTTCTGTCTATTTATGAACATAAATAGCTGTACAGTACTAACGATTTTTAGCTAGTGTAAAACTAAATTTCCCTCTCTGGATGGAGAGATTTAGATCTGGATAGGGTTTTTATTGAACGATGAGAAGATGAAAAACATACTAATGTATTTTAATTGACATTCAACTGTAATTGTAACACATTGTAATTGGTGTAATTAGTCAAAATCCAGGCAATTACAGAATTTTTTAAACACTTTTTTTCTTGTGTAACTGTGTACACACCTGTGCTATGTATACTGCACATCAAAAAACAGCTTAAAATACTAAATAAATGTCACTTCTAATGTGGTGTCTCTGAACTGGAGAGTTTAAAGTCAGTTTTTTGTACTTTTGCAACCATTGATGGTCCACAGCATCTGAAATTTTTGGAATAAATCACTGAAATCTGGCAACTAATATCTAAAAAATCCAAATACAGATAATGGCATAGAATTAAGCACATATTACACCATCTAAAACTGGCTAAAGCTGATGGATGAAGCAGTCAGAATCTGTGTGGTATAATTTGGCGTGCAGCATATGAGAATGTAAATGATACTGCCTCAGGCCTCCCTCCGAATATAGCTCAGATTATATTGCCTTCATCTCTTTCAGCGCGATGTGCAATAAAATCATACGGCTGCTGCGCTGTTGCTTTTGTCTCCTGCAGGCTTTACTTAACATTATCTGCTCTCGCTGCACTGCTGGGACATTAGCAGCTGCAGGAGACCCTCCCTCAGATCACATTTACTGTAGATCTAATGCTGTGTTACACATAATTATTGTTCTGCGTTTCTAAAGCAGCGTGAAAAAAGCAGTGTAATCAACAGACAAGAGACAAGACAAGAGATTGGGAGATGAGCGACTTGTTTTGGGAGGATGTGCATCAATTGAGCATGTTTCAGGATCTACCAGCAGTGCTGCTCTAGTGAAAAAAACTTCGATTAAAGTATACTAAGCATTATTATTATTATGCTATAGTGCACAGAAATGTTCTTGTAGCCACATTAATTATTATTAATCAGTATATTTAAAGAGTGCTAAAATATAACAACTTTTTTATACTTATTATACTTTAATTACAGTATAAAATAGTACAAAAGTTACTTAAATTGTGCTAAGTGTACTTAACTGTACTAAAATGGAGCTATTTTAAATATACTTAAACATTTAAACTACTTCATGTACACTAATATATATATATATATATATATATATATATCCCCATATTTTAAATATGCTCACAGTAAATTTATATATGAATACATTTCATATGTATTACAACTGTATCCACTATTTATTATACACTCAATATATTAGGAATGTACTAAGAATTGATGTTAAATATATGTGATCTATTTACATTAGAGTACAAATATATATATATGCTTCTTGTAAGTAGCACACTTCTGGTCTACTTTGTTAGGTATCAAAATATATTTTAATATACTGTACTACAACTTTTAGCATGTTACAAATTTACTTTACATTTTTCATTTGACATTTAATTGTTATTTAAAACTATCCTATAATTTAGTAATATTTATATTTTTCTAATTATACTTACAGAGCATTGAAATAAATTTTAACTGATATATATATATATATATATATATACACACACATATATATATACATACATACACATATATACATACATACTAGGGCTGGGGCGGTATTGATTTTTTATAACCGCGGTAAAAAACTAATGCATCACCGCGATATTGCGGTTAACCGCGAGACCCCAAAACACCCCCCCCCCCCCCCCAAAAAAAAAAAAAAAAAAACACCACAAATTTATTGGTAACAAATCTTTATTCTTCAAACCATACAGCCTACATACAACCTCTACATAAACCATAAATACAGCATAACAAGTGAACATATGCTGCCTGTATAATTCGTCATTGTACAGCTAACCTGTCTTTTTCCGAGCAGACTTTTTGAAGGAGGAGCTTGTCCGCCTCCCCCTTCTCCATCCATAGATCTATTTTAGGGCTGGCCCGAATAGCGGTTTTGAGCTCAGGATATTCGGCAGTAATTGGTAGCGAATATTCTAATATTCGTTTAAAAAAAAAAGACGAATTAATCCACAGCAAAATGTTCCACTGACCCCCGGCCCCGAAAAAAATATATTTCTCACCCCTTTCCTCGGGCCGTTCGGGCTCAAGGCTCAAGAAGTCTGTGATAGGCGTCTGTTTTTTTTTTTATTCACACTCTTCTTATTTCTCATTAAATATCTACTAGATACAGATTATATCTGTACAGTATCATTTATTTCACTTCCCTCCTGAATATTTGGAGTGCATTATGTCTCCTTATGTTGTGTAGTTATGTAGTTTTCACCCCAGAATTTCTGCTGCCTCACACCAGGCTTCGGCTGCATCGCAGGGCAGGAGCGCAGCTGCGTTACGGCTATTTCGTTTGAATTGTGCTGTGCAGAGTATTACAGATTTTGTATTTTTGCACTTGGGCTATTAGCTCAATATTAAATATTTCGTTTGTTTATAAATTATTTTATATTCTTAAACCCTGTTAAATTATATTCGATTGGAGGAAATTAATTCAGACATCATTTCTTTTTTGTCCCGTTACCGTTCCGCAAAAAAAATCCTTCTTTTAATCCCGCATCAGCCCGCCACATACACAGTTTTGCCGCACCTGCCCCGCGGTCCTAAATAAATTTAATAAATTACATTTAGTGCTTAAAATTAAAAAAAATATTTATTAAAACCGCACTGAATAGTGCGGTCACGTTTCTTACCACATTACAAAAAGAAATCGGTGTGTGTGTGCGCGTGTCGGTCCATTCTCCGCTCCTTTTTTGTGCTTAGGGTTTTTTTGTTGCGTGCATGAGAATCACTGCGTGATTATTACAATTTTCTTAACTATTTATTATGTGCTCCCACATCCTCTGGATTGATTAAACTCCTGTTCCCGCCAATAACAATTCAGTTCTGTCTGTGCCGCAAGATATCCTGACGGGACCCGCGTCATATAATATGTTGATTAAAATGTCGTGACGTTAAGAAATCGGCTCGCAAGAGACAACCGACCAAAAAAAAGACATTAGTTCCATTTTAAAATAATAGAAACCTGTCCTTTATGTTTGACAATTTTTGTTTCACTTTACGTGTCCTTACTCATCTGAAGTTTATTTATCTGAACTGAGTTTTATATGGTTATATTTGTAGCGGTTCTGAACTCAGTTCCGCGTGCTGTGAAAGAGACAAGGCGCAGCGCATTTTACCTCAGACTTGGTCAGATAACAACATTTCAGTAAAGATGGTGGTTATAGTTTTATATCATTGCTTTGCTGTTTGAACTACACTTCAACCAACCTTACTATTTTTACCAAGACTAAGGCGCAATGCCGCGCGTTCTCCGCGGTGCTCACGCAGAACAGCCAGCAGCCAGACAATGAATTAATATATTTTACTTTCTCAAAATGTGACCACGGAACACCTTACATGGCTCTATGGTTTACCTTGAGGTGGGTGAATTAGTTTGATGTGTTGGCGAGAGGTGCAGACACCACTTTCCGGCAAATCTTGCAGATGATTCTCTTCTGTTCTGAGTCTTTTTCTTCCTTTTTTCTCAACTTACTGAGCCTGCCCTGTAGCTTCCATTTCCGAGCCAATATTAGTGCTGCTAATCTTCACTCTCTTCAGCAGCCTCAATGGAGACGAAGTGAGCAGGAGACTCCAGAGCTGTTCTGACCTCAATGAGTACCACGCACCGCGTTTTGCTTAACCCATTCGCTGCCGCGCCAGTGCAGCGGCAGCACAGATAAATGACCAAAATTTTTATATTCGATATTATGAAGATTTTGAGATCGTTTGACACCAATATCTATCGCGATCAAAATATATTTGATATATTGCACAGCCCTATAGTGTAGGACTTACACTTGACATATTAATACTGAATTCACCACAGTTGTGCTTATATGGAGCATTTTACTACCGCTCAAAACGCAGTCAATCAGATCTGACAGCCATAAAAAAATGCGGTAATGAGCTCATCACCGCGGTGACGTCCCATAACCGCGGTATTGCGGTAATAAAATTATCGTCACAGCCCTAATACATACACACACACACAACCCCCTCTGTCCCCAACACTAAAGTGATTTTCTTCCATGCTGCAGGCAAACATTAATGCAACCACCAATTAGCTTTGGTGTAAAGATGGTATTTTCCATTTTAACTAAACTATTTTCTGGTCTGCTTCTTCCCAGCAGCAACAAGCAGATCAAATCCTCTCCACAGACGAGTTTACTCTCTGCGCCAGTCTGAAACATTACCTCATTCTGACAGTAACATTCTTTAAAAGATCACACTGGAGTTAGACATTCTTGACCATCATCCATCTTAAGGGATTTCCTTGCTTTTACACACCTACAGATTTGATGTTTTTATCCACAACTGAAGAAATAAAAGTTTCAATACAAGTGCTATTGTGCTTTTTTATGTAAAAAGAAAAATAACTGATCTCACAAAACAGAAAATAATATTTTGGTATTTGTTGAAAGGCTTTTTTTAACAGCACTCACTTCTCAGAATTTAAAGGGACATTTTCCAAGACATGGATAAGGTGTAGAGTAAAATGTAAAAGTAGTCCCAAAACTAGTTTTAATTTTTTTTGTCTGGATATCAAGCCACACCCATGTTTCATTTGCAAGGATCATTTTTCAACCTCTTAGCCATATTTGGTCACATCCTGCACAGATTCCCGTGAAAGAAAAAAATTAAATCTAAACCTCAGATCAGTAAAACACAAAAGGCTTTGTTAAAATTGATAGACTTGAAGAAAGTAGTGAAATTAAAATATATATATTTCTGAAAAACTCCATTTAAGAACAAGGTTCATACACTTTTTGACCAATACATTTCCATTATGTTTATGACTTCCCATGCCTTCAAAGAAAATTTGACCATGATTTTTAAAACATCAGTGCAGACATGGACAATAAAACAGAAAAATAAACTAAAACTATAAATAAAAAATTACAGTAGGACTAAAATTAATGATAATTTTTAATAAAAATGTGTGCGATCCTGAGAGCTCCACTGTGCAAGGCTAAATTAACTCTGAGCTGAGGTTAGCTAAGATTTGTAGAGCACAATTCCATTAATTTGTTCTAAAACTTCATGGGGTATTTTAATTTTCCCAAACCTATCCAGGCCTGAAAATTTTTATTTTTAAATTCCATGACTTTTCCAGGTTTTTCATGACCGTACGAAGCCTGTAAGAATACTCTCATGAAAATTAAAGTGTTCAATTCTTCATAGTTATTTTTTTATTTAGCCTCTGGAGTAGACTTGCACACTATTTACCCTAAAATTGGCTAGTGTTTAACGCTGGAGAACCAAAGCATCTAGGAACCGTTAGGAAGAATAGAGCGTGCTACACAAAAACAAGAACCAAATGTAGCCAAAAACCAGTCTTTATTTAACAATTAAAAGTGAGACAGCACTGGCAGTTAAGCTTTACAGCGACTTCAGCATCACGTTGAGGTCTTTCCTAATCCGGCCTTCAGCTTCACACCAATTCAGGTCAGAGCTGCAGGTCCACCTTGGACAGGCACTGAAAAGCTGAGGTCCAATCCAGTCTCCCCTACTTGGTCTCCCTCATCTTAGTTCAGAGATTAGAGAGACTAGTGCTGCTTTCTCCTGAATGAGCATCCTGCAGAGAGAACGAGACACCCCCATTACTTCAGTTAGATAGATTAGCTAACTATCCATATCATCTGCTGTGTTTTTATCAAGTCCAACATCTTACAGCACTTTATGCTTCCAGATGCGGATTTCATTTTCCAGCAGGATTTGGCACACTGCCAAAAGTACCAATCGGTTTTATTTAAATATTCTAATTTTTTGGAGACACTGATTTTTTTGGGTTTTCATTGGCTGTAACATAATCATGAAAAATAAACCAGATAAAACATTTTACATTTTAAACTAAGTTACTGAACAAAGTAACTTTTCAATATTTAATTTTCTTGAGATGCACCTATGTATAATTACGCACAACAATTTAGAGTTTAGAGTAACAACAACCACAACATGCACTGCAACTTAAAAACACTTCACTTAAATTATAAACTAAAGAGGCATGCATACAGCATATATCAAACAGGTCTTAGCTGTGCCACTGTACCTTCTGTCACAGATCATTCATGTTTTACATTTTTTATCAAACCCTTCCTTTAAAATAAACCTTGTTAGAAAATTAAGATTTTATGGGCAAAGTTAATCTTTCAAATGATCTAATGGTGAAGTTAACAACTGAGCTAGGCTAGCCCAAAAACTGAACTACAATTTCTCTTAAAGTCTCCTGACTCTTCGCTCTGATGCCGTCCGGCAGAAGATACAGGAGCATCCGAGCCTCCACTACTAGACTCTGCAACAGCTTCATCCACCAGGCAGTCAGACTTCTCAACGCACAGAGACAGAACTGAACCCCCACCCCACCCACCACTCACCCAACACACTCGCACAAAACTAAACTGTTCACCCCCCCCCTTTACACTCACAAAGAACTGAACTTCACCCACACACACACCCAGTCAGCACACAGAGGCTGACATGACTTTATTTGCTGCACTCTTAAAAACTATAAACTCTACCTCAGTAACTGCTGTGATTATATATGTTCTATATGTTACAGTATGTCACATCTCTGCACCTTATCCCCACTATACACTTTATTATACCGTATCGGTACTGCACTGTCCTGTCTTTAGATTGTCTCGTCTTTTGTATTTATTGTTATTTAGTGTTATAATTTTATAATTTTATGTTGCACTGTCGTCACTCCTGCACTTTATGTTGTCTATTGCTTGTGGTTCTATGTTGCACCATGGTTCCGGAGGAACGTAATTTCATCACACTGTGTACCTGTACTCAGATGTAATGACAATAAAAGCCTCTTGACTTGACTGTGCCAAAAACAAGGTGAATGAAATACGTGTAATGGCATCTATAAAAGCGCCTTCATTTCTCAATTATTTTTTTGTATTAAATTTCAACATTGTACAGTCCTGTTTCAACACAGTCCAAAGCAAATTTAATTTAGCCCAAATGCCCCCAATTCTAGTCTTTTCCTAATCCCAATGGTGTTTAGTGCTGGATGGAAAATTAGCTATGCTAGTGAACTGGCAGGAAGAAGTTTTGAACACTTTACAGGAGCTATTTAGTAATATTTAAAGGGGTGTGACCATGATGTGACTGCCAGCTAGGCGTGTGCCATATCGTATCATGCACAATAATACCGCCAACTTTTTTTTTTTTAATATTATGAATATTATACCCTGAAATATCTAATTTTGTATTACTGTTTTTAGCAAAAAAAAAAAAAAAAAAAAAACCCACACACACGCTGTTCTGATTTCCCATTATATATCTACTAGAGACAGATTATATCTGTCCACTATCATTAATTTAACTTTAATCCTGGATATATGGAGATATTTGGAGTGCACTGTCAGTATCATGACTGGATCATTGACTTCTGTTACAAATCTGATAAAACTTAGATTTTTTAATATCAGTTAGGGGTGTTTTGTCATATTGCAAAGAGTATCGTTAACGCAAAAATACCACTAAATGTCAGAATATTATTATATTTAATTATATTTATTATATTATATTATTGTGACGAGATGGTCTTGTTCTTCCAAACAGGAAGCAGCTTCAATATCAGCCGTCGATTGACTTCAAAAATAGTTAAATATGCTTAGAAAACAAACAAAAAAAAAACTGCCAATTGTAACAGACCCCATCCAGAAAGAGCAAGGCATTTTGTGCTTTCTGTGACCCCAGCCTTAGATGACTGCGACACTCTGATGTTGGGGTCAAATGAGGAGGGCAGCACCACTCAAACCCCAGAAAGTGTGTTAGGTAAAGCTAATAATGTATTACTTGACCAACACTACATTCTAGGAATGGAAATGTAGAAGTGTTGTACCTTCTGTGAGACGTGCTTTCCCTCCGGTGGGCTGGCAGAGCACTGTAGAGCATCCTACACACAACACCACCGTCTGAGCATGGCTGAATACTGTAGTGATCTTATAGCATCCTGCAGACAGAAAGATCAAAATGTTTAAATTACAGCAGCAAATCTGGATTTTTTTTTTTGTTCAAATAAGATGGTGGTTAAAAACATTTGGACGTGTAGTTAGCCTCTACTTTATTTGCAGTATGGAATTTATACAACACAAAGTATCCTAAAGTCCTAAGTGATGAGACTTGAGTCCAACTAGAAGAGAGTTTGGCCCAATCCCATTTCACCCCTTGGACTCCCTTTTGCTTGTGCTTGCCTAGGGGAGGGGTGTACCGATTATTGTGTGTAAGTTAGGATATACAGCCTTTTAAACTAAGATTTTTCAGAGACACACTCCAAAATTGGGCTTTGAGAATCCGTGGAAAGATAGTAGCCAAAGCCACCAAAGAAACTCTCGTTTTTTGTGCATTTTCCTTTTGTAATTTGTAGTTTTAATGTTATAGGGGCCATTATCTTCATAAAAAGGGGGGGGGGGGGGATCTCAAGAAGTTTCTCTTAGATACTAGCTAACAAGCCAGGTTTTCCATTCCACCTTAAACACTGAAACAGACAGCAGAGGCTGAATCATTTAAGGTGGAACAAAAAAGAAGAAAAAAGCCAATAAATGCTGAATTTAGATTCCTATAATAGAGGAATTAAGGAATGGACAATAATAGTCACCTGCCCCCTTTTTGAAGACATACGATAAAGCCCTAATAAAGTTAACTAGTTAAGCAGCAGCAGCAGCTAGGTCACTGAACTTTAGCTCTCCTGATGATGCATCAGGTGCTTAAGGGTTTGTCCCAATTCTCTAATGCTGTTTTAAGAGGTAGAGTTACACTTGAAAATAAGGGGTAGAGGCACACAGGAGAGAAATGGGATTAGACCTTAATCTTTTTAAAACCGCCAAAATTAAAAACCAACCTGGGCATTTGACGTCCATGAAGTAGGAGTTGGGGCATTGTACCAGTCGCTTCTTCTTGTGCCTCCTCCTCTCCTCCTCTGGAGTGGGGTGCAGGAAGTCTTTAGCGAGCTAAAATGGAATAAAGAAAAGCATTAAATTGAATGTCTTAAGTCCAAGCTTAATCAATTATACACTGATAAACCTACAAACAAAGTGGAGTTGGGTATTGCCTGCACCATTTAAAGTGAAACACAAAATGGGAGCAGGCCAAGTCCCTATTCAGAGTTACAGGAACAAAAATACCTCTGGTGGAATTGCTAACAATGGAACTCTAACAACGCAAACACCACTTAAGTTTTAAATTTTCTGTTCCACCTTAAAATGTTCAAGTTAACTTATCAGCCATAATGGAAAAGCTCAGCTGTATTTTTATTCATAATTTGAGGCTTCAGGGTCCAGACTATACCACAACCAGTCACAGGGCCTGCAGCATGTCAGTAAAAGATAACTTGAAGTAAACAAAGCCTGTAAGATATATTAAATAGGTTAGCTTTATTGAAGGTTACCGAAAGTGTTCTTACTGTACAGGTTTGTCAGTGCTGCCCAATTTAAGATGGAAAATTTTTGACAAGTCCATTTCTTTCAAATACACTCTCCAAACTAATATTTTATTTTAAACCGAAATAATTTCAAATTTGAATCATCATAACGTTAAAATCAAATTTATAGACCTCAAAAGGAAAATTTTGCACCATTTAAGGTGGAATAGAAAGAGCAACTTTTTTAGGTTCCTCTTTTAAGTGCTCTCTGAAAACCACTGAAACTTTTTTTTATGTAAAGAAAACCTATAACGTTAAATTATGTATTGGAGTTCAAAAGTTCGAATTTACAGACACCAAAATGACAAAACTGCTGCACAATTTAAGGTCGAATGAAAGTTCTGAAAAGTTCCTTTCTTTTTAACACTATGAATCACTGACACTGTATATTAAACGTAAAGAAAACATGTAAATAATACATTGAGGCCTTCCTAAATGTATTAATCGAATTTACAGAAACCAAAATGAAACTGCAGCACCATTTAAGGTGGAATGAAAACTCTGGCAAGTTCCGTTCTTTTCAAAAGAAAACAACTGTCACTTTTTTTAAACGTAAAGAACACCGATAAATCATGCATTTCATGTAACGTTAAGTTTAATAATCGAATTTAGACACAAATGACAAAACTAATGCACAATTTAAGGTGGAACAAAATTTCTTTTTTTAATACTCTAAACCAGTGTTGCTAATTTAAACGTAAAGAAAATATTACTCATTAAATAGGCTTTAGACAAGTTTTAATAAACGAATTTACAGACCCTAAAATGAAACTGCTGCACCATTTAAGGTGGAACGAAAATTTTAGCAAGTTCCTATCTTTTCAGTAGACTCTTTCCAAACAACGGATGCTTTTGAACGGCAATAAACCCTATGAATAATGGCACAGGGTTTTAACGACTTTAAGAATCGAATTTACATACATCAAAATGACAAAACTGTTGCACCATTTAGGGTGGAAAGAGAATTATTGCAAATTACTTTCTTTTCGATAGAGACTGTATAAACCACTGACACTGTAAATTAAATTAAAATAATTAATTGGGATTTTTCTCAGTTTAATAATCGAATAAACAGAAACCAAACTGAAACTGCTGCATCATTTAAGGTGGAACAAACAATTTAGTCTAAACGCTAACTAGTTAACGTTAGCTAGTCAAGCTGCTTTGTTGGTTAACCTAGTTTCATTATACCTATATAACATTATAGTGCACAATAAACCACGGATATCATCTGTAACAATCCAAACAAACCAGGTGTAACTCTCTACATCACTCGGAACTGAACCTACTGTACAGATAATCACAGATATAACAGTCTGAGCTCGACGCGTCCGCGGCTCCTACCCCTCGCCCATGTTTTTAACGCAGCCATCTTATCAGCCCGCGTGTCAGCGCCGAGTTTTAGCGCCAAAAACTCCGAATTCAGCGGAGTTTATCGGTCCCGGGCACGGCGACGCAGAGCACGAGTATTAAACCCCGCAGCAGCGCGATAAAGCCCGCAATGGATGAGCTGGGAGAGGTTAAAAGCGGGCCATGTGGCGCCATAGCGGAGTCTCACTTACAGGCATGGTGAAGCCGAGACCTGAAAAGAGAGAGCCCACCGGAAACACGCAGCGCATATACACGGGGCTGCGGAGCAGGGGCCGGAAACACGGCGACAAGGACTTTTATTTAGCATTTTATTTTTTTTATTTATTTTTTACTCCCTTTTTATTGTTTTTATAAGTTTTTGTATTGTGAGAATTTAGATTATAAGGCATAGAATATACATTTAACCTTTTTTTAAAAGAGAGAAAAGGTCTGAGAAAAAATTGAAAACTATTTTTTTAAACTTTTATTTTACTGATTTATTATTACTATTATTATTATTATTATTATTATTATTATTATTATTATTATTATTATTATTATTATTATTATTATTATTATCATAAAAGGGTGCAGGGACTGTTTCTACTAGGTTCTGGAGCATTGAATGCATTCAGTAACAAGTGCTTTATTGAGGTCATGATGTTGGAAGCTTATCCCCAACTCATCCCAGCAGTATTGGATGGAGCACCATAATTCCAAAGAACACAGTTCTCCTGCTCTACAGCTCAATGCTGGGGGCAAGTGAAATATCTAATTGTGTGGCCTTATTTATTTTGTGCAGCAGTTTTGATATTATATTTTATTGTAGTTACTTTTATACATATAGTTGTCACGTTCCTCCCATAAAGTGTAAATAAAATCCCTCCAACGTCAATAAAAAGAACGAAGTAGGTACAATGTAACGGTTTATTACGCCCAAGACATGAAGAGGTTTGACTAATTGCTGGCTTAGTCATATGGATACAGGTTTAGCAGCATTTTGTCCATGTGTGAACTGCTTGGCTTGGCTCTATAGTCAGATCATTTTCATTTCCAGCGACACATTCACAATACCGGTACAGTAAATGATTTGTTCGCTTGCTGTTATTAGTCCAGGGTTGTACCTGCACAGAGCTGCACAGATTAATGTAGGGTACATTACATTTACATAACCCTGACTCAGAAAAAAATGTCCTGATGAGATCTGATCACAGATCAGCACATATACTCTGAGATGCTTCATGGTGCCTGTTGTTTAGGAATAGTTTAAGGAACATAATGAAAAGTTCAATGTATTGACTTGGCCCCCACTATATTGCTCAAATGTGGCTGAGCTTGAGCTATTAAAAAAAAAAAGACATACATCTCTAGAAGTCTCTAGATGTGCAAAGCTGATAGAAACATACCCCAAAAGACCTGCAGCTGTAATTGCAGTGACAGATGGCTCTACATAGTATTGATATTGATAGTAGGGCTGAATACTTTTGCACTTCACACTTTTCAGATTTTTATTTGAATAAAATGTTAAAAATCATGTATCATTTTCATTCCACGTTGGTCCATCACTTACAACCTCAAGTTCAACGGGTATGAGTAATTTTGCAAGCCACTGTAACTGTCTGGTTGTTGAAGTAAGGATTCCACTACAATGTGCAGGTCAGTGTGGGCCTCATGTGGGACCAGGATTGAGACAAACTGGTCTAGTGTCTGTGAGAGAGAGAGAGAGAGAGAGAGAGAGAGAGAGAGTGTGTGTCTGAGAAAGTGTGTGAGTGAGAGAGTGTGCGTGTGTGTATACAGTCTTTAGCCCTATCCTATGGGATTAGTTTCTCAGGGAGATGTCTGTAAAAAAATATTTTACACTTCTACTCAGTGATAAAACTCCTGCATCCGGACTGCAATTAAAAAACAGGAGGACCAGTGAGTTTTTGAGCTTTCTCGGACACATAACATCGTGTTCAGTAGCTCCTCCATTTCCAATCGCTGTTGCGTTTACGTGGATCTCCGTGGAAATGGGCGCTGGAGTGTAATTACGGTGCTCCTCATTAAACATGAGGAGATGCAACTCAGAGAAAAACAGCAGATAATTCAGCCTGTAATTTTCTCAGAGGATGTCGTACATGGTAGTCCTGGACGGGAGTAAAATCACAAAGGACCCCAAATTTACCCCAAATTATCATCCGAATAGGGCTTTAGTGTGTATGTGAGTGAGCTGGGTGAAGACTCAGAGTGTCGCCCACTGCTGGTGCATTCCTTCAGTGTTCACTCCCTCTAATGGAGAGTGCTCTGCTGCTGCTGCTGCACCCTTTCTCTCTCTCTCTACGTAAGCCTTCGGGAACTCGGGGGGAGTTTTTGGGAGAGACCGTTCTCCGCATGGATGAATGTAAGCCCTTCTGTGGAGGGGAAAACTAGCAGGACTGCAGCTGAGATGACGAGGAAAACTGGCGGAAACTGAGTGAAAGTGGAACAGAAGGGAGTCTGTGAGAATCAGGAGCTGCGTGACTTTGGTTTAGTGAAAGTTTTTAGCTGCTTTGTTTCTTCTTTTCTTTACTCGGACTGGGACTGACTGACTGGGAGCAGCGAGAGGAGCTTAGCTGTCTGTCTGACCGGCTGGAGAGAGAGTTAGTGGAGAACAAAACGTTTAAAAGCCTTAAATGGACGGTAAAGTGGCCTGAGGTGGAAGTGTGAGGGTCTGAATCTGACTGTGTTCGAGGGGAGAAGAGAAACTTGGCAGAGATTTCAGTGACAACAATCTGTTCAGAGGGAAAAAAATACACGGACAGAAAGAACTATGGCAAAGAAATACGACTTCCTTTTCAAGTTACTGCTTATTGGAGACAGTGGAGTTGGTAAAACATGTCTGATTATCCGTTTTGCAGAGGATAACTTCAACTCGACCTACATATCTACTATTGGTGGGTAGAAAATTCACTCTATACACACGCATACAGTAAAAAAAAAAAAAAACACACACTTCTACTGCTGCTCCCAGGATCCTTATCTGGTAAAACAAGTCCAGGGGTGCTTCTCTCTCTCTCTCTCTCTCTCTCTCTCTCTTTTTTTTTCTCTCCTATCCGGTTTACTCTTCATGTCAGCACTAGTCCACAGCTGTTTCATTCCAGCCTTTTCAAGCTATTGTTTTGCTTTTCCTCTCTTGTTTTTTTTTTCTCCTCTTTACTTTCCCCAGTTCCCAAGTATCTACTATACTCCCTATATCTGCCCTTTAATCTCTCTCACTCTCTCTCTCTTTCTATTTCTCTTCCCTTCTGTTTTTCCCCTCCACTCCCTTCACAGATGGTGGCAGGCCTGCCTGGCATTCAGTGTGTTCAGTCAAATCTTCAAAGACCCCTCCTTTCCTCTCCTCTTTAGAGTTTTCCCACAGGAAGCTTCCACAGGACACTCATGAAGAACAAGCTCTTATCAGACATCAGGCATCTGAACATCTGATTTCTGCAGAAGTGTCTCAGCGAAGAAGGCCGAACCAATCTCTGGGTTTACATAAGTCACAGCACTGACAGTAATCACAGATTTCATCTTTGCAATCTGTCAATAATCACAGAGAATCATGTGGCATAAACTTTTTGTAAACATGGATCTACTCTACTGGTAAATATGGATCTTCAACATGTTTCTAACAAAAAACAGTGCCATACTGAGACAATCTTTTTTTTTTTTTTTTTTTACGTGCATCTATGCTATTTTGTTAGGTTATGCATGCATACCCAGACTGAGAAACTGAAAGAAATCAGAGTAAGCATATGCATGTGCTGAGAAATCCGACTACAGAGTTAAAATCAAGCTCTCTATCAGATTTCTTAATTGAACTCTAGGGCTAACATTTGAAATCTCATTGAAGAAGGCCGATCCAACCTTCTTTGCTCAGGCCTTTTTTTTTTCTTTTTTTTTTACTTTTAAGCAATTTTATTTTTTAAATTTACATCCACATCATTTTAATTCAAGTCACATCCTTGCCTTGCATCCCACTATCACCGCCTACTCCCATCTATCTATATCTATATGTCTATCCCTCTATCCGAACAGGTATCGACTTTAAGGTGAAGACCATTGAGGTTGAAGGAAAGAAGGTCAAGCTGCAAGTCTGGTAACATCATCTTCTTTGTCTTCTTTATTTCTGGGCGCCAAATAGATGTTAAATCTATGATTGGTGTAATTAGTTGGGTGGATAATCAAATGTGGCATGTGGGAGGGTGGTGTTGTTAGCCACTACCCTACACACCAAATAAACTAGTCTCAAATCTTGGCAAGTTTTCCTAGTTTTATTATGGCGCATTACTGTATGAAACAGTAAGTGCATTCATGTGTACTCAGTAATCTGAATTTGTGCATTGCAAAAACATCCAATTATTGTGTTTTGTTGGTTACAGAATTGTTAAAATAGCAAAACAAAATATCTTTAGGCTCATTAGTGTATGCAATGGTTAAAAAGTGGCAAAACAAATAAAAACCTGCTAAAAAGTAGAAGCTTTTTTTGGTCTTTGGTCAAATATTTCATTCTGTTTCGGTTTCATCCACTAATTGTCAGTCCAGTGCATCCTAGTTTACATTAACTTTAATAATCAGATAATGCAGAGTTAGACAATAATCAGATTTCTTCTTTAAATTGTCAATAATCTCACAGAACCATGTGGCATAAACCTCAAACTTTCTTGCACTGCTTTTTCTAAACATTGATCTATTTTACTATACTTTTTATTGTTTGTAACAAAAATCTGTGCTATATTGCTGCAAAGACTATTGAGCATTTATCATATTTTGTTAGGTTTGCATTCATTTCCAGGATAAGAAAACTGAAAGAAATCAAAGTATGTGTATAAATGTGCTGAGAAATCTGATTACTGAGTTAAAATCCAGTTTTTAACTGAATTATAAGGCTTAATCTGATATTTAAAACTGGTGTATGCTCTTTACATTACATTACTACTTGAACAATCAGATAACTGCAGAAAACGGATTATCAGATTCTATTATTAAGTGCTTCAGGGAAGGTCCCTCTTGATTGATAAGAACAGTTGAAGGTGGAGGAGAAAGATTTTTTTTTTTAAGATTATTGGATAATGCCCACTGGTGTGCATGATGATATGACAAATAAAACAGAATAAAAAATTGTTTCTAACAGTTTAGCTAATAAAAAACAGCTTATGCTTATTATGGCTGAGAACATACAAGGAATCAACTTGGTTAAAAGGTTCAATTTTATTAAGTAGCAACAAACAGTAAAGTTAACCTGGGCTGAGAACACTGAGAACTACTGTAGGAAGCAGTAATGTATCTGTGCAGCTTCGGTTCAAAGCAAAAAGGAATGCAAATAGCACAGAGATATTTTATCAAAATCAACACACAGGGCGCTATGGTGCTTTGCATTTCTGCCCTCATGCACGGCCACAATGCGTTCAGCATACTGTGCATGAGTCAAGGAGAGCAGGAGAAGTCCCCCGCTGAGGCGGTTAGTAGGCCTGCAGCCAACACCATAAAGTCAGCTGTATCCTGTCAGCCAGTCACACGGAAGTACAGAGTCCATTTGTCACACCTAATCGCTGAAAGAGGTGAAACACGGGCCACATGACTCCTTATGATGTCATGCTTTCTGAGTAACTCCATCATGTTTATGATCTAAAACTGGTTCTATTTTCTAGGGACACAGCAGGACAGGAGAGGTTTAAGACCATCACTACAGCTTACTACAGAGGAGCTATGGTAAATAACACACATGCGCACACACACACACACACACTTGTGGCAAAGGGAAAACACTGTTTTAACCTGTTTTTAGGAAAAGCATGAATATATACACCCCCATTTTGTCCCCCCATTTTACTTTTGCAATGTAAACTCTTTAAGTCCAGTCAATAACTGCAAATGGGACAAAATCCACTGTACAAAGTCGTAAACTGCCAAGTGAACTAGAAACAAACAAAAAAATTATAATTTTAGTATTGGAAAAAGCTTTTTAAAAATGTCAGCTTCCACAGCCTTTGTCTGGATTAAATCAGTGTTGAAACAAATGTTACTGCACTCTCTACTGCAGCATTTGAACAACAAACAGAATACATTCACACTTTCATCATTAATAACTAAGAAAAAGACACAGAAACACAGAAAACTTTGTAACTATTAAAAGTAGAAGTTGTAAAGACTTCAAAAGACTTAAAAACTAGACGCAACTGGTACAGGAATGTTGTACAGGAATTTTAAAATGTTTATAAATTGTACTTTTGTCATTTGCTTTTCTTAAAAAAAAAGCTAGACAAAATATATTTAGACTATTTAGGTTATGCAATGGTTAAAAAGTCGCAACATTTAATTAAAACCTGCAAAAAAATAGAAAACGACACAGAAACACTAAAAACTCCGTAACTATTAAATGTAGAAATTGAAAAGATTTCAAACGACTCTTGGAAACTAGAGAAAACTGCTACATGAAGAGTCACGTCTGGCTGACCCACATGGCAACAGCTTTAGTCTTTAGCTTAACTTAACATGATTGGACTAAGTCTCAGTTTCAGCAGGGAAAAGAAGAATTAGAGGTCTGACAGGTGAAGAAGTGCAGTAATAAAGTAACCACACAGCACTGCTACTGGACTACTAAACAATTAAACAGTTGAACTTTCGAAGTTCTCAGTGCCTCCTTTTAAATGTCAAGGCCTTCAGAATTCTACCAATGAAGTATGGAGCTACTTTGAGCTTGTTAATGGTGTAAAAATAGTGATTTCTTTGCATGGGCAACACTATGCCCTTATCACTAGAGTTATAAGCCTGTTGGGAGCGTCACATTTGGAAATGTGTACACGTTATCACATTTTAATAAACCCCAAGTCCATTTCCCACCAGATTTTTCCTTTAAGTGTTTCAACAGGAAAATAACTCTAAAAATGCCCCCTCAACAGAGGTGATTGTGAATAGAAAAGTTTGATTTTAGAGCCCCCAAAAAGAGATTAAGAAAATTGATCCACTACATTGATCACTACATTGGTTGGTTCCTTGCACACTTCATTCTTACGTACTCTTGTGTCAATATCTGTTGCAGGGCATTATCCTTGTATATGACATAACTGATGAGAAATCATTTGAGAATATTCAAAACTGGATGAAGAGCATCAAAGAGGTAAGAAAGCAATACCTTTGTCAAATCTTACCATGGTTTAAGTTAAGAGCTTCATTAGCTTAATTTGGAAGCTTTAATTATGCCTGGAATTAATCAACATTATTTTATTATCCACTTGGTAAAAATCAAAGTCACGGTGAAGCTTTTTTTTTTTAAGTTTCTGCTGGGTGATTCCTGATCCCTCCAACAGGTCCTGGGTCTTTCCCTGGGTCGCTTCCCAGTTGGGCCAAATTTCTGGGCCATTTTTTATTTGTGCCCATACCCATTGTTTTCAAGTGTCACCTTTCCAATCTGAACTGAATTACAATGGGAAGTGGTTGAAAGCCTCTTTCTTAAGCCCCTTTCACATGTGTAAGGAAACAGATACAATTTTTAACATGGTGGAACCCTCACGCAACCACATTTTTGCTTTCTGTGCTCTGTAAACTCTTATTATGTAAACTTTATTTCCTCCTCCACACGAGTGCTCATCAGCAAGAGAGAGAAGTTATAGTTTGTGGTTCTTTGTAGAACATGAACAGACTAAAACGCTCCACAACAAACTTTATCAAACGATTAGATTAAGGTGCATGTAAAGTCATTCCCCCGCTATTCAGCTCTGCCCTGAGATATATTATCTTTAAACTCTGCAGTTTTATCGTCAGACTGCTGTTCAGATTATAGGCTCATCTGTTTGGTTCACAGTCATGTTGACAGAGCTTTGTTGGCCGTTTAACATTAGTCTCACATCAAGAGGGAAACTCAATGCAGAGCTTAGAAGGAAGAAGAAGGAAGTCAGTTTAACTTTAGATAACATCTGTTAAATACAGGTGAGCTTTATTGTTCCCTGAGTAGTTTCACTTCTTATTCGGCTGGCAGAGGAACTCCCAGCCTTCCACAGAAAATCACTGTCAACAACACAGGGCATGATTGTTTGAACCTCCTGCACCGCTGAGATTCTAGGGAACTAAGTGTGCATCACTTTGCCCTGATCTTCCCAGAATGCATCAGCTGGAGTGAGTCGGATGTTGCTGGGAAACAAGTGCGACATAGAAGCTAAGAGGAAGGTTTCAAAGGAAATGGGTGAGAAGGTGAGTGAGTCACATGATGTAATGGTGATCATAAATAAACAGCCAACCATAAACAGCTGCATATGAGTGTGTATATACTTTATTTCAGTAATTCAGACAGCTTTTATGAAGATGCGGATTTCATTTTCTAGCAGGACTTGGCACACTGCCCACACTATATAATATTCAAATTTTCTGAGACTGGTGTTTTCATTGGCCATAAGCCATAATCAACAAAAAAAAGAAATAAATGCTAAAAATAGATCACGCTGTGTGTAATTAATCTATATAATATTTATGTAGTTTCATATTTTGAACTGAATTACTGAAATAAAACTAAAACTAAAACTAAATACATATATACACTAAGTACAGTAAGGTAACTCTTTAATTTTCATCAAAGCTTGCAAAGGACCATGGGATTCGATTCTTCGAGACGAGTGCAAAGTCAAGCATCAATGTTGAAGAGGTAGGAAAATGCATGTAACCAAATAAAGTGGCTTCATATGGCTATTGAACTTTTTCTGATTTTTTTTGTCACCTTACAACCACAAGCTTAAGTGTATTTTTCAAATCAAATCAAATGAAAATTTGAAAAGTCTGTAAACCTATGGCAAGTGAGGAGACCAATTGATGGAGTTCTGGTAGAGGAATGTTGGCATTCTTGTCTAATGTACGATTCTAACTGCTCAACAGTGTTGAGTCTGCAGGAAGTCCAGCTCAACACCCAGACCCTTGTTCCACAAAGCTATGCAATTATGATTGATGGGAATATGTGGTTTAGCATTATCTTGCTGAATTATACATGCTAGAACTAAATACTTTGCTGAATGAGATGTTGTCTGAATGACATTATAAGCTGGTGCTGGTGTTTTGGTGTTTTCTTGCAGTTTCACAGAACTAAATTCTGTCTGTTCTCTCTCTGCAGTCCTTTATGTCTCTGGCTCGAGACATTTTGCTGAAATCAGGCAAGAAATCGGTGAGTATGCTGCATGTGTATGTAAGGAGATTTTTGCTTACCGCAGTTATGTAAACCCTGACTCCAGTCCTAACAATGAGCTGATTACATTCAGTAATCCTTTCTCATGAAGTGTTCTGCCTTCCTCTCATTCTTACAGGGTCCGACAGGTCGTGAGGTCAAACTTACCACCACCACCACCCCGGAGAAAAAGTCCTCCAAGTGTCTTCTGCTTTAGACCCCTCGCTGGCTGACGGAAACTGACCTCATGACCTGAAGCGCACACATAAACATAAACATACACGTACACTCCTACGATGCAGCAGTATTATACAACAAGGGATTTTAAAACGTGAGCATAGGATATACATGAGGAAATTGCCTGGGATGGTAATATCACAATGCAGGAAAGGACCTATTTTGCAAAGAAATAAAAGAAAAAGATTTTTTACAACTTGATGAATATATTTTTTTGTTTTGTATCACATTCCATAGTTTGGTTTAAGTGGAGGGTTAGGGTTAGCGTATGATTACAGCTGTTACACTATTTTTATATTGCAGCTGTACTTAAAATAATGTGGAGAATGGGAGAATTTGCACACATTGCTGTTTTTTTTTTTTTAAAGCTGCAGTTAAAGTGTTGTGTGCAATACCATGTATTTTGCAGTGCTGGATTTTCGATATGAAGATATGAGTCAGTTAAAGACTGATTATAAAACTAATCAGTTTGTTAAAACTCAGAAGCAGTAAGTGATGATTTGTGTGGCCTGTGCAGGTGATCAGATGGTAGGGTGGTGAAAGTGAGAGAGAGAGTTACAGTGGTTATGGAAATGAAGGATACAGAGAGGAAATATTGTGTTCTAGAAAGTTGATAAGTACGTAGGTGAGTACGTAGAAAGTACCAGAGTACCTCTGGGAGAAACTGACTTGTGGAAAGAATCGTGCCTTTTGTTTTTATGTAATTAAGGCAAGCCCCTCCCCTTTCTTGCACAGCACTCTTTAGTATCTGCCCCCAAATGTCCTTCTTCACTCTGTCCTTTCAGAGAGCATATGAAAAATTCTGTCATGTATGTATTTTAAGCTGCTTTGAATAAACTATAAAATGAGCAAAGTTTTAATGTTTTATATTTTGGTTTGTCACATTAAACAATATATATATTTATATGAATATTGGCTGAAATAACAAAACAATGCAGAGCTTTCAGTTCAGAAATTTCAGAAAGGTTCAGACATCAATATTTGGTGGAATAACCCTGGTTTTCAGGCATCTCGGCATGTTCTCCTCCACCAGTCTTACACACTGCTTTTGGATAACTTTCTCACTTCTGGTGCAAAAATTCAATCAGTTCAGTTTGGTTTGATGGCTTGGGATCATCCATTTTCCTCTTGATTATATTCCAAAGGTTTTCAATTTGGTAAAATCAAAGAAACTCCTTGTTTTTTCAGAGCTGTATGTGTCTAATTCCAGTAATATTAATACATAACTAAGAATTACATGAATAAAAAAATGGATAAAATGTACAACTCCATGGACTGCAGTGCACTGCAGTCACTAGAAAGAAGTTTTAAATTACTTGAGGAAAATAGTTCAAAGGGGTTTACTTCTCTGTAATCTTCTTTTTTTTTTACGTAGTAATCATTATAAGTTATATATGCAAAGCTATGTGTACTGCCCTAAAGTTCAGATGGTAGATTACTGTTTTTTTTTTTTTTTTTTTTTTTTAGGTTTTAAAGGGTTAAAGTCACTTTCGTGTAAAAAAAAAAAAGGTTTGCTTTCACTTTAGTGCAGGTTATAACAGATCCAGGCTCAGGGTGAGATGCTGAGCGTCTCATCACTTTCGCGCATGCGCAACACGGGCGGCTGCAGCCCGACCAGGCGGCGGCGGTGGGTAGTGCAGCCTCTTGAGCGGGGTCGCTAAGCAACGCAGCCCTTCCGCAGCATCCGCTCGCGAGCGTACAGTGCCGCATCGCTCGCGAGTCCGCGGCCAAGGGTTTGTTTTATCCGCGGTTCGGGTTATTTGGCGGCGCGGCGGAGCGACGAGAATAGGGAAGAAGAAGAGGAGGATGATGATGAAGATGAGGATAACTGAAGAACAGAGAGGATGATGATGAAGATGAGGATGACTGAAGAACAGAAGCGCGCGAGTTGTAACTCGGAGCGTGAGTAACGGGAGTGCGCGCTCACGTTCGGCGATGACGTAGGGGGATGTTGTGGGGGGCGCAGGCGCTCACCGCGGATGCCTGCACGTTAACGGGACGGTACGGGACGGGACGGCAGTGCGCGTGACTGCGGGGAGGAGAGGATAGAGGGAAAGGCGGTTAGCTGTTTATTTTTTAAAAATTAATTTGAAATTTAAACGTTTCACTATTTAAATTCAGAATATAACGGTCGTTTTAACGGTTGGCCGAGTGTAACGGCTCATTTTAAACGGTGTTGCTTATTTTCTCACGTTATGTGTGTGTGTGCGTGAGTGTATGTTTGTGTGTGTGAGAGAGAGTTTAAGTATTTGCGACTTCATGAGGACTCCACAAGCCACTGGAAAGGACCTAACCTAGCTATTTGTAGCACCTGAAGGAGGACCGTTGGTTCGTCAAGCTGGACCCGGGAGTGAAGCGGAGCCGCCGGGCTCGAGTATCCGAGAGGCCCGGAGGCGGTTGGGGGTGGGGTGCGGTAGGGTGGGGGGCGCTGCATCTCCGGCCACTGCAGTGGCTCTGGGATGGGGAGGGAAGGAGGGAGGCCAGTACATCGCTGTGGGGCGACGGAATACACCTAACCTAGGTTAGCTAACTGAGCTAGCTTTCCTCTGAGAGGAAAAAAAATGGAGAAATGGTGTTTTTACGCTCCCAGCTGTTAGTTCGTTAGTTAGCATTAGCTATTAGCACCCTCATTCCCTTGCCTTCACCTTAAAACAGCATCCTATAGCTAGCTAAATAACAGCTTCAACATTAGCTCGGTTAGCTATAGTTAACTAGTTAGCTAACAGCTAATTCCTCAGTCGACCCCCATTTAGCTTAACTAGCTATAACAGAAAGTTAGCCAAAGTTCCTCCCAACCAAACCAAACCACAACCCACCCCCCCACCCCCCCATCACCCATCCAGCATGCCCTCCCCATCAGACTCCAGCAGCGTGGTGTCGGTCTCCGGGTCGCGGGGTTTCTCCGGGAGTCGCCGCGTGCTCTCCGGGAGGTCGAGCGCGCGCGTGCTGCTGTACCTGGGCCTCTGTCACCTGGCGCTCGGAGGCATGGTCCTCGCCTTCAGCTTCACGAGCCTGGCGTTCACCTCCTCGCCCCGCGTCAGGCAGTCCTTCCCATTCTGGGCCGGGTTGTTCGTAAGTGTCCGCGCGCACACACGTGTGACTGACCCAAACACTCATCACACACCGCAGTGGAACCAAGAACGAACTGTTCACTAAAAGCCTGGATACGCTGGATTTATTTAAACCTTTTCAGACCTAAATTATATTCCAGTGATTAAAATATAAGAATGCTGTTTTCTGTCTGTAATGCACACAAAATAAGGCACTACTATCCTTATATAAAACCAGTCAAGTTTCTCAGGGGGTCCTGGTGTAATATTCTCTTTTATGGGGTTCCTGACATTGAAAAAACAGGGCCAATGTGTTTTTAGGCTTTGGCATCACATGACTTTGCGTTCAGTAGCTCCTCCAATTCCACTTGCTGTTGTGTTTACGTGGACCTCCAATGAAACACTCATGTAATTACGTATAATGACGATGCGTGGCACTGGACAAACAGCTATTTTATTAAACGCAAGGAGAAACTCATGACTTGCGTTTGGACGGGACTAAAATTACCGATGGACCGAGTTCAGTGAAAAACTGTAAATAATTCAGCCTGTAATTTTTTCAGAGGACGTCTGAGAAAAACACGTACATGGTCCCCCCCATAAAAGAGAAATTTACATCAGAACCCCCTGATAAACTAATCTTGTTCAGATAGGGCTAATGCTACTGTTTCATTGGCTGGTTTATGATCTTTTCTGATAAACAACGAGTCTCAATTAGTGTTCTGGACAACAGAATATTTAAAATAATAAACTACCTGATGTACTACATAATCCATTGTAATTGACAGGGTCTGAAAAGTTATTAATTAATTATTTAAAGAAAACCGTTTGCCTTAACCCTTTCAGACCTTGTGACCATTACAATGGACATCTCATTTAAAAAAAAGTCTAATTGGGACATATTGTTCATAAAAAAAAGCTTGTAAAACCATTAAGCAGTAGCATAGCCCCACCCACTGCACTAAAAAAAAAAACTTACTTATTAGAGCCAATGAGGCAAAGAAAGAGCTCATTTTGACTAATTTTTATGTGATTAAGAAGACTTTTTTTAATCATAAATATTTATATCAATATAATATATACGAAAAAAAACTTAAAAGTTTCTTTCTGTGAACATTACACTCTGTCACGCTGTAAATAATGTTTGTTAATGGTGCAAATAGGATGACAGAGAGTTCTGTTAGAACACAGCAGCAAAAACAAAGGATTTGAACTGGATCAGGCCTAAAATAGGCAATAAGACAAAAAGTCAATTAAAATATGTCTGGTTTGGCCCTGATCCTAATTCACTGTCTGGGAATGCAGCGCCAATGCTGATGACCAGTTTTATTATGCTAATAATAGCAGCTCAGACTGGTTAGCATGGCTCTGAGGAATTGGGGGACAGAGAGAAGGCCATCCTATTCCATCCAGTGAGGACTCACTCTGTAGTGAACGGCTGTGGCACCACTAGTGGATATAATGTGTGGTGATAGGACCAATGCTTACATACTTGAAAGCAGGACTTCCCAAGATAGGACAGGTTATTATCACCATTGAGGGGTGTGTGTGTGTGTGTGTGTGTGTGTGTGTGTGGAGTGTTTTACCTCCCCTGCTGTTTTTCAGGTGCTGGCCTCAGGAATAGTAGGAGTGATCTCTTGGAGAAGACCCTTCACACTGGTGGTACGTCTGTCTGTCTGTTTAGTGTAAAGAAGAGCTCTGTGTGTGTGTGTGTGTGTGTGTTGTGAGCTTTCTGGTTAGGTACAGTGAGGTAAATGTGTGTGTGTGTTGTGCAGGTATCGCTGTTCATGCTGCTGTCTGCGGTGTGTGTGATTCTCAGTCTGGCTGGCTCCATGCTGTCCTGTCAGAACGCCCAGATGGTCAAATCTTACCTCAACTGCCGGGTAGCCTCTCTTTCTTTCCTTTATTCTCTCATCCCTTCATCCAACTCTTACATTGTTTTCTATTCTCTTCTGTTTTCTACTATTTCTTTCACTTTTTTTTAGCCTATTCTCTTGTTTGTTCTTTCTCTTCTATTTCGTTTTCTCTTAATTTTTCCTTTCCTTCTTTCTTCTCATCTTATCCCTCCCTTTTTTCTACTCTCTTTCTCTTACCTCATTTAATTAATCGATTTACAGAGTAAAAGGGATTGAAAACATTTAGATAAGAAATAGAAATAATAAGGTAAAAAAAATAATAATATATTAAATTATATAACATTCAAGTCAAGTCAAGTCATTATCAACCGCTTCATCCATTAAGGGTCGCGGGGGGGGGGCTGGAGCCTATCCCAGCCGGCATCGGGCAGAAGGCAGGATACACCCTGGACAGGCCGCCAATCCATCGCAGGGCAGACAGACACAGACAGACACACAGACACATTCACTCACACACTCACACCTAAGGGGCAATTTCAACCAAGTTCCAATTAGCCTGAACGTGCCGTCTTTGGACTGTGGGAGGAAACCGGAGAACCCGGAGGAAACCCACGCAGACACGGGGAGAACGTGCAAACTCCACACAGAAAGACCCGGGACGCCCCAGCCGGGAATCGAACCCAGGCCGTCTTGCTGTGAGGCGGAAGTGCTACCCACTGCGCCACCGTGCCGCCCTTATATAATATATATAAATATAAATAGGAAAAATGACAAATTGATACATAAAATTTAAAAGAATTTATAAAATATAAAATGAAGAAAAAAATTGTAGTAAAAATAAAATATAATGATAAGAAGTGATAAAATAAATAATAATGAACCAAGAACATAAGAATAAAAAATAAAAATAAAATCAATGAATCAGTAAAAATTTTATTTAGAACAAAAAAGATAAACTTATGTAAAATAGTCACAGGCGTTCTGAAACTAAAAGTTAAAAAGTTTAACTCTACTTCTCTTTTCTCTTTTTCTACTTATTTCTCTTTTCTCCATTTGTTTGTTCTCTTCGTTTTGTTTCTTTTCTTTTCCTTTTTTCCTCTATCTTTATTTCAACCACTCCTCATCCTTTTTCTGTTCTCTTTTTCTTTTCCTTTTTTTCTGTACTTTTGTAGTGTGATCTGTGCATTCCTCTTCTCTACTGTAGTTTTATATTCTTCTTTTGTGTGTTGCAGTTGGAGAACGGTCTGTGTTTATGTTGTGGCCAGCAGCAGACGTGCTCTTTATCAGAGGATGAGACGTTAGTTCTGTACCTTCATGCAGACTGCGATAAAGTACGGCATCAGCTAAAGGTGAGCGTGTTCTTCCTGTAGATTTTCTCCTCTGATTCACCTGTTAAATTAAAGTCCACAGGTGTGCGTATATGTTAAGTCTGTTTTTTATTATGTATTTATATGCATGTATTATAAACATTTGTATGTACGGTTTAACGTATCCTGATTCTGTAATTTAGGATCTGCTGTTTAGTGCCTGTGGGCTCAGCATCCTCTCCACCATCATCTGCACTCTGTCAACTGTTACCTGCAGCATCCATATCTTCTCCCTGGACCTGCTGCATATGGTGAGCTTTAGAGATGAGCACACACAGATAGTGATTGATCAAACTGACAGACTTCTTTTTGCTGTGGTGTGTAAATCTCTCTCTCTTCTCTCCTCTCTTCTTTCTCTCTGCAGCTGGCTCCTCACCGCACACGCTCAGTCAACCCAGAATGCACCACTCCTCAGGACGCCTTTCTCACAAACATTATGGACTTCGAAGAGTTTGTTCCTCCCATCCCCCCACCTCCCTACTATCCCCCAGAATACACCTGCAGCTCTGAGACTGATGCTCAGAGGTGAGGATCAAGCACACAGACACACACACACACACACACACACACAGTGAAACCTTAATCAGGGATGTAAAACTCCTGATGTAAAAGTTACTTTTATTAGAAATAAAAACAATAACCAATGCGTTTCAGCACTCAGGCACTCAGGGTTAAAAGACAAGAGTTAATAACGTTCCACTTTTTAAAACATACTTGATTACAAAACAACCAATGAGAACACTTCAAGTACTGAAGGTAACACAATCAGCCAATAAAAAGCTGACAGCTCAATTCCACAGAAGAACCTTTCCTACCTAAAATGTCTTAAAAGTATGAAAATGCGCTCTCTCTTTCTCTCTCTTATTGTCTCTCTCTCTCTATATCTCTCACTCTCTCTCTCTATGTCTCTCACTGTCTCTGTCTCTCTCTTAATCTCTCTCTGTCTCTCTCTTACTGTCTCTGTCTATTTATCTATCTTTGTCTTTCTCTCTCTCTCTCTCTCTCTGTCTCTCTCTTTCTTTCTATCTCTCTGTCTCTCTCTCTTGTCTTTCACACACACACTTGCCCTCATGCACACACTCTGATTGCATGTTTTCTCCTTAAATTTATTCAATATTTATTCAGTAATTCAGCACGTTACAATATTCAGATTTTGAAAAGCATCAAAACTACGCTGAGATATTATAAAATAGTTTACTGGACTGTTTATTTAATTCTGCTTAACAAATTGAATCAATGATCTATAATTGCTTATGCCCATCGATTTTCATCCATTTGCATGTTTATTTTGTGTGTGTGTGTCTGCTTATGTGTTTGCAGTATCACATATAATGGATCGATGGAGAGTCCAGTTCCGCTGTACCCTACAGATTGCCCTCCTCCATATGAGGCAGTAATGGGGCAAAGGGCACCCAGCCAGGTGAGTGTTGCTGATATTTTAATATCTTTTGTTTTATATAATAAAGTGCAGCGACTCAGTTCTGATAAATCAGCTCACAGACGCAGCCTTGTGCTGATCCACATCACCCTAGGACTGATGAGGGGGAAAGAGCGCCATCTACTGTACCCACCCAAAGAGAGAGAGCAAGACCAATTGTGCTCTCTCAGGGCTCTGGCAGCTGATGGGCTGATGGAAAGCTGCATAAACTGGATTTGAACCAGTGAAGTCTGCTGGACTACTAAGAGCTGCACTGTTGATTTTGGAGAAAATTTATGCACTTATTAATTAATTATAGTCTGAAAAATAAATTATAACGATAGATTTGTTTGACATAGACCATAAACTATAAACATACTATTAATTAATGTGGGTATTTATACAATAAAAAGATAATTAGTAAAAGTACTTATCTAAAATTTTTTATCTAAAATATATTTTACCATACTTTAGATATACAAGGTATTTTATATGCTATAATGCAGTGTATTTATATAGTGAACTGAGTGAAGTAAGATGACCTGACCTTCTGGAAGCATAAAAAAAAAATATATATATATATACTTCTGCATTTTTATAAGCAGCATATAACACTATGTAGTGTCCGTGGGTGTGTCCTCTTAAGCTTATGACCTTTTTTTTTTTGTTTTTTTTTCTCCAGGCCACAGTGTTCGACTCTCACGCTGGTGAGCTGTCCGCTGAGAGAGGAACCTCAACAGCTTTCAGTGGTGAAGGTGTGGCTCCCATCGCTGCTCTGGCTCTGTCTAATGTCTGTCTTTTCTCTGTGATCCTCCTTTGTGTGTACACTCTGTCTCTCTTTCTCAGTGTCGATGGATAGTGGCTCTCTGTTGATGTCTGAGATTGTGGATATTCCAGATGACAGTTCGCCCTCGGAGGAGTCCTGCCTGCTGGAGGTGAGGGTAGGGGTGCGTTCTCGGACGCGAGGGGCCAGCGAGGGAGGGGAGGGGGGAGAGTATGTCAGCTTCCGCTACCCCACCCCGCATCCAGAAGGGACAGCCATTCCCCCTCCGACCCACCGCTGTTTCAGAGGAGAGAGATCCAACTCCTGCTCTTCTCCCAGCACCTACAATACCTCCACCTACAGGTAAAGACCAGTCACTAAAGTGACAACCTAGCTGTTGTAGTGCTGTTTAAAATCTCAACAGTACATTTTATTCTCTATAAAGTTCACTATCAAACAGTCAAAATACATAGCAAAACAGTGTCTGAAGGAGGGAAAATTTCTAGCACATTCAACCAGTGTTAAACTAGCTGGGACTGTTCTGGTCAGCCAGTCCTGCCTCTGAATGTCATAGACCAATCAGCGCTAACCTGGGCAGGGTTTCTTTCCAGAGCCAACTGTGGGTTTTCCCATAGACTGTATATAACTTTACTGAACTAAATGGTTAGTGTGAATGTGTTATTTAATTTTAGGAATAATTGTAAAGCTGGTAAAGTCTCCTGTTCATGTAGCTTGCCATCAGCTACCGGAGCTCTGAGAGGCACAATTGTCTTTGCACTCTCTGGGTGGGTAGATGGTGCCCCCCCATCACTCCAATGGGTGATGTCACTCAGCACAAGGCGTCTGTGAGCTGATGTATCGGAACCGAGTTGCTGCACTTTCCTCCAAGCGTTAGCGCTGTGATGCTATATGGCAATGCTGCATCAGCAGCAGTTCAAAAAGATGTGGTGGCTGACTTCACATGTATCGGGAGACATTTGAACCCTAAAACTTATGCTAGATAACTCTAATTGCCACAGCTACCGCTGTCTCTGCTGCTCCATGCTGTTCACACATGCACTAAGCACGATGTGCTTGCGTGGTTTATTGTTGCACAGTTTGGTGCATTTAGGTTTGTGCTTGTGTGAAACCAAACCAAACAGAAAAGGCAACGCTCCAAATAAACAAGCTCATTAACTAATCCAAAAAACAAAAAACACCCTTTATTTTATTTGCCATTAAATGTCTTTATTACATTTTTCCTGTTTTATCTACAGATCTCCAGTTATGAGACGGCAGGCTCTGTTGGCCAGTAGTTGTTCACAGTTAGAGATGGTGACCGGTGCTGCCTCCCAGCGCTGCTCTGTTCCTGAAGTCAGAGTGTGTCCCTGCCCCCCATGCAGAAAAGGTTCCTCATCTGAAGCCACCAGTCCACGCAATTCTGCCTCCTCAGCTGCTCCTCAGGATCAGCAGAGCAGCACAGCTCCGGTGTTCCACTCGGGAACGTGTTTTCATCAGCGGGTTGGGCGGGACAGAAGGGACAGTGACTCTGTCCTCCTTCTCGCGAGGTCTCACAGTGAACCAGGACTGTCCTCCACTGACACAGGTGTGTGAGTGCATCAGTACTTGTACAGTGAACTTTGTATCATGTGAAGTTTCTTTTAAAAAGGTTATTTTCAAAAACCAAACAAATCTGCTGAGACTCCTCAATATAACATGCCTATGTAGGGTCTGTATAAAAAATGGCTGTTTAGTTTTTTAAATTTTATGTTAACTCAAGTAAATTTATAGTTATGTGTTTAATTGATTAATTTTTTTATCAATATGCTTCAATGATATTTATTTTGTAATATATATTTTTAAATAGAACAAAAAAGAGTGTGCTTGTTAAACTTGAAATTGGGCTGGAAAAAAGGTGGAAAAATAATTGTCTCAAAAGAGGTGTAGAAAAAAAGGTGGGAAGGAGAACAAAAGAAATGCCACTCTTGGCAAATACAAAAAAAAACAGCTTCCTGAACAAGAAACCAAAGTTAAATCACAACACAACTCATCTCTCTCTCTTTTAAAGATGAAGAAGTTAAATTACTCTTTTTTTTGCTTTCTGTTAAGATTTTTTCTTTTTTGTGTTTTTTTATTTCAGATCTCTTTGCTTCTTTTGTGAACCTTTTGCTATCTTTTGAGATCTCCTTCCTTATTTTTTGAGACCTCCTTTTTTCTTTACTTTTCTTTTTTTATATCCTCTATTACCTGTCACTCCTCTACAAAGGTGCGACAGGAACGTGTGGTTTGACTAGGGTTTATATAGAGTGCTGCACAGGTGTGGCTGGTGATCCACTGATCAGCACCTGGGATTTTGGGAATTGGAAATTCGGGACCCAACTCCACTGATTTCCCCATGTGTTCTACACATAAGCATGTTGGTTGGATCCTGGGCTGGTGGGTCTCGATTCACAGAAACATGAATGGTGCAGTTTGTCCATGTGTTGCGAAGATGTCTGTTTTTAGCTCACTAAACACAGGTTGCAGAAACGCACCCTCAGGAACTATCAGTTGTAGGTCTAAAATGGCATGGTGTTGTCCTAATCATTAAGACACAGCTGGTTCAGTCTCTGGTGAGGCCGCAGCCATCTGTGTTCAGGAGTCTCAGAGCGCCTTGGGAGGCTGTCTAATGCCTAATGATTGTGACGATGTTACAACTGATTTCCTTAGGGTGCATATTTGTACAGCTTGTTCAGTTCACTTAGAGCAGACCAAAGCATAAAATAATACATTGCAACACGTTGTTTACTAGTCTAACTAAGCTTGAGTATATTAAGTGTTTTATAGTGTTTTTTAAGTGGCAGATTCACCTGAGCCTTGATTTAAAGCTGAAAGAAAAGCCTAAAACTGTCCATTTGGCAATTTTGGCATCAATAACCATCTTAAGAAGCCTCCTTTCTTTAGGAGATGGTGTCTCTCCCCATTACTTATCAGTATGATAGACATTGAAGTTGTGTTAGCTAATACAACAGGACTGGCTATTAGTGTTCTCCTCCAAGCATGTTGAGCCATTCTTTACAGGGTTTGTATGGCCATGAAAAACCTGAAAAAGTAATGGAATTTGAAAATAGCAATTTCCAGGCCTGGATAAGTTTTGAAAAAATAAAAATACACAGAAAGTTTTGAAAAAAATCAAGGAAATTTGGTCTACAAATGTTTGTGTTTTTGTTATTGACGAAGAAAATCTATTTTGTGCTAAAAAAAAATACATGAGCATAGTTCAGTAAATTAGCCCTACACAATGGAGCCTTTAGGACCTATTATTAAAGACTGTGTGTCAGCTTCATTTTAGACCTAATATAATGCCTTTAGATTATAGTATTAGTTGATTTTTGGTTGTATTGTCCATGTCTGCACTTGAATGCATGGAAAAGTCATGGAAAAATCATGGAAATGTATTGGTTAAAAAGTGTATGAACCCTGTCTTTAGCAGCAGTTTGAAAAAAAAAAACTATTTGTCTGGATCCATGTCACTTCATGTCATTAGAAGGATGCACATATTAGCCTTCCCCCTGCACTGGTAGCATTCTAACTACTAGAAAATAGTGTGGTTAATCAGTTTTGTGGTGTGTCTCCCCCTCTAGGCGATTTCAGCGGCTCAGTAGGCAGCAAAGGAGTGGGTGAGGGTGGCTCCTATACCTCATCTGACACAGGTAAAGCTTCCCATCTCACAGCGAAACACATTTACAGCTAAAAACTGTCCAATATCAGTGTTTATTTTGAATGTGATATCATTAAGAATGTCTTTTTGTCCTTAAGGTCGATCAGAGGCTTGCTTGCTGCAGCGATCCCCTCTAGCTACCCACGGTTCTTTACCCAGAAAGGGCAGCCTGAAAGCTGCCACAGAACAACTGCCCTCCAAACAGCCCCCAGGCAGTCCTCTGCGCGTCCCCAAGGACTGCACTCGTTCTTTGGGAGATCTTAAGGTAAGCCCGTCTTTCAGTCAGGTCAGTACTGTGGTTCTAAAAATAGGAATGGCACAGTGGCACACTTTATATAACGGCACTTTTTAGTGTGCTGCTTCTATTTCTGTACGTTTAGGAAATGATGTATACCAGAGTTGCCCTACTCTTCCACAAGTTTTTTTTTCTCTAATGTTCTCCCGTTTTCTTCCAATTTGTCTGGCAAATTATCCCACCCATTCAGCTGTTAGTCAGCTGTATATCCTCCATCACTAGTTATGCATCAACACAAGGAGGATTTAAACTCAATGTTAATGCAGCATTGCTAAGTAGACAGCATGCTCAGAGGAAAGAGTGGGGAAAGAGCGCCATCTACCCAGGCCAATTATGCTCTCTCTCTCGAGGCTCCGGCAGCTGACAGCAAGCTGCATGACCGGGATTCGAACCAGTGATTTAGATCACTGGACCACCTAAAGCCCTCACAAGTTATTTTCATAAGTACTGCTCGTAAGGCTTTTTTTAACAGATACTATTCCTTGATTTCTAATTCATACTAGAAATGTCTTGTTCTTTTTTCATCCTCCAATATAATCCAAGTACCTCAATACATAATTCTTTGTTTTGCGATGAATTTAAAAAATCACTTACTAACATACTAACTTAATTTATTTAGTTTGGTAGCAACTTTTTAAAATTAGTATTTTAAACATTATGTTCTTCTCCAGTCTGATAGACCTACCTGACCTGCAGCATGTTCCGTTTCATCTTAATTGATGCAGGAGATATGTTGTGCTGTTTATTTATGAGTAAAAATACATCTATTTTTGGTTTGTTTACCGAAATTGGATCACAGATGACACTGCGTAGCGTAGTTTTTGGAAAACTGCAACAGTTTTGTTAATAGGGGTGGGGGAATTTTTTTATTCTGCCTGATAACGCTTATTATTTTACAGAATTCATTATAGATCATTACAGATACTTTAATTTTATTTTAAAAGTACCAAGTAATCATGCAACATCAAATCTTTTTTAGACAAGAGCCACAGATTTACAGTATAGTAATGCTTCTTCCTCCTGCATGTTTATGGATACTGTACGATCAGCGGGAAGCACTGTTATCCGCCTTGTTTTGCTCTACAGGTGACCAGAGTGCTGGTGCAGCGTTTTCTGCAGAGATCGAAACGAAACTTAGCCCCTGCTCCAGAGCATGTGGTGAACTGTAGTCAAGTACCTAAACGGAGAGCTGGAGTAGAGGGAAGCCTTCCGCTTGATCAGGTAAGAACGTTACATCCGTGCTGTATTTACAACACAACTACTGTTTACTCAGGTTCACACTACAGGACTTTTTGAGTCGTCAGTCATTGTGCTGTTCACACTACATGATTGGTTGTGCCTTCACACGATTGGTCGGCAACACGTGGTCACAAATGACACGATTTCTCATTGTGGGAAATGGGCGACTCACCTCATAGCTCTCCAGAAACATGTTTCATCACGAGAACACACCTGAACTAAAAACACGAGAACTAACGATGCCACGCCAGAGAATCTCTATAGAGGCGAATGCGCACTTAAAGTGAGTCCAACATGAACGAGTTCATATGAAGCAACTGAGTAAAATGAGAGTTTATAAATGTCTGAGCAGTTTTATACTGAAATGTGTAATTATGTCCTCAACGCAGAGCTATATTAAACGTTTCAGTACTGCAGACACTATTTTTTAATGTTTTGTCAAAAAAGTTATAAGCCTTTTAAGTAGGGATGGGCGATATGGCCCTAAAATAATATCACAATATTTCATGGCATCGCGATAACGATACTTTTGGTGAAATGACAAGAAATAAAAAATACACTACTGCAACAAAACAAATCTTACATTTTATTATTGTATACTATATGATACTGCACATCTCTAACTAAGATATTAAAACAAGACTTTTATTAGATTTGTAACAAAAGTCAGTGATTCAGAATGTCATGATACTACTAATAATAATGCACTCCAAATATCTCCATATATCCAGGATTAAAGTATTATAAATAATACTGAACAGATATAATTTGTAGTCTCTAGTAGATATATAAAGGGAAATGAAGTGTGAATTTTTCTTTTGCTTAAAACAGCCAACATACCCTGATGTGATAATTAGGGGTGGGTGATGTGGCACCATATTTCAGGGTATAATATCGTTCACGATATTCAAAAATGTTGGCGATATTATCGTGTACGATACGATACGGCACACCCCTACTTTTAAGCATTGCCTTTTAGCTTTTAGCTCCATTTACCCCATTCAGGGGTAGAGGACTCACTCGCTGGCTCCCTCTAGAGTTTAACAGTCATTTACTGATATAACAGGGGGGCAGAAAATGGTAAGACTCTCTATAAACGACTCTGGTAAAGCAAGAGAAAAGCAAGTTTTGGACCCGTGGTTCTCTCTTTCTGTAATCTTATTGGCTGTATGTAGCCGTTGCTCCTGACTCCCAGTCACCGACTGGGTCAGATATTAAACATGTTGAGTATTTGCTGGGCGTCTGCGACTCATCGGCAATCAGTCAGTGACAGGTCTGTGAAACTAAAACTGTCGTCAAATGAAAAACTGGCCCAAAATTGTGTAGTGTGAACCTGGCATTAAAAATGTTAATATCAAGTGTTTTCTTTACCTGACCCTTTATTCTTTATCTTTCAAAATGAAGCATGCTATTTGTGTGCTAGTGCTTTTAATACTGATATAAGTGAATGAGCTCTGTTTCTCTGTTTGGCTGCCCTGTACTGTGCATCAGCCAAAATGCACTCAGAGCTGAAATACTCCTGAGAACAGCCATTTAAAGGGGTGTGGCTGGTTCTCAAAACAGGCTTTTAAGCAGCACAGTCTCCATAAATGGACAAGGGAGTGGAATAGTAGGTTTTGAAATTCCTGACATCGTTTACAAACTACAGCCCAAATCAGAAATGGACAATGCACGTGAACAGTATGCAGTGTTGCTTCAATTTCCCCAATGTTTTCAAGCGTAACCCTTCTGAGTTATAAGGGTAGGGGGTGAAATCCTCCCCCTAAGAATTGGGACAACCCTTCAAACACCCGATACAGGTCTAGTTATAGCAGTGGGGCGCTAAAGTTCAGCAACCTAGCTGCTGCTGCTGCTATTTATCTATAAGGAAAATACTCAAAATGGGTTTCTTTGGTTAGCAAACTTTCCTGAAGCTTAATGATTACCTGTTCAGCAGAACAATAGCCAGATCACTCATTTCCATGCCTACAGCACACTGTTTGGGTGCTGTTGGTTATACCTGGCAACCCTGAGTGTGGAAATGGGACTGGAAGAATGGCAGTGGGCAGGTTTGGAGACAACATGATCATGATATGAGTTACTACAGAAATGATAGAATCCTTAATACTCCTTTAAATGTTGTAAGAGGGAATTGGCAAAAATAGTAAATAGTAAATGCTTTACTATCTCAACGTTTTGAGATAGTATGCCAATGTTGCCAGGTTAACCAGACAAAATATTATCTATTTTTTGGTTTGTACTGGCTGCAATGAAATAACATGTAAAGTAACTGTAAAAAAGTTTTTTTTTTTATTTTCACTAAAAGAACTCTTTTTCTTGAACCAGTTCCATTTAGGAACCTAGTATTCTTCGGTTCCCGTTGCGAACGAATGTTTCTGGTTCTAGATCCTAATTTTGTTGGTGGAAACACAGCAAACCGGTTCAAGATCTGGTTCAGTGCTGGTTCCATGTCGGGGAAAAGTCTTATATGTCCCAACTTTTTTCTGATTTGAAATTGTACATTGGGGGTGCAGAGTGGTCCAGGGGTCTAAAGCGCTGCCACTATGAGCGGGAGGTAGCAGGTTCGAACCCCAGCCAATGCAGCTTCGCCATCAAGCTGCCGGCGCTCAGAGGGAGCACAATTGGCCCTGCTCCCTCCGGGTGGGTAGATGGCGCTCTCTTCCCACATCATTCCTTGGGTGATGTCCACAGCACAGGGCGTCTGTGAGCTGATGTACCGGAGCCGAGTCGCTGCGCTTTCCTGCAAGCGCGCTGTGATGCTGCTCGGCAATGCTACAGCATCAGCAGCAGCTCGAAAAGAAGCGGTGGCTGACTTCACATGTATCGTAGGAGGCGTGTGCTAGTCTTCACCCTCCCTTACTAGTGATAGGGGGAGTCCTAAGGAGTGCTAAATTGGGGAGAAAATGGGAAAATTTTGAAATAAAATTATAATAAAAGCAATTGTATCTTTTTTACTCCTGCTTGTAGGTACTACGTACTTCTTGGGGTTCCAGCAGGGGGCAGCAGTATCAACAGCCCGCCCCCCACCACCACCGGCGTGTCCACTACCACTCCCATAGCGAAAGTCGCCACAACAGCCGCCGCCGAGATTACGGGCCCGTCAGGGGGGAGGGCATCCACCTGCGCAGCTGTGGAGACCTGAGCTCAACCTCTGCTATATCACTGCGCAGGCTTCACCCAGCTCCACACGGATCATCCGGAGCTCTCCATTCAGAGTCCGCCCTCTGAGAAGGGGAGGGGCTTGTTTTAAACACAGTGGAGAGAAAAGAGAGAGAGGTTGTTGACCTCAAGGAAGACCTTGAGAAGATGCCACTATATGATCCATTCTGACCTCAGCCATCTCCGCTAACAGTGCACAGAGAGAGACTGAGCACCACAGGGTCATTTCACTTAAACATTTAAAAAAATAATTCACTACCAGACTTCTCAGAAGAGAAGAAAAGGTAAGAAAAGTTCCTACTGGATGTTCTCGAGGTCCAGAAGGACTCTGAGCACCTCACTGGACTGTGCTTTGGGTAAAGCACTGGACCTGTCTCTCAGCCTTACTCAAACTCTTTCTCTCTATCTGTCTGTCTGTCTGTCTGACTGACTATCTGATCATCCATCCAGACAGTCCTTAACCCTGTACATGTGCACACACACTCACTCAGTTTCTGGTAAACTGGAGACAGAGAGTACGAGGACACCTCTCAGACAGTGCTTCCGCTCAAACACAAAGCCTTTCATGGTAAATTTCATACACACATGTTGACATTTATTATAGTTGACAGGATTGGACCATTTTTACTGGTTTGGATCTGGAGATTTCCAGTTAAAAGAGTGTGAATATTATTAAAGGGTCATGCCTAGGCCTGTCACGATAATTATTTTTTATTGTACTATACACTGTCTCAGAAATCAATGCAATATATTATATTAATATTGTTGTAATTTTAAGTACATTTAATGGCACTAATAAAATGATAATGTCCTAATATTGCAATTACAACTACACACATTGTAATTGGAATTATTCTCAATAATCTCATGGAATATTTCAAGTAAATAAAATATAAATAAAATAAAAACAAAAAAATCGATACATACTGGCATTCACATTAATAGGGGTGACATGATGCATCGCAGGAACAGAAGATTCCACATGGAATGAAAATCTCGTGCAGTTGTAGTTGCATTGTTGAAACACCAGAGGAACCAGAGAATTCCTCTAGTGCAGACCGGAGAGCCAGTGGGCGTAAGCAAAGGCCGGAGGATATGTCAGTCATTGTAGGCTGAAGCCAATCACACAACTTGATAAACTCACTGCAAGTTTAACATTAGCCACATCAGACACCCAGCAAATGTTAATAAAGTGGAGTGAAATAAGATATTTTAATTTAAAATGATATGAAATGAATTAAACTAAATAAAAAAGTCATCATAAAATGGAAATACTTCATTAACAATTCATGAAAAATTTAAATTTACTTCCCTGTTCACCACTATTCAGATTAGACGTCCTATATACATTGATACTTTCTCTCTATATCACTTTAAAAAAATGTGATTAAAAAAATTAAAACAGCAGTTTGAGGAGTTTGTTTAAAACAGTATGTATAATACTTTATAATAAATAATAGTACTTATTCAAATATTTATACATGGAGCAATTATATAATATGCATTTGTCATTGTATATATAGTACAGAAATAATTATATATTTATTTTTCTAGTTTTTTTTCCCATTTTCTCCCCAATTTACACAGCCAGTTACCCAAGTCAGACTGAAGTCAGTCAGTTTTCTAACTGCTGCTGATGCAGCATTGCTGAGTAGCATCACAGAGCGCTAACGCTCGGAGGAAAGCGCAGCGACTCGGTTATGATACATATGGTTCAGCTCACAGATGCCTTGTGCTGATCCACATCACCCTAGGAGTGATGAGGGGAAAGAGCACCATCTACTGTACCCACCCAGAGAGAGCATGACCAACTGTGCTCTCTCTCAGGGCTCTGGTAGCCAATGACAAGCTGAATGAACAGGATTCGAACAGGCGATCTTCTGATCAAGGTGGCAGTGCTTAGAAAAAAAGTATTTTTAAAGTATGTGTTTATTATGTGTTCCAAATATCCAGGAATAAAAATTGAATTGTAAATCCAAAATCGTGAATCAAATCGAATCATGAGCAGAGTGCATCGTTACACCCCTAGACATTAATCATTTATCATTAATGTGCTCTTCTAAACACAAAATTTATTGAGGTCATGTCCATTTATTATACCAGTCGATAATTATAGTGTAATTATCGTGACAGGCCTAGCCATCCCACCATAACACACGGCTTCTCCACCCCCAACTGGGCTTCAGCGTACACTGTCCTACAGACTAAGTGACATTACCGTTGATTTGCATTACACAGCACTTTTTGGGTTCTTAGGCACTTTATCTTCAATCTACAAGCAGCCAGAATGTAGACCACAGTTGTTTTTCCTCAAAGCCACTAAACACCTCATCATAAAGATAACTTACAGAGGTTGGAGAATGAAACTGAAACACCTGGTTTTAGACCACAATAATGTATTGTGGTGACGGACAGTTCTGGGGGGAACAGGAGAGTTGAGGTGCACATTGAATTCTGCGTGATTTGATCAGCCGTGGTTTTATGTTTTTTTTTTTGATACAATCCGGGTTAGCACCCGAACATCCCTTTCAGACAGCTTCCTCTTACAGCGTCCACAGTTAATCCTGTTGGATGTGGTTGGTCCTTCTTGGTGGTATCTCGCTGACATTACCCTGGATACCGTGGCTCTTGATGTATCACAAAGACTTGTTGTCTTGGTCACAGATGCTCCAGCAAGACGTGCACCAACAATTTGTCCTCTTTTGAACTCTGGTATGTCACTCATAATGTTGTGTGCATTGAAGTATTTAGAGCAGAACTGTGCTCTTACCCTGCTAATTGAACCAACCTTCACACTCTACTCTTACTGGTGCAATGTGTAATTAATGGCCAAAAATATTGGCCACCAGGCTGCTCTAATTTAGCCATGAAACCTAAAATATCACACTAAAATGATGACAGGTGTTTCAGTTTCATTGTTCAACCCTTGTATCTTCAACCACATGCACAAGCCCTTATTTACGTCTGCCATTCTGCACCTCAATCCAGGTGAACTGCAATAGCTTTATTTGTTCAAGTGCATGTTTCTTTCTACAACCTCTTCTACGGTTGGATTAGCGTTCATTTGCATCTTGCAATCACATTTGTGTTCAATATTGAGCTCATTCTTGGGCCGTGCACCGATTTTTAGCCCAAAATATGCCTCTGCATGCGTGGAAAAAAGGCTTGTGTCCTTTCTTTGTCTTTTGTGTGCGCACATGCTGCACCAATTTGTGGCCCCCGCGCCTCAGCATGAAATGTGTTTTGAAGTGTGTTTGAAAGAAATTAATACGTGAAGAAAAAGCTCTGGCAATAAAAACACTCACACTCAATGCATTCTTAAGCTATGAGAAGATCTACGGTTGATTTTATCCTAATATTTAGCTGCGTTTCGTGGCTTAGGCTGCAGACGAGGTAGGGTGGGTCATTGGTGGGACTTTCCTTGAAAGACTTTTCTTTGTAGTTTTTCTCATCTACTGAAACAGCGGTGCAAAACTTTTGAGGGAACCTTTGGGAGAAAATACAGCCTGTTGCATTGTGCATCTTGCTTGTTTTTCTCTCTTTTTGTAGTGCTGTTTTTGCCCTGTTGATTATGTGCAGAAAACTGTGGATAAGAAGACAAGAGCCTGGAACCTACAGACCCAAGACATTTCTCCAAATATAAGCTGTATACGGCTGCACAATATATAATTGCAGCTAGGGGTAGACAGTATCCACTTTTTTCATACTGTTTTGAACCATAAACCATTACCACGGTATAGGGCAGGGGTGTCCAAACTTTTTTGTTGGGGGCCAGAAGGAGAAATATATTTGAAGTCACGGGCCACAGACTCTGTAATAAAACAAATAATGAAATATACCACTTTAAATAATACTTTTTTCCTGATTATTTCATCTACACACCATCTTTGACAGTGTCGTGTAAACTAAGATTTTTCAAATTGATGTTTCATTTCATGATGTCTCTTAATAATTAACTCCTTAATTACGGCAACTTTTAGACTCTTTGGCCCGATTTTCTGCGCTAGAAATGCGCACCCTCTCCGCTTTTCGACTCATTGGCCCGTTTTTCTGCCCTAGAAATGCGCACTCTCTCCGCTTTTAGAATCTTTGGCCTGTTTTTCTGCACTAGAAATGCGCACTCTCTCCGCTTTTAGACTCTTTGCCCCGTTTTTCTTCGCTAGAAATGCGCACTCTCTCCGCTTTTAGACTCTTTGGTCTAATTTTCTGCGCTAGAAATGTGCACCCGCTCCGCTTTTAGACTCTTTTGCCCGTTTTTCTGCGCTAGAAATGCGCACTCTCTCCGCTTTTAGACTCTTTGGCCCGTTTCTGACACCTAGCGTTCAAACTTTGAATTTCAATTATAAAAACTTGCTTAACAGTGGGCAAACTTTCATTCTATTTCTAAAATACCTCGCGGGTCGCTCCAAAAAAGGAAACGGGCCGCAAATGACCCGCGGGCCGTAGTTTGGACACCCCTGGTATAGGGTATTACCAGTCATGCTTTTCTTATTTTCCATGCCCACCATATACAATTTTATCTGCCCAAAATTCAATACACAGAGGGCATTTTTAAATTGCTGTATTTTTTTAATATCACTGTATTTGTCCTTTTTTTCCTAATTTTATCCAGCGTTAAGGCTCCATTTCCCAGCTGTTGCTTTGGAACAACCCTTTATGACAAAGCACCCCCCTCCTCTACTGCAGCCTAGGCTTTAGATCGCAGCTTGTATCTTCCATATGTGTAGCATCTTGTCAGGTTAAGAAGACAGATAAAAAGTTCCAAACGTTTTGTTGTAGAACCTAAAAGCAAATGGTTCTGGAAAGGTTTTAAAGTGATTGTTTGAGACAAGACAGTTGCTGGAGATTAGCTAGCTAGTTTAATATCCTAAAGATACACTCTTAAAAACAGTTCTAGGGTTCTTTTTTTGCTATCGAACCAAAGCCAAGTCACAAGAACCAGTTTAATATGGTTAAATGATACTTCAAATACTGAAATATTGGAAAATTGAAGGTTCTTTATAGAACATTTTAATAATACACTGCCTGGTCAAAAAAAGTCACAAGATTTATTTCAATCCAGTGTTGCATTAATTTTTCTCCAAGCTCTTGCAGCAGCATTGATGATGGTAGAGTCTGACCACTGCACAAAGCAGCTCTTCTCCATCCAGCACATCCCAAAGATTCTCAATGAGGTTAAGATCTGGACTCTGTGGTGAACTCTCTCTCAATCCATGTGGGAAAATGATAAATAATGATCTCATGCTTCCTGAACCCTGAACTCTTTCACAATTCCAGCCCCATGAATCCTGACATTGTTATCTTGGAATATGGCTGTGCCATCAGGGAAGAAAAAATAAATCCGTTGATCCAGGAATAAGCTGGTCTATATTCAGTATATTCAGGTAGAGTCAGCTGACCTCATTCTTTCAGCACATACTGTTGCTGAACCTAAACCTGCAGACCAACTGCAGCATCAACCAACCAACCCCACATCATTTACTTATTTAAATCCAGGTGGAGATTTTTTTTTGGCCAGGCAGTGTGGTTACAGTATGTATGTCTACAAACATTTTTCCACAAATCAGTGAAAAAAAAAAGTTTTTATTATATATGTAGAAACCCAATTTAGTTTATTGGACTTCAACTACACTCTTAAAAAGGGGTTCTTACAGGGTTCTTTACTGTAAAACTACGGCGAATCAGAGAACCAGTTGAGTGAATAATTGTTTTATTATTTTTTTGGCTGGGTAAATTGTTCTTAAATATATATTAATATATATAACCTTTAAAGAAACTCTTTTAATTTCCTTTTCTAATTTCTCACTTTTCAGTTTAAAAAGGAGATCTCTACATTTTCTATATACATTTTGAGTGCTTAATTGGGACAGTTTCAAATGGAAGTAATAAGTGATAGATAAGAACTAGTTTTTAATAGATCACTAGACCTGGTGGAGCTAGTAAGGAATCACAAGTTTACTGTAAAGTCTGTAAACTTAATATTGGCATCTTAAAATATCTGAAATTATATTTTCCATTACCTTTAGATACCCTGCTTTGACCCTGTACCTAAAATCACTTCCCAAATCGGGAATCAATTTGAAAGAAATTCTGTTTCGGTTATTTAACAGTATAGCACAAAAAGTGTTGCACAGTTGTTGAATAGCCCTGTTGAGTACTATACAGAACCCCTTTTCTTAGAGTGTAGTGTTCAGGAAACCAAGCTAAAGGGTTAACCGCAGTAGGTACGTATATTTCCTTTTGATACCAATAAAGCGTTTTAATTTGATGTAAATATTTTGGACTTTCAATTCACTGACACACTTATATTAAAATAAGAGAGTTAAAATGTGAAATATCGAGCACTGAAACCACTTGAAAAGAAGCTTCAAGACTTACCTCCTGCATTGCACTCTCACAGCAGCGGAATGGAAGGACGTTCATGGATCTTGTAATATATTGTTGATCTGGGAATATAAAAAAAAATACAATTCAAAAGCAATTCAAACTCAATAAACTTTTAATGCAAGCCTGTAATAAAAACATGCTGAATATTTTTATTGTGTATGCACTCTTTATTTCGTGGGATGTTCATGGTGTCATAATTGTATCAACGACATAAATGTGTTTACTACATACTGAATATTGTAGTTATCCCAAAACCTTAAAGCTTAAACTAAACACTAAACCACAATTTTTCCATTAATAGCGTAACATTTTTTAGTTGCTTACATTTTTTATAAACATTTACTAACCTTTAAGAAATGCTTTTTTTGTGATAATTTTCACATCCCCAGCTCCCTCTCAGGTTCAACCCTGCTCTAGGTGTGAATGATGTGTCTGCGTACTTCGGTCTATCAGTCTATCAATAATACCGCCCGGCCTTCTGACGTCCAATCATCTGCGTATCTGCTGCATCTTAATCAATCAGCTCTCCCTCTTGCTTCACCTCTAAACCCATACATCACCTAGTGCCCCTCCTATGTATTTAGCCTTTTTAAAATTGAAAATTAGTTTAGTGCCTCTTTAAATGCCCACTTTATCAATTTGCCACTTTTTACAAAATGTGAACATGGCAGCTAGCTGAATTGATGTGTCGCTGGCCATATGTATTCTGGTGGCCCATATGACCCTAAAATAATGTCACCATATTTTAGGGTATTTTTGTATTCATAAATTTATATATATATGTACTGATTTTTGGGTCTTCATTGGCTGTGAGGCATAATCATCAACAACAAAAGAAATAAATGCTTAAAAAAGACCACTCTGTGTGTAATATATGAGTTTTACATTTTTAACTGAATTACTGAAATAAAGTACATTTTTAATGACATTCTATAATTTTATGGGGATTTTTTGTGATAATGGTATTCAGTTGTCAGGGATATTATTTAGTATGATACACGCAATATATATTTTTAAATTTGGGTTGATATTAAATTATTTTTTGTAATAAATGCGATCCTATAAAACAACTCAGTTATTTAATGTAATGAAAATGAGACTTTTACTGTATCTGAAAGTTTGAGGAGGTAGCTTAACGGAAAGTGAGACTTTTATTTTGAAGCTGGAGCGTCATTGGGTGTACAGGAAGGCGTGCAGCCTGCGGCGCGAGTATGCAGGAATATAATAATAATAATTAAATAGATATTAAAGCCTGTTTAGTTTAGGGCTCCGTGTGTCAGTTGGTTGGTTATAATGGTGGGGTTTTAATCTGTATTAATCCGTGTTGAGCGGCTGAGAAGCGGCGGAATGTGGATCCTTCAGCCTGCAGAATCAGAGCCAGGTAGCTGAGAGTTCTGCTGTGGTTTCTGAGACCGAACACCGTAGATCCACCTTAAATTCAGTGTTTTTTAAATTATTTTAACATTTTCTGCATTGTAGATTTATACTAATGTCATCCAAACCATATAGAGACTTTATTTAGTTAACAGAAAAGTGTTAAACAAAACAGAATATGTTTTATATTTTATATTCTTCAAAGTTTTAGATTCTACTTTTGCTTAGATGACAGCTTTAACTTACACATCTTGTACAGGATTTTCTCAGTCAGTTTTATGAGGTAGAGTCACCTGAAATTTCAGGCTTTCAGTTAACAGCTGTGCTGAACTCATCAAGAGTTAATTACTTGAATTTCTTGTCTCTTAATAAAGTGTTTGAGAGCATCAGTTAAAGTAAAGTAGTGAAGAGGTAGAGTTACAGGTATACAGTGAATAGTGAATGTTTGAGTTATAATCCCTGTTCTGGTAAGAACTACTCAACTAAAAAAAGGAAAAACATACTTTAAGAAGAAATTTCAACTTTGATAATGTCCTGAAGTGCAGTCACTGCAAAGACTATTAAAAACTTTATGATGAAACTGGCACTCATCAGGGACACCTCAGGAAATGAAGAGTAAGAGTAAGAGTTTCATCTGTTGTCCAGGATAAGTTTATCAGAGTTTCCAGCCTCAGAAACCACAAATTAACAGTTTCTGCTTCTTCACAGAGTATTTTGGTTTGTTTAACACTTTTAACTTACTACATGATTCATTATGTGTCCAATTTCTTTAGGCCCTTTCAGTCCAAATTAGATTTTATTGTAAAAAAAATATATTTGAATTTTTAATATTCTATGAAAAATGCAAAAAAAAAAAAAAAAGGCATTGGACGCATTGGTGTGAAGGTTCTACTACAATTAAGAATATAATTTTTGTTCCGAGTTTTCTTTTCTCTGCAGTTTATTTACTACATTTATTCACATTCAGCTAAAGCCACTTTGCTCACCAATGCCTGTTCACCAAATCTTGGCTTGAATATCTAGGGACGTTCTACTTACTCCCCGGTAAAGAGTATGTAGTGGGTCGGAAGAACTGTGACATCCTCTTGGCCAATGACCAGTCCATCAGCCGTGTCCACGCCCAGCTTACAGTCGCTGACCAGGTGAGAAGGAGCATCTTTATGAATATTATATATATATTTTTTTTCCACCCTAAAACTTACACTTAAAGGAGTTCCTTTAGGACAATGCACATTTAAAGCCTATTTTGGCAGTGTGGGCAGTGTGCCAAGTCCTGCTGGAAAATGAAATCCGCATCTTCATAAAAGTTGTCAGTAGCAGAGGGAAGCTGTAAGATATGAAGTGCTGTAAGATTTTGTGGGAAAACAAAACTGCACTGACTTTAGGCTTGATAATAAAACACAGTGAATCAACACAGCAGATGACATGAATCTCCTAATAAATAGATACATTTTAGGCTTTTAGATTTTACATTTATGATGTCATTGCTCAGCATAGTCCCTCAACAGACTGCAAGCACAAGCTTTTCCAGCAGATGGCGCTCTTCTCCTTTAAGTGTTTTGTGTGTATATATGTGTGTATGTCTGAGAGATGAACCTGATGTGTTTTGTGTTTATGCTGTTTGTGCAGACGGTCACGCTAAAGGACAGCTCTAAATATGGCACTTTTGTTAATGATGAGCAGCTCACGACCAACTCCACCAAGACTGTGCATGATGGTGACCGCCTCACTTTTGGGGTCTTCCAGAGCAAGTTCAGGTGTGTGCTCCTGGCTCTTCATTAGCATGCATGCTTTTGTTTAGGACTGGATGATATGAGGAAAAAATTTATAGTTTTAGTATCACGATATAGTTTTTCATGTCGGACAATATTGATATTTAAAGCAATATAAATCAAATCACTTTCTGTCACAATTAAAGATGTAATTTTTATAGTTTTTTCATTCATTAAAAAAGTCTAGTTGTGTCTCTAGTATGAATAAATTGCATGTAAGCAGTTTTTTTTGGGGAAAAAAAAAGTGCTCCAGTGATCCGTTATAACAATAGTCATATGTTACTTTACAACATGTGTAATAATGCCCTGCTAAGTGCAATTCAGACACTGACCTAGTCTTAAAGTCTCTGTACAACTCAAAATCCACCGGAGATCCTATTCAAACCTATAGTTACTTAAACACAGAGGTGGGTAGTCCAGGTCCAGAAGGTAAAAATAAAATTATTTTTACTTTTTAACTAGTGTAAACAGAACTGTTTTAAACATACACCTACATCTCAATTGTACTTGGCTGGTGGTGTTCCTCTATAGACAAATTCTAACCATTTGTTCCTTAGCTCTGAATTACTGGGTGAAGTATATAAACACTGATTTGTTATTCGCACAAATAACACAGGAACAAATTTGCCATGCTGTTCCTAGCACTGTTAATTAGCTCCTATGTTACGAGACCTGATCAGCTGCCTGTTTTTAGCTCTGCCTGTGGGCGGTCGCGAGCCAATCCCATCCAGCCTATTTCAGCCACATGATTGGTTCAGCATGGCACTATTCCTATTCCTATTCTCATTGGCTGTTTCTGTTGTCTGTCAGAAACATTCCCAGAATTAGTTCGAAGTTTCATCGACTGTGTCTTAAATTTCAATTGAAGGAAAGTTATTTTGTGATAATTATCGTTATCATTTTATCGCACAGCGCTACTTTTATATGTGTCTGATTTCATCAGTGTGTTTAAGCTCACTGTTCTGTTGCTCTGTTCTGTTCTGGTTTCTCTTTAAGACTGAAGCTGAACTCTATGGTGGTCTGTTCATCCTGTGTTGATAATGAGGGGAAGGCTGCGCTCTCCAAGGCTGTGCAGTCTGTCGGGGGAAGACTGGTCAACTCCTGGTCACCAGACTGCACTCACCTTGTCATGCCCACTGTGAAGGTCACCATTAAGGTCAGAGAGGATTGTGACTTTTGGCCTGTTTGTATTCAGTACTGATAAGAGTTTTAATTTTAAGAGTTTGGTACAAATTAGAATCAAAACTTCCCATAATTATAAAGAGCGTTAGGAGGAATACAGGTGCATCAAAAAAAATTAACTCAAAGTAGCACTTGGTTTTCAAAAAAATCTAAATAAAATAAAAATCTGAAAAATGTGACTGAAAAGTTCAATTCAGCCCTCTGTACTCTAAAAAAAACCCTAAATAAAATCCAGTACATAATTGCAAATCCTCAGTAACATCGCTCATCACCCTGAACACACCGTCCTCACTGTGAAACATGGTGGTGGCAGCATCATGCTGTGGGAATGGAATAGAAAAGCTGGTCAGATTTGACGGAAGAGTGGATGGAGATCCATTTTCTTGAGACTGGGAAGGAGATTCACCTTCCGGCAAGACGATGACCCTAAACATACAGCCAGAGCTACAGAGCTACAGTGGAATGGGTTCGATTTAAAGAATTTTAATGTGTTAAAATGATCCAATCAGAGTCCAAACTGACTTAAATCTCATTGATCTTCTGTGGAGAGACATGAAAACTGCTGTTCACAGATGCTCTCCGTCCAATCTGACTGAGCTTGAGCTCATTCTATTCTATTCAATTAAAGACCATTTAATACCACTGATACAATATAAACATAATGCAGTTGCACCTGTTTAAAGAGCAGTGAACGACTGATAATTAAGAATGTTCAGATATTGAAGTGGATTGAATGTTTTAATCACAGATAAGATCATTTATGAGAAATTCAGATCCATCAAAAAGTATTAACTTCAGTAATTAAGGCCTGATAAGTGCAGGCAAGAAATGCACTGTGAGAAATCCATTGTGAGAAATGCGCTGTAGATTTAAAACCGTATAAACCGCTCTGATGGAAACTGTGTTGATGTTCTCTGTGTGCAGACGATCTGTGCCCTGCTGTGCTGTCGACCCATAGTGAAAGCAGAGTTCTTCACTGAGCTCTCTCGAGCTGTGCAGCGCAAAGAAAAAGTCCTCCCTGCAGCCCAGAAGTAAGAGCTCCAAATTTTGAAGGCCTGCATGTGTTTTTATATTTAAAAATATATTTGGGGGGGAAAAAAGAGGCTTTACAAAATAATTCCTAACAAAAAAAAAAAATTGTCTAAAAGAATTCTTGCATATCGTCGCTGTCCAATAAAAAACACTTATCTCCAAAACAGCAACTTTACAGGAGAGAGAAAAAACATGTAAACTTTCAATGGAAGTCAATGTAAAAAGAGTTTATTTCAGGTCATTTTGAAGAGTTTCTATTGGTCCGTTCATCAAGAAATCTTGCCGCAGTGTAAGGGACAGTTTGTCTGTTCAAATTATGTAGGAAACAGAAAATCGACAAAAATGGAGACACGTGTTTTTCAAAGGACAGAGACTATATGTATATTCTTGAAAGGTCACATTCTATCGTTTTTTTTTTTTCTCTTTCATTTTAAAATGTCTAGTTGTGGTCTCTAGCATGAATCAATGCCATGCGAGCTGTTTTGTGTGAAAAATAATTGCTCCAGGGATCCGTAAACATAAACGTATCTCCTCTGATTGGCTAATAGCACTGCGACACCAGGAGGCAGCGAGATGAAAACAGTTAGAAACGTTTTAAAATAAAGACATTTTTACACTAAGAACAGTCTTCGCAATGTTATATGTTACTTTAAAACATGTGTAATAATGCCCTGCTAAGTGCAGTTCAGCCTATATTGACGTCTTAGAGTCTCCGTAAAACGCCAAATCCACCGGAGATCCTATTTAAACCTATAGATACTCACACACAGAGGTGGGTAGTTCAGGTCCAGAAAGTAAAAATCCAGGGTGGATTTTTACTTTGAACTAGTGTAAACAGAACTGTTCTAAACATACACACCACATCTTAATTTTACTTCGCTGGTGGTGTTTTCATTCCATCGTTTTTTCATTCATTTTAAAATGTCTAGTTGTGGTTTCTAGTATGAATGAATGGCTTTCTATTTAGCCCTGCTTTATTTAACTGAATTCACATTCATTCCAGAAACGGTCTCTGCTTGAACTCTGCTGTGTTTTCTCTCTTCTGTGTTGTTCAGCTTTAAGCCGGAGATTGATGAGCCCAGTCTGACTAAGCAGGACGTGGATCTGGATCCTCGGCCTGAGAGAAAGTCTCTCTTCAGGGACAAAACCTTTGTCTTCCTCAACGTCAAACAGGCAAGAGCTTTTTCTTTTTAGATTGACCAGACAAACTGCGTAACCTAACCTAGATATGCAAGTAAAAATGGATTTCCTGAAGGTAGAAAGTGAAAAATTCAACATTTCTTTTTTTATATATATATTTAATGTTTGTTCATATTAATAAACAATAATATGTTTTTGGGATATCCTTAATAGGATCACGTGTTCGTAATTCAGGGTCAATCAGGGTCAATAATTCTCATAGGATCGGAATCAGGTGGAAAAGGTCCAGATTACCGATTTATATATATGTGTGTGTAATGTATAATGTGTGTGTGTATATATATATATATATAATTTGAAAGCACTTAAAAATGTTGAGTTTCTTTGATTTTACCAAATTGAAAACCTCTGGAATATAATCAAGAAGAAGATGGATGATCACAAACCAACAAACCACCAAACTGAACTGCTTGAATTTTTGCACCAGGAGTAAAGCAGCATAAAGTTATCCAAAAGCAGTGTGTAAGACTGGTGGAGGAGAGAGAACATGATGCCAAGGTGCATGAAAAAAACTGTGATTAAAAACCAAAATCAGGGTTATTCCTCCAAATATTGATTTCTGAACTTTAAAAAAAAACTCTTTATGAATATGAACTTGTTGTTTTCTTTGCATTATTTGAGGTCTGAAAGCTCTGCATCGCTTTTTTTTTTTTTTTTTTTCGTTATTTCAGCCATTTCTCATTTTCTGCAAATAAATGCTCTAAATTACAATATTTTTATTTGGAATTTGGGAGAAATGTTGTTTGTAGTTTGTAGAATAAAACAACGATGTTTAACATTTTACTTAAACATATAGCTATAAATAGCAAAACCAGAGAAAGTGGTCTCTTTTTTTTTTCCAGAAATATATATATATATATATATATCCTAATCAGACTGTAATGTTTAGCTCTTACCCTCACTCCTCTCACACACTCATATATTTTATTGTGTATGGACTTAGTGACTCATTAAAGCCAGTTCTTTATATCAGTATCTGCTTTGTTATCCTGTCCAGCGTCTGTCCAGCCCAGCCCATGTTTTATTTTCCATTCGGTAGTGGATGCAGATCCTGCGTCAGGCTGTGGTGAGTCAGTCAGTCAGTCAGTCAGTCAGTGGTGAAAATGATGGCGTGCACTATATTTACTGCACTGCTCTGAGAACCGTGAGCCTCCCCAGGGTTCACCTCAACCCCGAGAGAGAAGAATGCGGCTGATTGAGTAAAAAAAAAACGATGGCGAGCGCGTATGAAATGCTTTTAATTCAGAGGGAACACCCTCACACTCCAGATATTAAGTTATATAAGTTGTTTTCACTCAGGAAATAATGATAGCCTCTTCGCTTGTAGTAATCAGAGATTGAGTGTTTACCGTATGCATTTACAATATGCACGTATTCCTGTTTTAAATAACTAAAAGGCTGTGTTTTCCATCAAATAGCTTTTTTGTCAGTACACTGCCTTCTACTTAACAGTGCAGGAGGTTTTTCTTCTGTTCTTGTTCGTTTCCTGGTTATATTTAGAGCTGATTCCCTGCGGATTAGATTTCTGCAGATTTTGGTGCAATTCTAATTATGGAATTACTTCAGCAGTGCAACTATTTTCGTCATAAAGTTACCTCAATAGTGCTATACTAATCATAGCTTTACTTCAGCGGTTTAGCTCAAATAAAAGGATAGTTATATTTGAGAGTTGGGTCATATGCTGTTTAACAGATAATTTAACAGTGTAAATGCACTTTTTAGACACTTTTAGACGCTTATAAACAGTAAAGCTTGACTATTCTACTATTTTTGGTTCCACTTTGGGTTCGCTTATCCAGCTTATTTGCTGTTTTTGTCTGTTTGTGTTTTTCAGATGAAACGTTTAAGTCAGGCCATCACTTGTGGAGGTGGGGTGACCCAGCTGTTAGAGGAGGGGTCTCTGCCTCTGCCGCTGCTGCAGTCCACTGGAACTTGTGTTATTGATGTGGGAGCAGGAGCTTCACAAGCACTCGTACCTCCTGCCACCAAGAAATGGGTGGACTCTGTGGGCCAGGTTTTACACAGGTACTGAGTCAATGCCTCACTGGTATAATTGGCAAATTGATAAACAAAATTATGCAAAAAAAAAAAAAAAATATATATATATATATATATCAGAGTACATTAGTTTCTGAATGATTTTGACGAATACTTGTAGCATTCGTTCTTTCGATATTTTTTTAAATTGAGATTTATTGAGTTTTTCGATATATATATCGCGATATTAAACAATGCTGGGCCCATGACGTCACCATCCCCGCCCTCACCTGCGATCTGTCTCGCGTCCGGACCATGAGCTGAGTCAGCGCAGAGCTCACCTCAAAACCTGAGAAAAACAGCAAAACAACAAAACAACAGTAATCGGCCCTTTAATCAGGCATTTAAACAGGTTTTTAAAAGGTAAATAATAAGCGTATGTTTTTCTGGGATTAAAAGCGTGAATTCATTTGTAACTAGAAATATCTGTGCTGCTAAACTGTGCTCACGTTTACACGTGCTCACGTTTACAAGCACGTGCCCAACCATGTGGATGGAGGCCATGCGTGCAGTTACCTCCACTTCTCAGGCAGCAGCAGCCTGTCACTCACACAGATACAGAGACAGAGCTCTGTATCTACTACTTCTTGTGTTAAGAATCGAAACAACGCAACATGACGTGTTTGATTGAATTGCCTTACGTGACATCACATCGATGACAACGCTTAAATGATGTAATATAAAATTGCAGTGTAAATTTTTCCTTATATGGAGCAGCCCTATGTACATACATTATATTATTTTATATGTACATACATTCAAATTTCTTTTCATTTTCTTCATGCTGTTTCCTTTTCATGATTTATTGATCAATGGAAATGTTCAAAAATTTATTGATTTCTATTAAAAGGTAAGAAGAAAAAAAAAACCACTATGTTGTCTAGTTGCCATTGTGGAGATACAAGGTTTTTCCATGACAGTGACGACATGAACATTATGGTGTTTTGTGCAGCTCTGCTGGAGTGTTTTGATGGTGTTTGATATCTGTCTGTGTGAGAGTTTAGTGCTCTGCTGGAACAGCTCTGTTTTTCTGTTGCCAGGGCCGGAGTGTAATACTGCAAGCCTGCCTGAGTCAGCCAATCTATTTATTCTCTCTCTCTCTCTCTCTCTCTCTCTCTCTCTCTCTCTTTTTTCTTTCGCTCCCTCGTTTTTTGTCTCTGTAACAGAAATGGTCTACGCTTCATCGCAGAGTCTGAGATTGGATTGGCTGCCATCTATGTCAGTAATCAGACCTACTGTAATCCCTGTGCCTCTCCGGACTCTGGTGGGATATAACGCATACAAACATACATACAGATACATACAATATATGTATGTTGCTCATTTTAAAATACCAAACACTTATAATTTATTTGGTTCCATTTGTAGCAGAACAGCAAATTACTTTATAATGTTTATTCGCAACTTAGCATTTTAATAGATCAACAACATCACTTTTTGTATATACAACTTTCAAAAAAACATGAGAGATAAAATAAAAAAGAGTAAAATGAACATTGATGTTTTGTTCTATAAACTACAGACAACATTTCTCTCAATTTCCAAATAAAAATATTGTCATTTAGAGCATTTATTAGCAGAAAATGAAGAAATGACTGAAATATAAAAAAAAAAGATGAGCTTTACGATCTCAAGTAATGCAAAGAAAACAAGTTCATATTCATAAAGTTTTAAAGTTCAGAAATATATCAATATTTGCTGGAATAATCCTGTTTTTTTAATCAGTTTTTGATCTCCTCCACCAGTCTTACACACTGCTTTTGGATAACTTTATGCTGCTTTACTCCTGGTGCAAAAATTAATTCAAGCAGTTCAGTTTGGTGGTTTGATGGCTTGTGATCATCCATCTTCCTCTTGATTATATTCCAGAGCTGTATATTAATTTGTTTCTAATTTTAATCCGATTTTCTCCCCAATATACAAGGCTAATTACCCAACCCACTCATTAGGACTCCCCCTGTTACTAGTGATGCCCCAGTTCCTTCACATGGGCATTTTAACCACCTTCTTCAAATCCCAACAAAGATTTAAGAAGAAGTCCTGGAAGATTCTGGGCTTCAGTTCAGGACTTCTTCTGAAACCAACCAGTTTTTTTTAGAGGATGTGCTGAAAAGTTGAGGTCTATTGAAGGAACTTTGGTTTGGTGTGAACAAATATGTTATTACCATCAACAAACGAATCTTACTAAAGAACAAGTTTAGTTTGTCTACAAAGAACAAGTTTAATTGGTGTTCTGTTTTGTTTTGCAGAGTCTGTAAGAGCAAGGCCAGCCATTGCTGCATCAACCCTTTCCCAGAATGCAACAGTGGATGAGACTGTACTAGCTGGAGCCTCGCAGAACATCACAGCATATGTGGTCAACACTGAACCCTCTCAGGGTCTAGACAGGTAAGTTTAGTCACATAGTGTTTCTGAAGTTTAGGCATGTTTTTGATATTCTCATATACTTTTGTCTGGCACCTGCTTGATTCTTCTGGAAAAAAAACTGTAGTTATAGGTAGTTTTACAGTTCATATTTGAACTTTGCTGTGAGGGTTTGATTGCATTCAGCCACATGAGCATCAGTGAGGTCAGGCACTGATATTAAAAAGTTAAATGTCAAAAAACAAATCAGTGCATCCTTTTTTAATATCCCGCTGCATGTTTTGAAGCATCCTATTCTATTGGCAGTACTTTTCTGTTTTATTCTATGAGATTCTGTAGAGCATTGGGTGCATCTTAAAACACCTGCATGTCTTGATATATTTGGGTTTGCTTTATTAATTATCAAAGTCATTAATTATATTAATTATTAGGAGCCTGTTGTTTTTTTTTCTTCTTCTTCTTTTTTCTTTTTCTTTTTTTCTGGTGGAAATGATGGTGAATCCCAAACCATAAGCCACCAAAAGGTTAGGCGTAGGATGCATGAAATTTTGCACCCAAGTAAAATTACTCCAGTTTGCCTGATGGTGGTGCTATAGAGCAGCACTATGCCTTTTGGCCAATATCTTGTGAAATATGGCTTAATAACTTTGATTAATATCTTATTCCATCAAGTTTTCTGCATCAATGACTCAGGCTGTTCTTTGCTTCGCCCATAAACACAAATTTTAGAACAAGTCCTAGGTTTCTGTAAATATTCCAACAATATATGCATCATTCAATTGTCACCGACAATTGCCGCTTGCGGCTATATTTATTATTATTATTATCATCCTATGTATTACCTAAACACAAACTAAAGTACAAGCATTTTTCTCAGACAGTTAATGACCCTTTTTTCCTTTTGCAGGATGGATGTAGGTGGGCCCACAGCTGTGGGAGAGACCCCAGAGAAACGCTCTGAACAGGCAAAGCCACTGAGGGCAACACGTCCGCCATCAACCTCATTCAGAAAACCGCCACCAACCATGCAGCCTCCGGCCCCCCGCTCCCCTCCAGAGCCTAAATCATCACTGAGCTCCACTGAGGAGGTGAAGGAGAAGACGAAGGGAGAATCAGCACCTCCTGAGAGACTCTCAGCCCCTCTGAAAAACTCCAGCTCCTCCCTTAAAAAATCCCCCCAGAAACAGTCGTCCCTCACAAGCTTCTTCCAGCCTGCCAGCAAAAAGAGGCAAGTCTCTGTAATCACAGGCCAGCACACGTCTAAATCTTTAAAATAGGGCTGTATTTTATATACAGATGGTATGGTTATCCAAAAGCAGTGTGTAAGACTGGTGAAGGAGAACATGATGCCAAGATGCATGAAAAAAACTGTGATTAAAAAACAGGGTTATTCCACCAAATATTGATTTCTGAACTCTAAAACTTTTTGCATTATTTGAGGTCTGAAAGCTCTGCATCTTTTTTTGTTTTTTCCAGCCATTTCTCATTTTCTGCAAGTAAATGCTCTAAATGACAATATTTTTATTTATATTTATATTATATTGTCTGCAGTTTTTAGAATAAAATGACATCGTTCATTTTACTCAAACATAAACCTATAAATAGCAGCGACTCGGTTCTGATAAATCGACGTCACCCTAGGAGTGATGAGGGGAAAGAGCGCCATCTACTGTACCCACCCAGAGAGAGCAAGGACCATTGTGCTCTCTGAGGGCTTCGGCAGCTGATGGCAAGCTGCATGACCGGGATTCGAACCAACAATCTCCAATAGTGGCATAGTGGCAGCGCTTTAGACTGATGTACCATTCTGGGCCCATAGTAGATAGTATTTAATGGGAAATAGGACGGTGTGAATTTTTACTTTTTATACAAACAGCAAAAATGTATAACCTGCACCCTAAAATAATATCAATTTCGGGGAATTTTAGGGAATTTTTGCAATAACATTATTCAAAAATGTTCGCGATATTATTGCATATGTTACAATATGGTCATTTTGATCAATAAAATGACAATAAATTATATTCATTTAATATCCCTAAAATTTGGTTAGGGTCTAATAGCTTTGTGTCTTTCTTCAGGCCACGTGAAGGCAGTGCAGATTCCCAGCTTTCTGAAGCGAAGCTCTCCAGACGAGAGGAGGAGGATGAGGAGAACCAGAAGAAGCAAATTTCGTCCACCAGCCGGACTCCTATAAACTCACAAACAGGCCAAAAGCTCCAGAGTGGCTCCAGCCAGCGCTCTGATTTCAGTGCCAGTCTGGGTTTGGGCTTTGGACTCGGCAGTGGTGACCCTGTTCCCGATCAGAACTTAGATTCCAGTCTTCTCTCGAACAGTAAGAAGAGGAAGGAACCAGTGAAAGACTCTGTGGAGCCTGCGGACAATTTAGATTTAGATGTTTCACTAGAGGAGCTCGAGTCCCTCATGTCTGAGGACATGGACGAACCCGTGCAGGCGGTGGCCAGTAAGAAACAGCGTTTGGATCGAGGAGAGAACAGCACAGCCAGTAAACGAGAGGACACTTCATCCAGCAACCAGAAAAAGCTAAGTCTAGACAGGAGGAGTCAGAACCTGGAGCATCGGGACTCTGAGAAGAAGCTACAGGAATCCAGGAGAATGACTGATTTGGAGAAGGATGAGGGACGTTCAGTGCAGAAGAAGGATAGATATGAGTCTGAAGATGTTAAAGATGAGGAAGTGTCCTTTGTTGTGGTGAGTGTAGCCTATTATTTCTCTAATTTAGGGCTGTATTATAATTTGATTTAAATAAAAATAATAAGTTTCTTTGATTTTACCAAATTGAAAACATCTGGAATATAATCAAGAAATTTTTATATGAACTGCTTGAATTTATGTACCAGGAGTAAAGCAGCATAAAGTTATCCAAAAGCAGTGTGTAAGACTGGTGGAGGAGAACATGATGCCAAGATGCATGAAAAAAAAAAAACTGTGATTAAAAACTAACCAGGGTTATTCCACCAAATATTGATTTCTAAACGTTTAAAACTTTATGAATATGAACTTGTTGTTTTCTTTGCTTTATTATTTGAGGTCTGAAAGCTCTGCATCTTTTTATTGTTATTTCAGCCATTTCTAATTTTCTGCAAATAAATGCTCTAAATTTAAATATTTTTATTTGGAATTTGGGAGAAATGTTGTCTGTAGTTTATAGAATAAAACAACGATGTTCATTTTATTCAAACATAGACCTATAAATAGCAAAATCAGAGCAAAATCATTTTTGTTCCAGAGCTGTGTATGTAAAATTCGATCGTTTTCCTCAATAAATAAATGTCTTATTTGGTTAAGTGGGTTATTTTTTGAAAATCTGATGTTTAAGGTGATATTTATTTAGAAATGTGGACGAATCAAATCAAACATGGAAACCTACTCTATCGAACAAGCAACCTTGCTTGGAAAACTGTTAGCATTGTGGCTAACATTCTCCAAGCAGTAGCTTTCTACTTGCACGCGTGTCCTGCACACCATTGTTGTTCAGTGTTCTCCTATTGGTTGACTCATGAACATTTACATTAGCATATTGTGAGAGAGGCCTTCAGTTGCTTAGAAGTTACCAACAAGCGTTCTGTTTAAAAGCATTTATAGATGTAATTTTTGTTGTAGTTTATCCATCACACATTGCGAGGCTTTACACTAAAGATATCTTATTTATATTTAGGAATCTAAGGCGAATCAGAATGGCTTCATCAAAGACAACACAGTGGCGCCCAAGCAGGAACCCAAGGTGAGATTTTCTTAAGCAGGTATCATATTTAACACAGGATTCGATACACTAAACTGATGTTTTTGTTTTAAAAATAATACATTTATTTTTTTTCTTGTTGAAGGTTTCAAGCTCTGTATCTGCATCTGAGAATGACGCTGATCTTCCCCGGAAACTCCTGCAGGTTGAGTTTAAGTCCCTGACTGTGAGCGCCCCCTCAAGGCCAAAGCCTGGTCCTCTACAGAGCCGTGATCTGAATGGGAAGAACTTCAAACGCTTCCGCAAGGTCAGGGATCCGGTTATTCTGTTTTAAGAGTTTACTTCTTTTATTGTTGATGATTATGAAGCTCACAGCCAATGAAAACCCAAAAAATCAGTGTATCAGAAAATTAGAATATTATATAAGAAGACCAATTGGTACTTTTGGCAGTACTGTGGACAGTGTGCCAATTCCTGCTGGAAAATGAAATCTTTCGCATCTCCATAAAAGTTGTCAGTAGAAGAGGGAAGCTGTAAGATATGAAGTGCTGTAAGATTTTGTGGGAAAACAAAACTGCACTGACTTTAGAATTGATAATAAAACACAGTGGATCAACACCAGCAGATGACAGACATGACTCTCCAAACCATCACTGATCATCAGTAAATTTTACATTTTATTTATAAAAAAATCAAGGGAGCAGAGTCTGGAGGAAGAGTGGAGAGACACACAGTCCAAACTGCTCGAGGTCTAGTGTGAAGTTTCCACCAATCAGTGATGGTTTAGAGGAGAGTCATGTCTGCTATCTGCTGGTGTTGATCCACTGTGTTTTATTATCAAGTCTAAAGTCAGTGCAGTTTTGTTTTCCCACAAAATCTTACAGCACTTCATATCTTACAGCTTCCCTCTGCTACTGACAACTTTTATGAAGATGCGGATTTCATTTTCCAGCAGGACTTGACACACTGCCCACACTGCCAATTTGCCTACAGTTTGTAGAATGACTCAAATAAACTCCTGTATGTACAATATATGTTGGTTAGGTACCCGTACCTGGGCTTGAGGGCTTGCCCAACATCATCGGTGGCTCAGATCTGGTGGCTCACAACCGCAGCAAAAGCTCTGAACTGGAGGAGTGGCTGAGAGATGCAGCAGAGGTGAGGGAGAGGATGTAGGAGGATGAAGGATGTAATGAAAAATGTTGAATAATAAAGGGTAGAATTTTGTCCAACAAAGATTAGTTTTCATGCAGTTGTTCATATATAGATATTAACTGTGTGTGTGTGTGTATACAGCTCTGGGGGAAAAAATAAGAGACCACTTTAAAAATGATGAGTTTCTTTGATTTTAGCAAATTGAAAACCTCTGGAATATAATCAAGAGGAAGATGGATGATCCCAAACCATCAAACCACCAAACTGAACTGCTTGAATTTTTGCACCAGGAGTAAAGCAGCATAAAGTTATCCAAAAGCAGTGTGTAAGACTGGTGGAGGAGAGAGAACATGATGCCAAGACGCATGAAAAAAAACTGTGATTAAAAAACACCAGGGTTATTCCACCAAAAATTAATTTCTGAACTCTTAAAACTTTAAGAGTTCTGCATCTTTTTTTTTATTATTATTTCAGCCATTTTTCATTTGCTGTAAATAAATGCTCTAATTGACAATATTTTTATTTGAAATTTGGTAGAAAAGTTGTTTGTAGTTTATAGAATAAAACAAAACATTTTTTTTTTCTCAAACATAAACCTATAAATAACAAAATCAGAGAAACTGATTCAGAAACTGAAGTGCTCTCTGACTTGTTTCCAGAGCTGTACATAAATACACGCATTAAGAGGGGATGCACGCATTTTTTTTATTAATCTCTATCTAACATTCTTATCAATTTCTTTCAGGAGGAGAAACGACAGGAGCAAGAGGAAACTCTTGGAGACGATCTGTTCAGGTATGAACTCATGAGCCCCCTTTTTTTTTTTTTTTTTTTTTTTTTTTTTTTTTTTTTTTTTAAACATGCATTCAATTTTTATAGCCACTTGATCACACATTATGAATACATATATATACAGTGTCGGCTAAATTCTGTGTCCTTAAAGAGCCCCTTACTCATCCACAGTCAGCAAAGCACCACTGTGCACACACACACACGCATATATACAGTCACGCATGCCAGGCCCAGCCGACTTCACAAACACTGTGTACGCCACCCGCCGCCCCTTGACCTCAGCAAATCAAAGGGGCTCATCCAGAGACAATAAGCTGTCACAGCTCACTGAGGGACCAAAGCCCGGGAGACTGCTGTTTTTGTTGGGGTACAGTGCAGCAGTAAAGCCCGGCTCAGACACTGGGATGCCGTGACGCACAGAGCTAGGAGAGGAGGAAGAGTAACTGGAAACTGTAGGACAACACCCACATCCACACCCATACCCACACCCATACTAGGGGTGGGCAATATTATATCGTATACAATATATCGTGACACAGAAATATCGTGATATTAAAAATCCATATCGTGATAATAGAGCTGTTCTGTCTTAAAAGTAGTCTATTATTTACTGTGAAGCTTTAGGTGTATTTATTGTATAATTGTTTTACTTTGCAGTTTATATGCATGCACTAAATATTCTGCAATATTTTTTGCTGCAATATATTACTTTATGCTATATTATTTATTTTGCCACATTATGATTATACTGTTATACTATTATACTATATTCCTAAAATGAATGAATTATTTCTGTTTTCCTATATCAGCAAGTATATCGTTATCGCAGAAATACCCTGAAATTTCGTGATATTATTTTAGAGCCATATCGCCCACCCCTAATCCATACCCATATTCACACTCATACACTCAGCCGAGGTTCTGTTGCACACAGCTTTGGATCACTATCATGCCTGTCTTCTAGTTAGAGATGGGCGATTATGGCTAGAACAGAAAAAAAAATTGATTTTCAATTTTTTTATTATTAATTTTTTTCCCCTAATAAGTAAAAAAAAAAAATAGGTTTCCCCTTATTATTATTTTGATTTCACTTAAATTTCTCTTTTGTGGTTTAAGTGCGACCGGAAACAATGTTGTAGAAGAGATGAGATGGCAGACCATACCATTGTAAATAGTAAGAGCATACTGTAACTTTTTTTTATATTAAAAAGTATATATTTTGATATAATTTTATAATAAATACAGCTCTGTAAAAAAAACTTGAGAGCTTCTGAGTTTCTGAATCAGTTTCTCTGATTTTGCTATTTATAGGTTTATGTTTGAATAAAATGAACATTCCAAATAAAAATATTCAGTCATTTAGAGCATTTATTTACAGCAGAAAATGAAGAAGAAATGGCTGAAATAACGAAAAAAAGATGCAGAGCTTTCAGACCTCAAATAATGCAAAGAAAACAAGTTCTTATTCATATTCAAGTTTAAAGAGTTCAGAAATCAATATTTGGTGGAATAACCCTGGTTTGGTTTTTAGTCACAGTTTTTATGCACCTTGGCATCATGGTCTTCTCCACCAGTCTTACACAATGCTTTTGAATAACTGCAGGTTGTCAGTCTTTCTCTTGATTATATTCTAGTCCATCACTTTTACCTTCACCAAGTAATATATATATATAGCATGTTTCTCCTTTAAGAAATAGCATTTTGTCATATTTATTGTTAACGGGAACACTTTTTATACTGTTTTATACTCTTTCAAATCGACTCATAAAAGGGTAAATGTAGGATATGGCCCTTTTTAAATGCATTCGCCACAGCACTTATACTATATTATGTAAGTGTCATGATGTTTGAGCAGAGGACTGATGATTGGTGCTTTTATGAAAGCCACATGTACACTACTGCAGCACAGACTGTCTCCTGATAGAGAGAGAGAGAGAAAGATAAAGAGAGAGATAAAGAGAGATAGGTAGAGAGGATGGGAGAGAGGGAAGGCAGAGGGTTTGTTAAATAGTGAGAGAGGAGTTGTTGTTGCCTGGAGACGAAATCCAACTGGAGTGCAAGGGTTGCTTTAAAGTGCTGCCATTTCTCCTGCCTAAGCAGTGGACACACACACACACGCAAATACACACACACACACACACACACGCAAATACACACACACACAATTCAAGCTTGCCATCAGTCCACTACAAACTGTTTGAACTCTGAATCATGATGCTTAGCCAATCAAGCATAGAGAGGGAACATCACATGGCGAGAGAGACAAAAGTGCAGCTCAAACGGCTCGTCTCTCGTCCTCTCTCCTCCTCGTCTCGCTCCGCCCGTCCCCCCCCAGTCTCAGCGTCCCAGACGTATTTTATGGAAGGGAAGTTTGGTTTGATGAGTTTTAAACAATGCCTGACATTGGTATCAATTCAGATTTCCACATGGGAAATCAGGGGTGATGCCGTCATACAGCTGGAATGTTTACAGCTTGGTTGCGGAGCTCGGTTTTTATGCTGTTCGAACTCGAAGGCTGGAGTAGGGCTGCAGCACGACATATATCGTTTAAGCATCGTCATCGCGATGTGCACGCATGCGTGATAGTCACATTGCAGGACGTGCGATGTCACTTAAATTAAACACGTCAATTGCAGTTGCAACGTTTGCAATGATTCTTGACACAAGAAAAACAGTAGATACACAGCGCTGTCTCTGTGTCTGTGTGAGTGAGAGGCTGTTGCTGCCTGAGAAGTGTGGGGTGGTTGGGTACGTGCTTGTAAACATGGGCATGTGTCAAAAGCTGTGCACCTCAGTCCAGCACAGTTTTGCAGCACAGGTATTTCCAGTTACAGCTGAATTCACGCTTTTAATCCCAGAAAAAACTAAGCTATTAATTACTTTTTAAAAAGCTGTTTAAATGCCTGATTAAAGGGCCGATTACTGTTGTTTTGTTGTTTTGCTGTTTTCCTCAAGTTTTTGAGTTGAGCTCAGCGCTGAATCAGCTCTTGATTGGTCCAGATACGAGACAGCGCGTGGGAGGGGGCAGGGCTGGTGACGTCATGGGCCCTGCATTGTTTAATATCTCGATATATATTGCCAAAAAAACATTGGCAATGTATTTTTTTCCAGTATCGTGCAGCACTAGGCTGGAGATGTACTTGCTGTTTGTTAACTGTGTATATTTGCTTAAAAATGATGAGAACTGCCTCTTGTATCCTGCGTCTGTTTAGTGCATAGTTTGTGTGCATCCTCAACAATAGATGTGACTTATATGCAAGGTGCAGTTCACACCAAAAATATAGGGGGCAGTGCAGCACCCAGCAGCATCAATGTGGCTGGGGCCAGTTCAAGGCATCTGCCTATTGGATAGCGGGGTCATGCTAATCGTGCAATAGTGATGTAGCAATGAAATACCAATACCCGCGAGAGGAGGTGGTCTTGGTCCAGTTCCATACTTGCTCTGGTTCCGCCATGATTGTAGCATTCACTTCTTACAGACCCACAATTTTGTTCAGTACGTGAACATCTGTGACACTTGTCGCATTGAAAACACTGTTGCTCCCAGTCTTTTCCACTGTGTTATAATATCACTGACAGTTGGCTGTGGACTATTTAGTAGTGAGTAGTGAAATTTCACGACAGGACTGTGAGAAACTGCTGTTCAGGTGCTGTTTAAACTGATTAATTACCCAGATAATTATCTACCATAGCTTTAAACAAATGCTAAGCTGTTTTGTACGCCGTATGTGCAGCATTCACTGCTTGGAACTTCTCAATTCTATGATTTGAAGATATTTCTAGCCTAAAACTGTGTGTTGTGTTGGTTTTTGTTTGTCTGCAGGTACAATCCAAAGCCCTCCAGAAGAAGATGAGCCGAATGAAATCAGGAAGCCATGTTTAGCATGATCCTACAGTTGTGTTCTACAGTTTCCATCCTGCAAGTCTTGCTTGGTTATAACGTTTATCTGATGTTTGCGTTCTAAAGTTCTGAACGTACTCTTAAAATTCACTTAAAAATAACTGTGTCATGGAATAACCGCTTTTAGTTTTTGTGAAAGAGATGTGAGTTTGAAGAGCTTTTACATTCATTTTAAGAGCCTTTAAATGAAGAGAAGATTCCATATACTCTCACATCTATACTACATATATGAATGTTTTCTTATTATCTGTTTTGCTAAAGTTTTGCAAAAGCAACCATGATTTAAGAATAATTTAATGTGATGTGACACAATTAAATAAATATAAATAAACATTTAAAACAAAAAACAGACAATATATTTTATTTAGCATGTTCTCGTTGATTGGACTGGTACAGTAATAGACTAAGGGTGAATCCCATTTCTCCCCTTGGCCCTACCCCTTACCCCTACCCCTCTGTTTTGCGCGTGCACATCAAGGGGTAGGGGTGTCCCGATTCCTGTTAGGATGAAGTGGTAGGGGTAAGGGGTAGGGCTAGTTAGCCCTTCAAACGGAGATTTTCCAGACCCACACTTCGTACCGAGGGGTATGAGAATGACTGGCAAGATGGCGGAACAAGCGACCAAAGAAAGTATTTTCCATGTTAAAAATTACGATTAGCACTGTATTACCTTAGTTTATTGTGTAGTTTTGATGTTTTATGGCTGAATTCTTCGTAACAAGCATAAAAAGTTCGCTAGTAGTTCGTTTCGGTAGCTAGCTAGCTAGCTAACTTTCCCGTTCCACCTTAAATGGTGCAACAGAAGGCAGGCGCTACCGCATTTAAGGCGGAACGGAAAAAATAAATCAAATAAAAAATAATCAGAGCTAATTTCAGCTCCCCATCACAGAGGAATTAAGGAATGGACAATATTAATTAATTTCTGCACCTCCTGCCCCCTTTCTGTACACATACAATGCCCTAAAGTTAACTAGTTAACCAGCAGCTAGGCTACTGAACTTTAGCGCTCCACTGCTATCATCACATCAGCCCAGCAGGGTCACCTACACACCACCGCTAGTAGCCTGGTCATAAATCAGTGCTATTTATTTATGTATTTATTGTTCATTGACAAACGTCATTGTGATATACCAGTGATTCCTCTGTCACTGAGGACCCATATTCTTGCACATTATATTGTTTTTGTAACACATTACCTGCTCCAGGACCAGTGTTGGGAACCAGTGTGATATACAATTTCTAGTATATTATGGAGGCTATTTTCAATAAGATTCACCTTTCACCGGGTGCTTGAAGGGTTGTCCCAATTCCTAGGGGTAGGATTTTACCCCTTCCCCTTGTAACTCCGTTCCAAGGGGAAGGATTACACTCGAAAAGAAGGGGTAGGGGTAAGGGGTAGGGCCAAGGGGAGAAATGGGATTCACCCTAACAGTCTAATGACTGAATGTTTCTATTTTATATCAATACTTTTGTTTTGTTTGAGGGCAGCAGAACATTGTGGTTAGGAGCTCATGTTCTATAGCATTCAGAAACTTCTCTATTTTTAAGAGTATATTAACTGTGGTCACATGGTACATCAGATCATGGACTGTATCAAGCCTTTACTTTTTTTTTTTTTAACCTGGTAACATTCTGCATTGACTGTTCGAAAATATTTTACAGAAACACTATTTAAAATAAAAGTTTCAACACGCAATGTCTACAGAAACTTTTAGAGATTTTGAAATTTGTAAATGTTCTTCACACACTGTTCACACTCGTATATGAACGTGGTTCCTTCTAGAACTTCTAGAACTGCTGACAACTTTTATGGAGATGCGAAAGATTTCATTTTCCAGCAGGACTTGGCACACTGCCCACACTTCCAAAAGTACAAATTGGTCTTATATAATATTCAAATTTCTGAGACACTGATTTTTGAGTTTTTCATTGGCTTTCATTGGTAACTATTTGGTAACTATTTAATGATATTATTTTTTTTTTAGATGCACTAGTATAGAGTTCTTAGATTTCAAGCTTACAGGTTGCCATGTTTCCAATTGTAAATCACCATGTTTAAAGCTGATCAGTTTACAAATTACAAAACCTCATTGTTGAATCTTCTACAGTGTGTTTTGTATGGGTGTGGTAAGTGAATGGAAGCCAAAACATATTTTAAAGAGTTTTATTTGTCCATAATAAAAAATACTTTGTACAAAACACATATTAAAACCATTATGTGGCCATTATGTAGAGGCCACAAAAAAAAGTGTTATGGGGGATGGAGTGCTGCTACAGACTAGTAGCTCTCCAGCCCAGAGGGTTGTTGAACCCAATTGCAGAACAGTTGATCTCAAAGCAGGTAAAACCCAAGAAGAAAAAAAAAAAAAAATTAACACACAAATAAACCTGCTCTTCACGCGGGATCGAACCCGTGTCGTCAGGGTCGCGGTCCAATACACTACCGCTGCCCCGGCTAGTGAATTGGGACACCGCAAAAAATAAAAAATAAACGCCCTTATAAAGAGATAGGGAGCCCAAGAATGGGCGGAAACTAAAGTCAGAGAGAGAGAGGGACAGGGGAGGAATATAAACAAAAGCTCACCAGAGAAGCATTTTCATTACAGTTCAAACAACCTATTGCCGACCCCTGTTCTATAGCATCACGTTGCTTTATAGAAATGGCAATTTTGTTATATATTTTGGCACAAATCCTACTGTAATGTAACTTCTCAGCTGCTACATGCTTTACCTACTGCAGGGACAGATGCTGGAAGATTGAAGAAGTCGAGACTCACAGCAGAAGAAAGAATGGAAATTCAACATTAGTGTAAACAAAAATAGTTTAAAAAATTTGGCACAATGAAGAAGCGAAGAGAGGTTAAGACAAGATGTTCTTTAAGAGTTAAGAATGAATGGATTTGCTTGGGTATAACCATCGGAAAACAGTCAATGAAGCACTTTTTTGGCGGATTGGTTATTAAACTGTAGGTCAAAACAACATTAAAGGTACAATATGTCGTTTTTTTCATCTCTCCTACAGGCTAGTTTACAAACTACTTTTTTAAACTGCCCAGTAGCCACTTTGTAACAATATGCCACTATGTACTCTATGTTTTATCAGTCCTATTAAAAGGTAATATTCATTTTGGCTAACGTTAATTGTACAGGGATTTTGAAGAAAAATGCTTATTGTACCTTTAACTCTTAATGGCGCTAGACAAGGTATTTTGAAAGGTGCCACAGAAGAACCATACTTGGGATTGTAATATGATGTAATGAGATGTAGGTGTGAAAAACCATAATATCAGTATCAATAGTTTCAAAAAGTATAAATCTTGCCAATACATAAGACATTGTACCAAACATTAAAATGTAAAGGACCATTACGAATTACAACTTTTTTACAACACTTTAAGCACTGACAGCTCTTGAGCTTCAGCCAGTATTTTCTTATTTGAACTTTGTGTTACATAACAGAAATCTGTTGGGTATGTTGTAGTCTCCAAATTTACCGATATTCCCAAAGTCGCATTTCCACAGCCTGGGTTGCCAGGTATAGACAACACCACCTACCTACCACCCAGAGAGAGCATGGCCAACTCTTCTCTCTCAGACTCCGGCTGCTGATGGCAAAGCAGCTTGATCTGGGATTATAACCTGCAATCCCACCCTTTGGTGTAGATGTTGACTTCTTTAATGGTCGATTACATTTTTATGTGGACCATTATGTTGGGAACTCATTTTCTAAAAGGTTCTTAAATGGTTTCTTTATATAACCAAAAGTGGTTCACATCTATGGCATCACTAAATTAACCATTACATGTATTAACTTTCATTTTAAGAGTGTATTTCTCTGCCTTGGGATGTAATTCTCAAGGCATAATACTTTATATAAAAATAAAATAATAATTACACACAATATAAACTAAATTGTTAAACTTTGTTTAATTTTCCCTCTTGTCCAAAGGAAAAGTGTTACATTCAATAGAAATGGTAAAGTTTGAGTGTTGTTTTTTTTTTTTATTATTATTATTCAGGCCCATACATTTATTATTTTTTTTACACTTTGCATAGAAATTTCTTATCAGTGCTTAAAATATCAGCACTTCTGGAGAGCACGGACATTGCGGTTTGCTATGTGTGCGTGATTGTTGGTCTTTTGAGTCAGGGAAGATTGCAGACAAGCACTAGAAAAGCTCATTACTGAAATCCTGTGCATCATTTTCAGTTCACTGAGCGCACAGCCTCCTCCTTTGTTCTTGCCTTGGCTCAATCAGTGCGCTCTACACCTCTGAAACGACAGGAATTTATCTTACTGTACCTCCCACTGAACTGGCAGCGTCTGGGAAAAAAAGACAGTCTCACCAGTTCAGGCCGGTTGAGCTCAGTAAACTCAGCTTCCAATGACATCCATTTTTTTTCCTACACTGAAAAAACAAAAAGATTTGTTGGATTTATGTAAAAAAAAATTAGGGCAACATTTTGCATTTCTAATTTTTTTTATCCCATTTTCTCCCAAATTTATAAGACCAATTACCCAACCCAATCATTAGGACTCCCCCTATCACTAGTGATGCAACACGTGAAGTCAGACTCCACCTTTTTTCCAACTCATCACAGTGCTAACGCTCGAAGAAAAGCGCAGTGACTCGGTTCTGATACATCAGCTCACAGATGCAGCCTTGTGCTGATCCACATCACCCTATGAGTGATGAGGGGAAAAAAAGAGTGCCATCTACTGTACCCACCCAGAGAGACAGCAAGGCCAATCGTGCTCTCTCAGGGCTCCGGCAGCTGATGGCAAGCTGCATAAACAGGATTCGAACTGGCGATCTCCTGATCGTAGTGGCAGCTCTTAGTGCATTAACTTTTTAAAGTAAGTTGATGCTAAATACTTTTGTTCTCCCATCTTTGAAAAATAAAAATTGTACAGAATACTTAGCAATTTACTTAGAAATGCACTCAATAAGCCAACTGAATACACAACTAAGAGATGTTTATACCTTTTAATACTATTTAATACATTTAATAATTTAATAATATATCTCTCAGACTTTTAACGACTGAAACATTTAACGGATACGACATGGCTTCTGGTTCCATTTGCATACTGGGTGTGTCTTCTTATCATTATCTTTTTTGCACTATAAGGCACGCTTAAAATAATTTCATTTTCCCAAAAATCAGTCAGTGCTCCTTATGTATGAATTTTACCAGTCAGGTTTTAAGGAGCAGTAAAGCCACTCCACTGAAATACAGAGTTATGCAGGAGTTTCAGTTTAGTACTCCAGCAATATTAGCATTAGCTGCTAACCGCGATAAACGCTAGCTCTTTAGCCATCCAGAGGTGAGTATTATCAACTTGTACCCTGCTGCTAACCCTGGCTAGCACTGCTGGAGCAGTTTTAGCCTTAGCCGCTATCCGTGCGGAGCGATAACTCTTTGGCTATTCAGAGGTGAGTAAGTTATATTTGACTGTATTTTGCATGTTAACCATGGTAAAACAAGCTACGCTAGCTAATATTGCCCTGGCTTACCAGAACATACAGTACTGCTCAGTGTAGTGCTATCAGGTGGGATTAGCTGCTAACCACTAGCCGCTAGCGGTTAGCTGCTAATGCTAATGCTCCTGCTTTAAATCTAAACTTACTGTAAATAAACTGAAGCGCTTTACTCACCCAAATAAACAGTTTTCAGGAGAGAAATCTGTGTAGATTAACATCCAGCACTCGTTTAACTTGTCTGACTCATCTAAAATGTTTTTTAAGCATTACAGTTTTGTTTACTTATGTTAGCTTAGCTTTAGCTGAATTAAAAGGAAAACTTGGCGACACCCCTGTTTCTAATACTAGTTAACTTACTAGAGTGGCATAAAATGTGCCTTATGTATGAAAATAGACCACAAAATAGACATTTATTGATAGTTTCACCCTATAGTGCGAAAAATACTTATTAAAAGTTATTTTTGAGTAAAGATGTTCTGAGGGATCTGTGGCATCTGTTAACATTTCAGTTGTTAAAAAGTTCAGGTTTATAAAAAGAAAATTAATCTGGTTTATTAAGCAAATATAATCAGGTCTGATGCATTTCGGAACCCAGTCCTGTCAACCACAGTTCAAAGTTCAGAGAAGGAAAAGAAAAGTGCAGAACGTTTGCATGCTACTCACTGTAAATCCTACAGAATACTACACTATTTCAGACTGGTCAGTCTTCTGTTTCTAGTGAAATGAGTGTGAGCAGAGAACAGCTGTGCACTGTGGGCTCACGACGCCGTCATTTTTCAACATGTCCCATTATTTTTCGGGGTCAGCTATTCTTAAAAACTGGGATCTGAGAAGAGGAGGACAGTCTGAAGGTTAAGAACTTGGGCCCAAGGCAAGGACATAAGTGATGAGTGGCTCCATAATATCTTAAAAAAGTGTTTGCTACCTTCGCCTTGCTAAACATTTTAATTGTGCGTATCTTTGTAGTTCTTGAATCTTTTGCAGGGCTTTAATCTGGAAAAAGGTAACAGTAATAATAATACATGTTTTACATACAGGTGCATCTCAAAAAAATAGAATATCATTGAAAAGTAACTTTATTTCAGTAATTCAGTTCAAAATATGAAACTTATATATTATATAGATGTATTAAACACAGAGAGATCTATATTAAGAGTTTGTTTCTTTTATTGTTGATTAGATTAGATAAGATTAGAATATTATATAAGACCAATTAGTACGTTTGGCAGTGTGGGTAGTGTGCCAAGTCCTGCTGGAAAATGAAATCCACATCTCCATCAAACTTGTGTTTTATTATCAAGTCTAAAGTCAGTGCAGTTTTGTTTTCCCACAGAATCCTACAGCACTTCATGCTTCCCTCTGCTACTGACAACATTTATGGAGATTTGAAATGGGATTTCATTTTCCAGCAGGACTTGGCACACTGCCAAAATGACCAGAATTGCTCTATATAATATTCTAATTTTCTGAGACACTGATTTTTGGGTTTTCATTGGCTGTAAGCCATAAATATCATCAATCAAAGATATAAACACTTAACATAGATCACTCTGTGTGTAATACATCTATACAATATATGAGTTTCACAACTTTTTAAAGATGTTTAATTTTTTTTAAAATGCACCTGCATCAGCCACTCTATTGTCCTCTTGTGCAGGGGTGCCAAACCTGTACACACTGCAGTGGCTGACCTGTTCAGTCAGTTGGTCAATTTTCAATCTAGAGCTTGGCAATATGAAGTTATTTTATATTTGCGGCACTATTTATTACAGAAATTGTTATTAGCCATGTTTAATTGGATTAAGTGCAGCCAATTTTGTATTAAAAAAAATCACTGTTTACACTACTAATTCATTTTATTCTGTGTATGAAAATATAACGATACATATTGTGTATTGTAAAAATATCGCAATTCAATATTTTTACCCTATTGCTTATGCAGCCATATTTCGACCCATTGATGACGTGCTCCTGCTTGGTCCAATGTGGACAGGTTTGACTCTCCTGTTTTAGTGTTTAAGACACTTTGCTCTCTCTTTTGCACCATTATAGTGCAGTTAAATTCACGCTGAAAATGGAATGGGCGAGGTCCAAAATCAAGACACTATCTTAACATGTAACAATGTAAAAATAAGGCAATTTACAATATGTGCAACATCATGAAAAAACAACTCCCTACTCATTTGTAGATGAAATATATATGATGAAATATGAAGGATGAAATATTGGCACATTGCTCCTGCATCCTGTGTTTTCCTTTTTCGTAAGACAGAGAGAAAAAGACAGCAGGAAAAAGACACTGTTTATATTCATCTATCTTATCTTCTATCATTTAAAAACAGTAAGAAAGCTGTAGAGTTAAAAATATATGTATCCACTGCATACATGGAAAAATAATCTGCTCTTACTTCCTTCTTTTCTGCAAAAGCAACCCCCAGAATTTTTTTATTAAGACGATTTCTCAGACAAACCCCCCACTGCCTCTGCCGTCCCCTCGCCCGACTCTCCCACACTCTCCTGCGTCGGCGATCAGTTTCCCTTTCTTCTTCATCTGTTTCTGTCTCTTGAGAAGGCAGCTGGCAATCCCCAGAGCGCCGCCCTTCAGGAAGCGCACGAAATTGTCCCCCACTAGGGGACCCATGGCGAAGAGGCCGGGCTCGGCGCTGCACTCGAAGGTGTAGGGGTTTATGTCCACAGGGTTCTGCCTGCAAGAGATGGGTCTGCTGGGGTCCAAGCCCAGGTACTGACCTTGCTCCTTCAGGAAGAACAGATTGGGATATGTCCCGATCAGAACGAGCACCATCGACACTTTGAAGGCTTTCAGAACGCCATTGGATCCCCTCAGAACGCAGCGCATGTCGGGCTGGAAAGAGAGCACACAGTGCTCTGGGAAGCTGGTGTAGTCTGGGAACAGTACAGAGGAAGCGCTACTAGGGACTGCTTGACTGGCGCTGCAGTTGTTGGCGATGGGCGATGTGGCGTAGGTCTGAGAGCACATCATGTGGTAGACTCTGTGGTACTCGGGGTACAGCGTCTTTGGCAGCTGTTTGAAGATGAGACTCGGGTCGTCGCTTCTTTTGCGAAAGACGTGCAGCACAGAGATGCTGTGGTTGCAGGCGCACAGCACAGCGTCAGCTGCGCTAAGGCCTGCCCCCACCACCAGAACCGGGTCAGAAGCAGGTCCCAGTTTACCGTGGCGGTTGACGGCAACACCAAGATCTCGCACACTGTGGAACACGTAGGGAAGATCCTCCCCTTCCACAGCCAGACGAGCCGGAGAATCGGATGCGCCTGTCGCTAAGACTACATTCTCAGCAAACAGACAGAAAGGAACATGGGTATCACCCTGAAGCTGCTGGTAGCCCCTGACTTCCCACAATCCCTGCGAGATTCCTTGTGGAATACCGTTCTCCCTCACGTCCTCAATGCTCATCTTTCTCCTGTTCTCCTCTTCTCCCGGTTTGCCTCTTCCACGACCGTTCTCCGTTCCACTTTTGAAGCCGTTGCTGAAGCCGTTTTCCCTTCCATTGTGACCGCTGTCCGTTCCATTCTGCTCGCAGTAGTCAAACTCGTTCTCCCGTGTCTCATTCCTCGGTCCGTTCTCCGTGTCGTTTTCAGTGCCGTTCTCTTTCCCAAGGTCGCCGTCAAGACCTCGGTGGAGTTTCTGAACGGAAGTGACGTAAGTGTTGTCGGCAAAGTTCTTTTGAAGGCCCATGAGCTTCACGTAATTCTTATAATAGGAAGAGATTTCCTCCGGAGTTGCCCGGTCGTTGGTCACGCTCCTACAGCAAATACCACAGAAAATGCGTTAACATATCTTTTGGAATTCGGAAATCACTACACAGCATGGTTCTTTAATTCCGGTCCTGGTGGTTTAGCATAGCAGTTTCTTTAATGATCAAGAGAGCTTTTACCTTAACACCTTATCCAGATCGTCTGCAAAGCATTTAAAAGCTTTTTGATCTATAAATTTATATAAATTTAGCTAGGCCAAATGTCTTACCCATTCAGCTGCTACTCATCTGTATATCCCCTAACACAAGAAGGGTGAGTACTACCACATGCCTCCTCCGACACATGTGCAGTCAGACTTCGCCTCATTACCGAGTAGCATCACAGCGCTAACGCTTGGAGGAAAGCGCAGCAACTCGGTTCTGATACAACAGCTCACAGACGCAGCCTTGTGCTGATCGACGTCACCCTAGGAGTGATGAGGGGAAAGAGCACCATCTACTGTACCCATCCAGAGAGAGCAAGACCAATTGTGCTCTCTCAGGGCTCCAGCAGCTGATGGCAAGCTGCATGACCGGGATTCAAACCAGGGTTCAGACTTTGAGTAATAAGCATAAGTGGTAGTCTGTGTGAAACCAAAGCCAAAGCTAACCGGACCAAATGAACACAGTACCCAAAACTGAGCTGAAAACTGACCCAACAGAACCAGAACTGAAGAACCCTGCTCTAAAACATTCTGGTAAAACATAATTGACATTCTGGTACAAACTCATAGATCAGAGTTGGACTCATTTGCTTTCCTCTGGATGTTAAAAATCTAGAAATCATACCTGTTTTTGTTTTTAGTATATTTGTTCTTCTGGCCTAAGTGCATACCTCCTCTTGCCAGGGGTAATGTCCCTGTAGTTGACCCCTGGCAGCTCCATCCAAATGCCCAGGCTAATGGTCAGCATGGATCCTTCCATTGCCTGGGAGTAACAGAAGAAAACAGAAGAAAACAGAATAAAAAGTTACTCATCCTGCATTAACAACATTTCAACCACCCCAAAAATGTACACCACATGCTTGGGTACATTTGTTGGAACTTGTATTATCATTAATAGCAACACAGTTCATGTTAAGATGAAAATGTTTTGACTATTTTGAGGGTTCCTAGTAGAGATGCACCAAATTTATTGCCCAAAAACAAACAAAATTAAACATTTCACATTACATTACATTTTACTGCATAAACTGAATGCACAAATGTATTCTGACTTACTTTTTGGAGAAAGTAACTATGAAACTATAATTTAAGCTTAATATCCAAGCAGATGAAGAACAATACATTTGCCTATGCTAGTGCTATTCTCATCATAAATGTACCTCAGCAGTGCTACTAAAGTCACATGCGAGTAAAATGTACACAGAGAGAGAAAAAAAAGTCCAAGTTAGTTCAGCTATTATAAGCTAGTATCCTAGCTCTGTACAGGCTGCACATTCCTCCTGCACCTGTGTCTACCGGTGATCTCCTAGCTCTGGACTCCAGTACCCAGAATGCACCACACACTGACATCACTCATTCACTCCCTCACATGACACAACACATGAAACCCCCAGACCACAATCAGCTAAATGTTCCGTGAGGGTATGTTATGGTTTATTTCTGTGTAACTACGGTTTGCCTTGCCCTCAGACACCGCCTTGCCTTGCATCCAAAGTTCACGAAGTTGCTTTTTTTAGTCAAAATCTGCTTACATGCCAGGCTCCACCTGGTGTGGCCTTCCCCAGAACCAGGTGAGGAACGTGATGCTTCTTCTCCAGCCTCCACTGCAACACGGATGGGAACTCGAAGCCCAAGTCTGCATTCGGGTGGAGAAGCGTATCGAAGAGTACGGCCACTGGATTCTCAGAACGTCCCTCTAAACCCTCAGACAGGTATTCCAGACTCTGCATACATACATATACATACACCTGTTAATGCACTTTCACCACACATTTCATCACTACATTTGTTTGTGTACATTTACTATATTTTTCGCACTATAAGGCGCGAAATCCTTTAATTTCCCCAAAAATCATAAGTGTGCCTTATGTACAAATTCTACCAGTCAGGTATTAAGGAGCAGTAAAGCCACTCTGCTGAAGTACAGTTATACAGGAGTTTCAGTTTAGTTCTCCAGCACTAAGGCTGGAGCAGTATTAGCATTAGCCGCTAACCACGCTAAGCACTAGCTCTTTCATCGTTCAGAGGTAAGTATTATTATCGACCTGTAGCCTGCTGCTAACCCTAGCTAGCACTGCTGGAGCAGTATTATCATTACCCAATAACTGTGCAAAGCTCTACCTCTTTCACTGTTTCAAATTGAGAATTATTGGAATGTAGCCTGCTGCTAACCCTGACTAGCACTGCTGGCTACTGCTAGCGCTTAGCTGATACTGCTGCTGCACCCAGCCCTAGTGGAAATCTGGAAATCTGAGATTAGTGTAAATAAACAGAAGCACTTTACTCACTCAAATTAAGTGTTTTCAGAAGAGAAATCTGTGTAGCTTAACATGCAGCACTCTTAAAATGTTTTTTTTTTAAGAATTACAGTTTTGTTTGCTTGAATTAGCTTAGCTTTACAGCTTGCTGAATTAGAAGGAAAATATGGCGACACCCCTGTTCCTTACTAGTGTCACATAATGCACAATGCGCCTTGAAGTGCGAAAAATACAATACTACTTTTTTTAGAAGCTCCTGTGTTGGTTCAGGGCTTTTTTAGCATACCTGTTCAGTGATGGGCAGATGCTTGGCCTCCTGAAGTTTGTGGTAAAGAATGGGATTCGGATGCACAGCAGCCGGATCTAAATAAGGCGTGTACCCGCTCAGGAGATACGACAAGCAGATGCCCGAGGGTCCATTACCTGAGGAGGTGTTGGGAGAGGAACAGTCATGCTCATCTTCCAGAATGCAGAACAGCAGGTTGAGGGAGAAGTCAGGATGTAAAGGCTGGTACAGGAAGTGTTTGTGTGACATTTTGGCGACTCACCGATGATGACCACTGGCACAGTTGGAGGGCAGTCTCTCGGCAGAGAGCTTTCATCCAGGAGAGGCATTGTGACAGCCAGAGCTAGAGCTGACGGTGTAAAGCACAAGACCTTTTATTAGCATCTATTATACCAACGAAATTCTACTGAGTAACTACTGAGTAAACCTACCGTAGTGGTCTATAAATGCAAGCCATCGGTGTGTCTTTGCTATCGTAACGACAAGAAAAGTACAGCTTGTGCGGCTCGAAATGCACAAAAGACATTTACTAATTCATTCCCTTTAAGAGCCAGGTCTGCTCTGACTTTGGCAGATTGGTATCTGAACGGTGCAGCACTTCTGCGCTTCTCAGTAAAAGAGAATAATGAAGTACACCAGCGTTCCCAAGATAAATAGCAATGATAATGACAGTCTAACTGTTAACTGTTGTCAGGGTTTAAATGAGTCAGTGGAGCACCTGTGTTTTTTTTTGTTTCAAAGATAGCAATACGCAAGAAATTTACCTGAGCACACCTTACTTCCAGACCACCACAATCTACCATCAGTGTGGATATATTCGTAAGGGGTTTTACAGTTACAAAATTGATTTCAAGACAGATTTTCTTGAAGTTAAATTTTTCCGAAAGGTATATATTGGCCAATCTGTTTAGCTAGAGCCGACTGCGGCACTACAGATCCCCAACAAAAGCCAATCATAATCGTTTTTAATGGACGTTTTATCTGAGCATGCTCATTGTCCCGTCCTGGCGGGCGCAAATCCCCCTGATCACACCTCAGGTTGTCCCGTAATCCGCGCTGCCCATGTTTATGTCTTTCTGGCCACGTTGAAAAGTGCGCTTGGCATGCTGACGCTCGGCACATCGCGTCGGCCCGTCCCAACCTGTTTTTCTTTGACTCTGGCTGTTTACTCTTTTCACAGGGCGGGCGCGGGATTCCAGGCATAACCGGGGGTCAGTGGGCAGGGCAGGGGGGTGCGGGGAGGGGGGGGGGGCACTGATTATGTAGAGAGGTTGGCAGATTTTGAGACTGGCATTTCCAGCCCACTGCTCCATTTTAACAGTCTCCTGACCACATTCAGAGGAGTTACTCACACGGGCGGCACGGCCCTGTGTTTTTCACACTCTTCTCTCTAAAGAAAATGTAGGACGGGTTATAAAAACACAACACGCCGCCTCACAGAGAGAGAGAGTGCTGTTTAACTTCACCATAATTTATGATTGATGATCCTTATTGTCGCTGTCCTGAAAAAAACTCACATGTCTGGAACATAAAAGTAAACAAAGGTCATTTGGACCATTTCCATTTTTACAGTGTAAAGTAAGTCTGTCACGATAAGAATATTTTTGGATGATATATTGTCCCAGAAATTATTGCAATACATAATATTTAAAAAATTTTAAGACTGTTAGCTAAAGCCACTGACATAATGATAAGAGAATAGCATAAAAAGCAATTATACACTTTTTAAAGACAAATAAATTTGAATTAATCATTTATTATATTTAGCACACAGTGTGGACTAAAGTAGGTAGTCACAGTTATTAAAGCATGACTGGCTAAAATACTGTTCACTGTTATGTATGTAAACAAACGTGTAACGTATAAAAGAGTGTAAGTGGACACCTGATGATATATATATATATATATATATATATATATATATATATATATATATATATATATATATATATATATATATACGTATATATATATATATATATACGTATATATATATATATATATATATATATATATATAGATATATATATATAGATATTTTTGATTTTTTTATATTTATGAAGAATGTACACAACAAGTTTTGCCATTATTATGTTTTTACAGACAGACAGACAGAAAGAAAAAATCTTAGAGCACCTTATGCTTCCCTCTGCTGTCAACTTTTATGGAGATGCGGATTTTATTTTCCAGCAGGACTTGGCACACTGCCCACACTGCCAAAAGTACCAATAGGTCTTACATAATATTTAAATTGTCTGAGACATTGTTTTTTGGGTTTTTGTTGGCTGTAATCCATAATAATCAACAATAAAAGGAATAAACACTTAAAATAGATCACTCCGTGTGTGATACATCTATTTAATATATGAATTTCACTTTCTTTTTTTTTTTTAGATTCACTAGTATATAGGTTGAATATTGTGTCTTATAAACCACTTTGACTCTCATCCCTGACCATTCAGCTCTCAGTTCCTTTAAAACACGTCAGTTGAGTCACTTTATATACTCTTAGTGAGCAAACTAGAGCTGCAACTAATGATCATTTTGGTAGTCAACTAATCTGACAATTATTTTTCCGATTAGTCGATTAGTCAACGATTATTTCTGCCATCTCTAAAAACAAGAAAAACAGCAGAACATGAGATTTAAATGGCATTTAAATATCTGAATGTTGTTTAAATGATATTTAGTAATTAAATGTGTTATCTGTTGTGTTTGGGCACTTTTGGAGACACAAACTTTACCCATCTCCCATTGCTCTTCTGTCTTTAGCACTTTGTGTAATGTGGTACTGTTACAAATAAACAATTCATCGACAAATTAAAATAATCGATACTGTTGATTATATCGACTAATCGTTGCAGCCCTAAAACAAAGAGCCCTAGAGCAATTCAAATACAAAGATGTTGTAGAAGCTGCAGAAACTAGACAAACATATGGGGACAAGTGTCTCAAACACAGTCAAAGCTCTTGAATCAAGACATTACTTTAGGTTTTCATGGTTCTCTGTTAAATAACTGACACGAGCCTGGAATCATCAGTTATCTATCAATCAGTTATTGGTGGCTAGATGATGCCAGAGCATGTGGTGCTAGAACACAGCAGTAAAAACAAAGGATCGGACAAATCCACGCCTGGGACAGCCCTATTATTTAGGTTTATATCAGTGTTTAAAACAATTTAACTGTCATTCGGTGACATTAGTTAGTTAGACTTCTTTTTTCCAACAGTCTGTATTGTTACAGTGCCAGTCTGTATTGATTCAGTGCTAGACAGGCCTTTGTTTTGAGGGCGTGTTGCTTGTGTCTGAGTGGGATATAGTGAAAAGGCTTTGTTTGCATAAGAGATTCACGACTGTAAAGACCCTGAGAGTAGGCTTGCTAAAGGGGCGGGGTATGTATAGATGCATACACGTGTCTGTGTGATGGTTTTAAGGGGCCAACTTGAACCACATGGTGACACAAACAGTCCTCGGTTAAAGCAGTTCCATGCCAAGCTCCATCACCTTTAACAACTTCCCTTAATAGTCTATTTAAAAAATAATTATAGTCTAATTAAGGCTGCAACTAATGATTATTTTGGCAGTCGACTAATCTGATGATTATTTTCTCGATTAGTCAACATTTACTTCTGCAAAGTCCTCAATCTCTAAAAACGATATTACCAGCTGAACATGAGATTTAAAAGGCATTTAAATGTCTGGGTGTTTGATATTTAGTGAGTAAATATATAATCTGTCTCCAAAACTTTGTGTAATGTGGTACTATTACAAATTAACGATTAGTCTACAACGATACATGTTATCGACAAATTTAAATAATCAACATTATCGATTATATCGACTAATCGTTGCAGCCCTAGCGTTCAGTAGCTCCTCCACTTGGATTCCACCTAGCCTACATTCCGCAAACATGTTTAGAGAAACATAGGCTAGGTTGGTGTAGGTAGGTTCCAGTTGGGCATGGGTTCTGAATGGGTTTATTGCAGCTATTTTAGATCATTAAAGCCCACCTTAATATTACATGGATCTCATTCAGGCCCCAAAAGCAGACATGGGCATTGAACCCACAACGAGGGCTTTCTAAGCTGGGTTCTGTTAAGAGATGTTTATGGGTTCAATTAATTTCCAGGTGTGGGGACCTGGATGGGACCCCTTTGAAATTAAAGAAGGTGGGCTTTAATAAGCTACAGTAGCTAAAATAAACACCTTCAGATCCCATACTCACCTGGCTAGGTTGGTGTAGATAGGTTCCAGGTGGGCATGGGTTCTAAATGAGTTTATTATAGATATTTTAGCTCATTTAAGCCCACCTTAACATTACATGGATCCCATTCAGGCCCCAAATTCTAAATGGGTTTATTATAGCTATGTTAGGTAAATAAAGCGCAAATTAATATTGCATAGATCCCACCCAGGCCCTAAATGCAGATCCAGGCACCGAACCCACAAGCTGGCCTTTCTAAGCTGGGTTCTGTTAAGAGATGTGTATGGGTTCAATTAATTTCCAGGTGTGGGGACTGGATGTGACCCCTGTGAAATTACAGAAGGTGGGCTTTAATGAGCTACTATAGCTAAAATGAACACCTTCAGAACCCATACCTACCTTGAACCCACCTAGCCTACATTCTACTAGTTTGGTATAGGTAGGTTTCAGGTGGGCATGGGTTCTAAATGGGTTTATCATAGCCATTTTAGGTAATTAAAGCCCACCTTAATATTACATAAATCCTATCCAGGTCCCAAATCATATCTGGGCATTGAACCCACAACCAGGGCTTTCTAAGCTGGATGTGTTAAGAGATATTTATGGGTTCAATACCCAGGTGTGGGCACCTGGAAGGAACCCCTGTGAAATTACAGCAGGTGGGCTTTAATAAGCTACTATAGCTACAATAAACCCCCTCATAACCCACGCCTACCTGACACCTACCTACACCCACCTAGCCAACGTCATCCAAACCTGAGCACGAGCATGCTGAGCTCGAGCATGTTGGCTGGGATGACCAACATCCCAACCCCGTCAATCAAAGTCTCCTTTGTCGCATCATGTTGCAAGGGCAGCACCGTGCACGCGCGCCTGCAACTTTGACGTGCACGCGGCGCGAGCTGAAACGTTGCCCTGTATATCCCCAACGTCACGCGCCAAGCGTACTATGTAGGCCACGATGCGCGTGTTGGCGCTCGTGCACGGAGCCTGCGCGTGAAATAAAGCTGCGGCGGTGCGGGGCGCGAGCGCGGGGCTTTAGAGGAGCTTACCTCCGTATGAAGGGGCTTCAGGTTCGGCGTGCCGCGCGCGTCCCGGTCGCTCTGTCTCCTCGGCGGAGGCTGCGGGCTGCATAAATAGTCTCGTGTCACCGGTGGGAGGGTCCCCGGATGATGCTCTCGGCGCGTGCTAACGGTTTAGCCCACCGCGTGGAGGGACTTCTCTGTGTGTGTGTGTGTGTGTGTGTGGAGGGAGGTGATGTACCAGTCAAAAGTTTGGACACACCTTAAATTAGGTGTGTTTTTTTTATTTTTTTTCATTATTTTAAATTGTTCTAAATTGTAGCTTATTATTAAAGTCATCCAAACTATGAATAAAAATATGGAATTATTTACTAAACCAAAAAGTGTTAAACTTTTATTGACGGCCTTCTCCTTCTGATTTGAACACTTAACTTTAAAAGTTCGACTCATTCTCATGTTTGTTATGTTAATAAACTGTTAGAAAATTAATTCCATATTTTCTAATTTCTGTAGAAATGTAATTACAGTTATTAAAATGCATTTTATGTATTTTATTTTATGTATTTTATATTTAAAAAATGTTAAACAAACCAGAATAGGTTTTGTATTTTAGATTCTTCAAAATAGCATCTCTTGCTTAGATGACACACCATGGCATTTCCATCACCTGGAATTTCAGTCTTTCAGTTAACAGCTGTGCTGAACTCATCAAGAGTTAATTACTTGTATTTCTTGCCTCTTAGTGTGTTTGAGAGCATCAGTAATGTTCTAATCCATATTAAGAGAAACAACAACTACTCAACTAAGTAAAGAATAATATGAGAATATGATGGAACTGGCAGTCATCAGGACCACCCCAGAAAAGGAAGAGCGAGAGTTTCCTCTGTTGTACAGGATATGTTCATCAGAGTTACCAGCCACAAGTTAACAAACAGCTCTCCAGATAAGAGCACCTAAATACTTCTTCACAGAGTATTTTTTGCTTTGTTTAACACTTTTAAGTTACTACATGATTCCTTATGTGTTCCTTCATAATCTGATAGATCACTTTAGTATTAATTTACTATGTAGGAAAAAACTAAAGCATTAAAAGAGACGGTGTGTCCAAACGTTTGACTGATACTGTATGATTAATAATAATAATAATAATAATTACAATAATTTTCACTATTTTACATTACGTACATTAATTATGATTTAGATATACTTTAGGGACAGTTTATATAGAAAATACTAAATGACTCCCAGCACTTACATTATTGCCTGCCTTGTCCTCCTGATTTATGATTTATACACTTTGACTTTTAACAGTTTGACACATTTTCAGGTTTATTCTGTTAATAGACTAAATAAATTAATTCAATAATTTCTCATTTCTGTAGAAATGAAATTATAGTTACAAAAACAAGATTGTTTCCAGAACATAGATGTTTAAATCTTATACAAACACTGTGTTAGAACCTGAGTACATTCTTCAAAATGTATAGTGAATGAACACATTATTACGCATATAGAGGAATAATATTAACCTTCATTTAAAAAAAAAACTTCTGGTAGATTTGATATGATTTTAGTTTTTATTGACTACATAAATTTCACAAAAGTTTATGTTTACTCTACTGTAAAAGTAATAGAATTAAAAATATACAAAATATCTAATTTCATGTCTCCTATATTGTAGGTTATTTATGTTTTTGTTAAATGCCAGATTTCACTAAAATTGATCTTCCTGTTAAGCAGCTTGCTATAATATACCATGAAAAAGTGATTAATTGTACATCATGCATCATTAGCTATTTTTCAACTTTTATGCAATGTCAATTACTTCCAGTGTTGTTTTTAAAATAATTCATATTGTTTAATGTTTTGGCTGTAAATCAACTTCTTTAATTGAGGAATGTCTGCCAGTACAGACAGCTGCAAGCAGATAAGTAGGGTCAAGCAGTGATAGTGAAGGTGAGTCTGGAAATGTTACTGAGGGAGTTGAGGCTGAGGAACGGAGATGAAGGAGATGAGGCTGTTGAAACTAAGGGCACCCCAATATCCAGTATGCCCCTGGAAACCACTGGCCCCAGCTCAAGAAAGTATAAAATGCCAGCACACGAAGAACCAAGTACATCTGCATGCAGTGTCTTGTAGCTTTGTGCCCTGTATGCTTTGGCAACCATCATAGAAAATAGTCTCAGAAATTAGCAACAAGCATGATTTGACAGGAAATATGATACATGCTATAAAATACTATAAGAGAATATGCTCACTTAACAGTTCAGAGACTTGACAAGAATACAGTATGATAATACCAGTCACAATCAAGATTCTATAAGGTTCTACGGTTCAGAGACATTTTCTTGTGTCACAATATCCTCCTCAGTTCCACTATTCCAACAGAATACCATATTACAACTGTATAACTGAATTACATTTGTGTTTTTTTTACAACAAAAAATGCATGAAGTACACTTGAGTGGACAGATAAATATTTCTTTATCGAATAAAGATAGAATATATATTTTTTTCAAACCTTGTTTTACATCCCTAAGGATGTATAAAAACACTTAGAAAAAAAATCCTGACTGAGTTTATTATAATTCATGCATGAGAGGGTTAATTGTACATCATGCATCATTAGCTATTTTTCAACTTTTATGCAATGTCAATTACTTCCAGTGTTGTTTTTAAAATAATTCATATTGTTTAATGTTTTGGCTGTAAATCAACTTCTTTAATTGAGGAATGTCTGCCAGTACAGACAGTTGCAAGCAGAGAAGTAGGGTCAAGCAGTGATAGTGAAGGTGAGTCTGGAAATGTTACTGAGGGAGTTGAGGCTGAGGAACGGAGATGAAGGAGATGAGGCTGTTGAAACTAAGGGCACCCCAATATCCAGTATGCCCCTGGAAACCACTGGCCCAGCTCAAGAAAGTATAAAATGCCAGCACACGAAGAACCAAGTACATCTGCATGCAGTGTCTTGTAGCTTTGTGCCCTGTATGCTTTGGCAACCATCATAGAAAATAGTCTCAGAAATTAGCAACAAGCATGATTTGACAGGAAATATGATACATGCTATAAAATACTATAAGAGAATATGCTCACTTAACAGTTCAGAGACTTGACAAGAATACAGTATGATAATACCAGTCACAATCAAGATTCTATAAGGTTCTACGGTTCAGAGACATTTTCTTGTGTCACAATATCCTCCTCAGTTCCACTATTCCAACAGAATACCATATTACAACTGTATAACTGAATTACATTTGTGTTTTTTTTACAACAAAAAATGCATGAAGTACACTTGAGTGGACAGATAAATATTTCTTTATCGAATAAAGATAGAATATATTTTTTTTCAAACCTTGTTTTACATCCCTAAGGATGTATAAAAACACTTAGAAAAAAAATCCTGACTGAGTTTATTATAATTCATGCATGAGAGGGTTAAGCTGGAAAATATTATTTCTGTCTTATAAATATTATAAACAGTAAAAAGAAAATATATTGATCTATAGATAAGTTCATCTATAGATAAGTTTGCTTAAATACAGGCACTTTTCATTAAGGGGAATTATATATTTATACAGTTTTAATATAATTATGCTGCCTCATGTTGGGCTGATGGTTAATCTGTTTAACCTCAGTAGTATTAAACCCATCAGGGGCAAAACTGAGCCAAAAGCTGCCAGAGATTTTTTGTAAAATTTATTTTTGACCAGTAGAGGGCACAGATGTATAATGTTCAGTTAAAGACAGGGGCATTACTTTTTCTGATGCATGAATATTCAACACATGCAAAACTCCTGTAGGCTAAAATTAAACTCTTAAAAATCTTAATTAGCATTACACAGAACTATGACATAATTTGCCTTGCTTTTTTGATGCACAACTATCCTTTGATAAATGTGTCTAAATTGCCAATCGCCCCACTTTGAAAGTATCCTCAAGTGCAGTCTCAAAGACCATAAAAAAACGCAATGATGAAACTGGCACTCATCAGAATGCCACTCCAGAATATTATATATATTAAATTCTTTTAGAAGCAAAACAATATAAATAAATTTCATTTAAAAACATGTTTTCAGCTTTTGAAAATAAGAGACCACTTAAAAATAATTAGTTTATTTGTTTTTACCAAATTAAAAACCTCTGGAATATAATCAAGAGGAAGATGGATGATCACAAGCCATCAAACCACCAAACTGAACTGCTTGAATTTTTGCACCAGGAGTAAAGCAGCATAAAGTTATCCAAAAGCAGTGTGTAAGACTGGTGGAGTCTTACACACTGATGCCAAGCTGCATGAAAACTGTGATTTAAATGTAATTAAATATTGATTTCTGAACTCTAAAACTATGCTGCATTGCCGAGTAGCATCACAGCGCTAACGCTCGGAGAAAAGCGCAGCGACTCGGTTCTGATACATCAGCTCACAGACGCAGCGCCATCTACTGTACCCACCCAGAGAGAGCAAGGCCAATTGTGCACTCTCAGGGCTCTGGCAGCTGATGGAAAGCTGCATAACCGGGATTCGAACCAGCCATATCCCAATCAAAGTAGCAGGCTTTTAGTTGATTGGACCAGTCGGCGCCCATGCTGATTATATCTTATTGTTTTACAGGCAGTTGTCATGGAATGAGATTTTCACCTGTTATAAATGTCTCACAACTTTTACAGTATCAGAGTATAGGAGTATATGGTATTTTACAGTTCTTCTTTCCTCTACTGTTGTTCTTAGAACAGGATGTATTTTTGGTTAAACAGAAGCTGTGACATATTAAAAACTTTAATCTTTTTTATTATTGGAGGACTGTAAAATGTAAAATGTCTTACATTTTTTTAAATAAATAAAAATCTCTTAAACTATTTTAAAACCAGCTGAAGATTATTATCAATAGGAATGAATTTGCTGATTTCTCAGTTAATCAACTGGTTGTTCGTAATTTCTTCTCTGTTCATTTGTTTCCAATGCTGATATTAAGCAAGTGTACACAGTATGGTAACAACCAATCAACAATCAGTTTTCTTTCCATCTTAAAAATGATAAAAAAATCATATACCACTAAAACTCCACTTAAAATCGTTGTTAACCTGCATTAAAATATTGATTAATCCCTCTTTACCACATTAGGTTGGATGAGTCGTGGCCCACCGTCTCCTACGCAGAGTCTAGTGCACTAGAGTGAATGAAGTGTGCATGTATTCCCCAAACTGACACACGGGGAAATCCAGGCCAATCACTGGATGTTCACCTTGATGTCATGAAAAGGGAATTAGGAAGATTCCTCATTTTCTCAAACCTATCATTAACCCTCGCATGACTCTCAAAAGGACAATCAGCAAATAAAGTGCTTTAGGATTTCGGCTATGACATAGACAGACATCTTTTACTGGATTGCACCCAGATTGCAGTGTTGAACGCAGTGGGCGTGACTAAGCCTGGCTACTGGAGCTTAATTGGGTTGTGACTGAGTGTCTAGTGGCTGCTGATGAGTAACTGTGTGTGTGTGTGTGTGTGTGTGTGTGTGTGTGTGTGTGTGTTTGTGTGTGTGTGAATGTTTGTGTTTTCATTCAGTTTTTTCATTCAATATTTCTTTGTTACAATGGCAGTCCGTGTTATTTAGTTTTTAAACTGAAAGCAGAAGCATTTCAAATATAATTATTAAAATCCTTCAGAGATATAATTTTTAGACCACAATAATTTATTGTGGTGAGGGACAGTTCTGGTGGAAACAGGAGAGTTGAGGTGCACATTGAATTCTGCGTGATTTGATCAGCCATGGTTTTATGTTTTTTTAATACAATCCGGGTTAGCACCCGAACATCCCTTTCAGACAGCTTCCTCTTACAGCGTCCACAGTTAATCCTGTTGGATGTGGTTGGTCCTTCTTGGTGGTATGCTGACATTACCCTGGATACCGTGGCTCTTGACGCGTCACAAAGACTTGCTGTCTTGGTCACAGATGCTCCAGCAAGACGTGCACCAACAATTTGTCCTCTTTTGAACTCACACTAATGTTGTGTGCATTGCAATATTTAGAGCAGAACTGTGCTCTTACCCTGCTAATTGAACCTTCACACTCTTACTGCTCTTACTGGTGCAATGTGCAATTAATTAAGATTGGCCACCAGGCTGCTCCAATTTAGCCATGAAACCTAAAATCCCACACTAAAATGAGACAGGTGTTTTAGTTTCATTGTCCAACTCCTGTGTATGTGTTATTAGATTACATAACACATAGTTACAACAAGCCAATCGCATCCATTCGGTGGAATGGCCCCTGTAGCTTTAGTGTGGTGGAACTTGCGCCAGAACATCTTGACATTTTAGGGAGCATTTAGCCTTTAGCTCCGCACATACAGATGTCTGTAGCCCACAAAGACAGAAAAACTGACGCATTGTGTGAGTCAGTATGTGTATGTGTTTGGCTGGACGTTGATTAGCTGTATTGTAGGTGATTTCTTTTATTGTTTTGGAGACGTCAGGGCCACAGCAGGGCTCCGATAACTCAGAGCGGTCGTTGTGGGGCTGTGCAATCAGCTTCATCAGCACTTCAGCCTGCCAACCTGATATTAGACCCTGCGTCCATAATGCAACCGCTTAAACCCTCAATCATCCTTATGTTTTGTGTTCGGTGTATCGAGAACGAAACAAACATGAAGCACAGATGGCTTCAATTTCCCACGAGTGGCTGCTTTAAATGAGGTGCAACAAATGTTCTCAGTACAGAATGTAAAAAAAAAAAAGCACTGAATAAAGGAGACAGGAGTGTGTACGGATGCGTATGTGTGTGTGTTTGGTCTTGTTTTGTGTGAAATTTTCACTTTTTTGTGCAACATGTTCACAGTGTTTTAGCTTTTTTTCCCAAATGCATGGACCCCGGACAAACAAAGCCATGTTTGGTGTCATGGGAAGAGCTTGTTAATCATCTCAAGGTAGCTGGGAGCACAGCCACCAAGAAAACCATTCGTTACACCTTGTGCAGTAATGGACTGAGATGCTGCACTTCCCAAAAAGTCTCTATGATCAAGAAGGAGGGAGGAAAGAAGAAAAACCTGAATGATTCAGAGATGGCTTGGGAGAAGGTAGTGTTTTCCGATTGGACCAAATTTTAACTCTTCTAGGCATTATTAAGTAGAAAATGCTGGATTTGACCCCAAAAACATAATTCCCAATGTCAAATATGGAGGTTTTTCTCTGCTAAATGTACTGCAAGATGTACTGCAAGATGAATAAGGCCTTGTCTCCTGAGTCATAGATGGGTCTTCCAGCATGACAATGACCCAAAACATATGGCCAGTGCAACAAAGTAGTGGCTTAAAAAGAAGAAGCACATATTTAGCCAGTTTCCGGACCTTAATCACATAGAACATCTGTGGGAGGAGCTCAAACATCCTTAAAAACTTGAGGAAACCTAAGAGGAAAGAGCATAATAGTTTTTTAATGGATTTTTTTCTTATAAAAAGAAAAAAAATGTGTAAGAAATTAGAACAAGACTGTAGAATATTTGAATGAAAAGGAACTCATCTAATCTAATATCTAATAATTTTCATTGGTTGTTTCATTTATGTGTTTAAATCTTTTTAATAACATTTATGCTCCTTCTAGATTCTACAGTATCTTTTTTGCGACATGTGTAGTATACTTCTATGTATTCCCTGGTGAAAAAATATACTTAATTGTACTTAAAACATATTGAGAAATGTCTAAGTATGCTGTAAATATACTAACATATTTCTGTACTTACTTAAAATATATAAAACATACATTAATGTTATGCTTTCATCAAATATTTGAAAGTACACTTTAATCATACTTTTAAAAAGTACAATATAATGTATTTTAAATAAATAGACTACTATGAAGTACACTTTTAGTTTAATGTAATTTAAAATACTTTTAAAATACTTACTTCCAAATATACTTTTGTACATTTTTAGCAAAGTATGTTAAAAAAAATCAATTGTTACAGTAGTTCACTTAAAGCACAATGTGGTAAATTAAAATTATGTAGTAAATAGTAAATGAAATTATAACTAATTAAAAAAAAATGGGTAACAAGCTAGAAAATTGTAGTACAGTATATTAAAATATATTTTTATATATTTTTTTGTGCTACTTACAAAAGACAGGAACAAGAAGCATATTTGTACTCTAATGTAAATAGATCACATATATTTAAATAAATTCTTAGTACATTTCTAAAATACCTGGTGAATAATAAATAGTGATACAGTTGTAATACTCATAAATTAAATGTATTCTAATTTTACCGTAAGCATATTTAAAAGAATATGGGGTTACATACATGAAGTAGTTTAAATGTTTAAATGTTACTTAAGTACTGTATATTTAAAATAGCTCCATTTCAGTACAGTTAAGTACACTTAGCACAATTTAAGTAAGACTCTTATACTCTTTTTATTCTGTAATTAAAGTATAATAAGTACAAAAAAGTTGTTTCATTTTAGCACTTTTTAAATATACTGATTAATAATAATTAATGTGGCTACAAGAACACTTTTTTAGTGCACTATAGTATAATAATGCTTAATATACTTTAATCTACTTTTTTCACTCCTGCTTCTGAAGTCATCATCAGCTTCCACCTGAACTCAATCTGATGTGTTAAAACCGCCATGCAGCTGTTCTCAGATGCAGTCAGGTTTCACCCACACACACACACACACACACACACACACACACACACTCACACTCACACTCAAAAGTAATAGCGTGATGAATCATCAAACATATAACATATATCAGTTTGATGCTGTGGGTTCAGAAATAAACCAAATTGCATCCATAGAGTCAGTCATGGCAATTAGGCTGTAGCTGATTGGTAGCTGGTGTAAGGGGACAATCACACCTGGGCCCACATTACTTTTATTGCATTTACATTTATTTGAATTCACATTTATTTTACTAATATATCATATATCATGTTTTACACTCTTATTGCCAAAATGAAGGACATATTTATTGTAATGTGCAAAAGTCACGGTCCACACTTATAGTCACGACCCCTGAAATATTTTCAGAAAATGAAGTATTTATCACAGAAATGATTGCAGTTATAAATGTTTCCTTTGCACACCCCTTGGTAAAATCAATCACTTCTTAAATCCCTCTATCCCTAAATCACTCTTTCTTTGCTAACTGATCCAGGTCTCTCATATTTGATATCTGAAGGCTGCCTTCTCCCAACAGCAATTTTAAGATCCATCTCTGGGTGCTTTTCAAAGATTATTTGGGGTCATTGTCCTGCTGGAAGGCCCAAAACCTATCAAAAACAATCCCAAACATCTATAAACCTCCACCGTATTTGACTGTAGGTACTGTGTTCTTTTTGTTGTGGGCCTTATTCCTTTTTTGGTAAAGGGTAGAATGATGTTTTACAAACATAACCAACTTGACCAAGCTAAACAACCAACATGACCAAGCTTGACCATGCTGGTCCACCAACTTGACCAAACTGGTTGACCTGCATGACTAGCAAGACCAAGCAGGCTAACCAGTATGACCACCATAACCAAGCTGGTTGCTAGCAAAACCATGTTAATCAGTCAGCATGACTTTGCTGGTCGACCTGCATGACCTTCATGAGCAAGTAGATCGCCCATCATTACGAACATGACCAAGTGGTTTAACTCACATTAGCACAAGACCAGCAAGACTCTGCTGGTTGACGCAATTACTATCAAAACCAGGCTCATTGATCTGCATGACCAAGCATGACCAAAATCAAATGCTTTTCTAAAACATCATCAGATTTTCACAACAAATCAAAAATAGATAAAGAGAACCAATCCAAAGTCAGAAGAAAATGTTGGCCGACCAACAAAAGATCACTTCAATAGCATGGCATGGAATAGTTGATGAGGTCACAAAGGTTACCCCAGGGTAACTTCTAAGCAACTGAAGGCCTCTGTCACATTGGCTTATGTTAATGTTTATGAGTCCACTATTAGAAGAAGAAATTAATGAACAAGTAAATGACTTGTGTGAAAATGTGATGATGTTTTAGGTCATATTTATGCAGAAATATCGGAAAAAAAATCTTTCAAGCGCCATTGTAGACCTTACAGGAAAATTCCGGTGTAAAATTGACTTTTGGTGAGGTAAAACATGATAAAAAGTACTTACCTTTGTTGAATAGCTCACCACCGCTCTTCTACAGCTTTCTGAGATTCAGAATTTTACAATTTTAATTGTACAGTTTTGTAATTTTGTACACCCCATAATGCTAGCTTCAGCTACTGATAATAACATAGACATATATACATAGACTCCGCATGGCCTGCCTTCTGCCATAGCAGCCGGCGCCAGAAGGCAGGCTTTGCGGAGTCTATGTGTATATATATGTATGTCTTTGTTATTATCAGTACAGTGATGGCGGCGCTCAGAGCTGAAGCTAGCAGTGGTTTTTAATTAGCTTCTTCTGCACATTTTAAGTTATTAATGCCTCGTTTTAAATGTCAGGGCTTTCCGGATTCTAGCAAGGAGGTGTGGAGCTACTTTGAGCTGGATAACGGTGTAAAAAGCTATTTATTGGGGCAAAATATGTCCCGATACCGCACAAAATTACTGGATTTCAGAAAGCTATAGGAGAATGGTGGTGAGCTATTCTACAAAGGTAAGTTCTTTTTAATCATGTTTTACTACACCCAAAGTCCATTTTATACCTACAGTGGGTGGAGCTAGTTTGAGACATAACAGTGGCGAGCAAAGAAGCAAATTACACCGTCAGGTTGTTTTATTTATTGAAATTAAGGGGGAGGGGTAGGGATGTAAAAAATGATTTGTCCTTCTGACAATGACCTCATTAAAACCTCATTAAGACAGGAAGTGAACACACTCTAAAACACACAGTAGTCTATCTGTTAGCTGAACAACATGGGACAACAGAGAAGACAGCACTGGATGGGATGTCGAGGTCCTGGCTTCTTTAATTAGCTCTATTTAAGCTGTCCAGGACCGGAACCGCCCACCAGGACCCCAGGACATCTACTATCAGGACTTATCAGGTATTAAATCAGTCTCTACTGATTATTATAGTCCCCCTCCTGCCCAGTCCGTGGGCACGTGACAGCACGCAGTCCACATAGCGCTCCCAGAAGAGCTGCGCGAGCTTCATGAACGCGCTGTGGTGGCCCGGCTGCGGGGACGTGTGCAGGTAAGCCATGAAGTCCCAGAAGGCCTCCACGCTGTTGGGTAGGTGTAGCTTACGAGCCTCTATGACCGCGAGCGACGAGGCATCCCAGCATGCACCGTCGATCTCCCCCAGTTGTGCCGGCGCGCCGGAATCAGCGCTCAGAATGGCGGGCATGCTCAGGGTGCAGGACGAGGCCACGGCCAGCAGAAGGCCGTACACGCCCACGAGACGCCACCACTTGACCCCGTGAGGCCCTGCTGACGCGTCCAGTCTGGGATCCATGGACAAATGTGCCAGACGAATGTCAATGAGGTTTGGAAAATCTGCAGTGAACCTGAAAGTCGAGAAATGTTCAGGAATTAATAATCAGTTTTATGTATTGTATTATTAGAAACACAGAATGTAAATATCAGATATATGTAGAGCTGCAAAAATGATTACTGTGCAGTGAGTCAGATTTGTTCATAGTAGTGTTGGATAGAACAATATGTCTAAAAAGCCTCATTAATGCCTCTAAAAGCTACATCACCAGGCTGGTTGACCAGTCAAAACCAACATGACCAAGCTGGTTGACCAGCATGACCACCAGAATCAAGCTTGTTGGAAATACTCTGTTCTAGAGAAATCTTCTAGAGTTAGATTTGTTCACAGTAGTGGTGGATGGAACAAAATGTCTAAAAAACCATCTTTGATGCCCCTAAAAGCTACATCACCAAGCTGGTTGACCAGTATGAAAATTAAAACCAAGCTGGTTGACCAACATAATAAGCTAGTTGAAAATGCTGGATAGTAGATGAAACAATATGCCTATAAAGCCTCTTTAATGTCTCTAAAAGCTACATCACCAAGCTGGCTGACCAGCATGACCACCATGACTAAGCTGGTTGACCAGTATGACAAGCATTACCAAACTGGTTGACCAGTATGACCACCACGACCAAGCTGGTTGGTCATACTGTTCTAGAAAAAGTTCCAGAGTTGGATTTGTTCTTAGTAATGGTGAATGAAAAAATATGTCTAAAAAGCCTCTTTAATGCCTCTAAAATTGACCAAGCTTGTTGACCAGTATGACCACCAAAGCCAAAGAGGGTTAACCAGTATGACCACCAAAACCAAGCTAGTTGACCAGTCATGACCAACATATTAAAGCTTGTTGGCCAGTGCTCTATTCTAAAAAACTTCCAGAGTTCTAGAGTCACATTTGTTCATTGTAGTGGCAGATAGAACAATATGTCTAAAAAGCATCATTAATGCCTCTAAAAGCTACATCACCAAGCTGGTTGACCAGTCATGACCAACATGAGCAAGCTGGTTGACCAGCATGACCATTATGAGCAAACTGGTTGACCAGCATGGCCACCATAATCAAGCTTGCTTTCCACACTGTTCTTGAGAGTTCCAGATTTGTTCATAGTAATGCTGAATGAAACAATATGTCTAAAAGCCTCTTTAATGCCTCTAAAAGCTACATCACCAAGTTGGTTGACCAGTATGACCAACAAAACCAAGCAGTTGACCAGGTTAGCATTTTCCACCTTCAAAGAAAATACAAACACAGCCACAGATAAAAAAAACGCTCACATGGAGCACAGCATAAGTGTTTTCCTTCTTCCAACACACCCAATTCACCTAATCAACTCATTAACAAGCCCTTTCAGAGTTACAGCAGGGACACCACAAAAATTTGCAGGGTTAGGACTGCGAAAAGCATTCATGATGGAGGGATACATGCTTGGTAAAATAAGGCAAAACAGTCCACAAAGTAATCTTGTTATTTTTACATTTACCACTATTGCATTACTGCTGAATTCTGGATATTAAATAAAGCAAATATTTTAGTTAAGTCTTGTAAAATAAATAAATTCCTTCATTATATCAGGGCTAGAATGTTCTGGATGCTAGATGCATGCTACGTCAAAATGGCACAACCAGCGTTTTTACTAAAACCTAAAACTTGATCTTTTCCCCCCAGTTCTATCAGCTCTGCTCTGGCAGTAATATGGAAATTAAATTCCATATTGCTCATACAATTCTTTTTTGACATATAAAGCCCTACATGATCTAATTTCATATTACACGATTACTCAGATCACAGTGTGCTGGCTTCCTACCAGTTCCCAGAATTCAACAGTGGGAAGGGCCTTTCCTTATGAAGCTCCCCAACTCTGGAATAATCTTTTGTATAATGTTCAGACATATAATTGGCTCAGACACAGTCTCAATCTTTAGGTCTAGGAATTAAAACTAGTTTAACTTTTGGTAATTTGGTCAAATCCAGGAGCTCTCCCGCAAACTCTCTATACACACCTACAGTCAGAAATATGTAACCATTTCTGAGAGTAACTTTAAATAACCATATTCAACAGGATGTTCTTGTTTTCAGAGATGGTTCTTTGAGTTGGAATAATTCTATATACAGTACAACCATATATTTTCTTAAAGAACCCTCTGAGAACCAATACGCCAATTCATAGACCAGTAAAATTAGAAATAAAGTTCCAAAACTAGAACAATTTCTGAAAGGAACTTTCATATAAATAATCATATTCAATAGGATGTTCTTGTTGTTTTAGAGATGGTTCTTTGAGTTTGGAATGATTCTATATACAGTAGGACCATAGCTTTGTCTAAAGAACCATTAGAAGAACCATATTCTACTCCTTTTTAAGCCAATAAGCCAATTTATAGTCCAGTGAAATTAGAAACAACATGCTAGAATAAGAAATTATTAGTAAAATTTGTCATAAAAGTGGTCATAAAAATGGTCAATGGACCCAAGAAACAAATGCAATGGCACTTGCCTTTGTTGCAGAATATATCTACATCTAAAACTAGATTAGATAAATGGTTAAATCAGATCTCTGGTTTAATGGTTCTTTAAATACATGGAAAGTAACACAAGGGAAACCACTTGTAGATTTGCTTTTTAAAAAAGTGCAAGAACCCTTTCTCACTACTCCTGTCAGAACCCCTTTGGTTTAAAGTGTTCTTATGAAGCCAAAAGTTGAGCGAAAGCCCTGGAATGATGGTAAAGCAGCCCTACCTGCTCTGCAGTCGGATGCTGAGTGAACGAGCAGCTCCTCTGGTGTGTGTGTGAGCGAGTGTATGCCCTCCTCGCTGCTCCACCTCCTCCTCCTACCTTCACCTTCTCTGCTGTGTGTAACGTCAGTGTGTATGAAGGTCCTTCAGGGGCTTCGACGCAAAACCAAATGACCTGAGAAGCAATTTCAGCAGGACGTGTGACGCAGTCCATCCGTACCATCATCACAAAGGCCAGGGGGGGAGGAGGTGGGCGGCTGTGAAGTAGCTACAGTATGACTTGTGGCATTCACCTGTTACTCACTGATTTCTTTTTTTTTATATATATGTATACTTTTTACTCATTTCGCTTCATTTTAAACAGTCTGAAATGTCTACATATCTCCATAGCTGCATAAATAATAATGCATCAGAAAGAATCATCGTTCAATCGTTTCAATCGTTTCAATCGTTTAAAAAATGTAATCAGATTAATCACAACAATGTTCTGTGATTAACTGTGATTAATCGCACTTGTTCTTCTTAAGATGCAAGTTTTTATAGTGGATAAAACAGACTGCTGATAAATTTGCAGCTGCTCTTTTAAACACAGTGCTTTCGATGGAACGTGATGCGCAGATTTGAGCAGTGAACGCTGCACATACCGCACTCTTAGTGTTTAAACAGCATGGAGCAGCATGGAGACAATGTTTGACCATAGAAGTGTATTATCTGGCTAATTAAAATATTCAAATTCAAATATTCAATATTAAAAACTGCGCAGTTTAGCCAAATTAAAAAGAAGTATATTTAATAGCTAGGTCAGATCAAGACCAGATCACTGATCATCAGTAAATTTTGCATTTTATTTGTAAATCAAGGGACCAAAGTCAAGAATATAAGTGGAGAGACACACAGTCCAAACTGCTTGAGGTCTAGTGTGAAGTTTCCACCAATCAGTGATGGTTTGGAGAGACATGCCATCTGCTGGTGTTGATCCACTGTGTTTTATTATCAAGTCTAAAGTCAGTGCAGTTTCGTTTTCCCACAAAATCTTACAGCACTTCATATCTTACAGCTTCCCTCTGCTACTGACAACTTTAATGGAGATGCGGATTTCCTTTTCCAGCAGGACTTTTAGGCTTTATTAGCTAAAAGCCATAACCATCAACAGCAAAATAAATAATAATAAATGCTTAAAATAGAATACATCTATACAATCTATGGGTTTCACATCTTGAACTGAACTACTGAAATTAAGAAACCTTTCAAAAATATTCTAATTTTGTGAGATGCACCCATATGTTCTTTTTGAAGATCTTTATGAGGCTTTTCTTCTATTCTGCCACAAGAACATATTTTTTTTGGGTGAAGGTATTTGGCATGGCCTGGCTTTTTCATTGGGTTTCCAGTTAATTCATTCCAAGCATATTGGAATATTGAAATATTAAGAGAGCTGGACACAGTGTGCATTTTACATGTAAGAATTTGTATGGCTCCATTATAAATTTCACAATGCAGCTGGTATGTTAAGTATTATGTGTCATCTCCTTCTTATTTTTATACACTCTGCCAACCTCCCCTACGCCCTTGAGGCCCTTGTTCAGGCCAGGCAAATTCTTCCACATTAATTTATTTAGACATTTTATTATTGTTATTATTCCTTTTACAAATAATGGCGCATTCTAGAGCCCAAGGACACTTTACAATGAAATTTCTGCACAATTGACACAGGTTATACAATTCTTTACACACACACACACACACACACACACGCGCGCGAAAGTGAAAAGCGCCAGCCAGCCGCTCACAGTGTACTCCCAACTGGAAACTATGGAAGCCCATTCCTGCCACCTAAAAAATATAAAAAAATAGTCCAGCACATTTTTTATTAAGTCTCATCTCATTATTTTGAGATACTATTTCATTATTTTGTGACAGTAAGTCATTGTTTTAAGATTCTGAGATAGTCATTATTTAAGATAGTAAGTTATTTTTGTGAGATAGTAAGTCATTATTTTGAGATAGCAAGTCATTTTTGTGAGATAGTAAGTTATTATTTTTAAGATTTTGAAATAGTAAGTCATTATTTTGAGATAGCAAGTCATTTTTGTGAGATAGTAAGTCATTATTTTTAAGATTTTGAAATAGTAAGTCATTATTTTGAGATAGTAAGTCATTATTTTGAGACACTATTATTTTGTGAGAGTAAGTAATTTTTTGTATTTTTTGTATCTTAAAATAGTATCTTAAAATAATAAGATAGCAGTTTACTTAATACTTAATAAAAATAAAAAAGTTTTTTTAATTATTATTATTATTATTTTAGTTGGCGGGAATGGGCTTCCATAAATTACAATCATTTTCACTGAGTAAAATAAATGCCGTTATCCCTCTGAGGGATTGACACAGACTTCAGCCAATAGTAGGATGTGCAGTGCAGTCGGCAGTGCTCTAGCCCCGCCCCCCAGACCTGACAGTTTTCCTGTTCCTCTGCGCACATGGCGGGTGTTCAGATGTTAGCGTTAGCCGGTTAGTGAGTGGGTTCAGATGTTAGCGCTGATTTCCGCAGCGCGTGTTTAAAGAACCGCAGGCAGCACCGCGGGCTCTGAGCGAGGGGAGCCGGGCTGCGGGGCTCGGTATGGTCTGGATCAGCAGGGCGTGCTGGAGGAAGGTCGGTAGATGATGTTAGTCCTTTGCTGCTGCTGCGGGTTATTTTGTCCTCTAACGTTAACTTAGCTAAGCTAACGTTAACTAACCCAGAGCTACCGGGTTTATATTATTATTATTATTATTATTATTATTATTATTATTATTATTATTATTATTATTATTAACTCTAATAACCAGCAGCGCCTGTTTTATAACTACACAATTCCACCTTAAATACTGCTGCAGCACTTCTGACCAATTAATTATATAACCTGGTTAAAAGAGACACTGAGAAACACTCTGAAACACTCTGCATGTGGGACTTTTATTTTGAATTATATTAGGCACACTAAAACATTTAACAAGCTAGCCTAGCTTATTAATTTATAAAAATTTGTTTATTTCTCATACTGTTAGTTGTGTTTACAGTTTTACTCAAGAAACATACAATTTAGCTATATTAGTAAATCTAATATTTATATAAATTATAAAAAAGTATTTAATTATGGCACTGATTATTGCAAAGGTCATATGCAGAACTAACGTATTCCACTTTTTATATATAAAAATGAGACAACATTAAAATGATCAGTTTCTCTTATTTTACTCTTTATAGGTTTATGTTTGAGTTAAATGAACATTGTGGTTTAATTCTATAAACGTCAGACAACATTTCTCCCAAGTTACACATAAAAATATTGTTATTTAGAGCATTTATTTGCAATCAAATCATAAATAATGCAAAGAAATCAAGTTCATATTAATTTAGAAACAACAATGCAGATGTTTTAAGAGTTCAGAAATCAATATTTGGTGGAATCACATAGATTTTTAATCACAGCTTTCATGCATCTTGGCATGTTCTCCTCCACCAGTCTTTCACACTGCTTTTTGGTGACCTTATTCCACTCCTGGCACAACAATTCAAGCAGTTCAGCTTGTTTTAAGGGCTTGTGACCAACTTCCATCTTACATTATTACATGAGGCACATGAGGACCTATAAAAAGAATGGCAAATGGCAGCTGGGGTGAACTGCATGGAAAGAACATTTCAAAACAATCATTTAGAGGCAGGACTCAAGCTAAAAAAGGACTTTCTTCAATGTGAACCAAAGAAGACCCAGACTGGAGTTTGCAAAATATCATAAGAATTGGACTAAAGAGGTCAGCTTTGCTCAACACCAGGCCATCAAATGCTCAAGTCATGATCAAGTCATGGCCAGCCCAATCTCCAAACTGGAAAACTATGGTATTAAACATTAAGATCACAAAAAAGCAGTGTGTAAGACTGGTGGAGGAGAACATGCCAAGACGCATGCAAGCTGTGATTTAAAAATCTGGGTTATTCTACCAATTATTGATTGATATTGAACTCTTCCTTTAGATAAATAAAACTTTAGCACTGTCGTTGTTTCTTAATGAATATGAACTTGTTTTCTTTGCATTATTTGAGGTCTAAAAGCTCTGCATCCTTTTAGTTAATTTGACCATTTCTCATTTTCTGCAAATAAATAAATGCTCTAAATGAGAATATTTTTATTTGGAATTTGGGAGAAATGCCATCAGTAGTTTACAGAATAAAACAACAATGTTCATTTTACTCAAAAATATACCTATAAATAGTTAGGTCAGAGTCACAGAAGCTTATTTTAAAATGGTCTAATTTTTGTACATTACTATAATGTATTATAACCTGTACATTAACTTTTTTAAACCTTTAAAATGTTCTTCCATACTCGTCTTGACATGTTTTTCCTCTCTCTGGTGGCAGTATGGGAACTTTGTGGATAACCTGCGGATGTACGTGCGAGGGGGGAGCGGGGGCATGGGCTTACCCCGTCTGGGGGGGCATGGTGGAAACGGAGGAGACGTGTGGGTGGTGGCGAAGAAAGACCTCACCCTGAAGCGGATAAAGGACAGGTATCCCCTGAAGCGCTTTGTGGCTGGCGTGGGCTCCAACAGCAGGTACGTGTGTTCAGTCATCCCTCCTCTTCAAATGTAAAGGGGTTTTCCTCTTCTTTATGCTCTGCCTTTTAAAGCTTTTTTTAAGCCACTGCTATTTATTTTCTAGCTGTGTTTTTTTATTTATTTATTTATTTTTTAAAAGGAATTTTTTCAGTTTTTCTCATATTACAAACACAAATCGTAATGTATTTTATTGAGATCTTAAGTAAAAGACCATCACAAATTAAAACATAAATCCTTAGACCTTGGATTTTGTTGTTCCGGGTTTTTTTTTCTTTCTGAAACCTCCTGGATGAGTTGTCCGTGCCCTTTTGGAGTAATTTCGGTGGGCCGGTCGCTCCTGGGAAGGTTCACCATTGTTCTCATAATCCAAACCATACCCCTCATAGGTATAGTGTCATTTCTTTTACTCAGTGAAAATTATTGCAATTTATGGAAGCACACCTAAAATAATAATTATAATAAAACAATCAAGCACAGGTTTTGTAATAATAAGTCATTATTTTAAGATAGCAAGTCACTATTTTGAGATAGTAAGTCATTATTTTCAGATACCATCTTATTATTTTGAGATAGTACGTCATTAGCTTAAGGTAGTAAGTCATTATTTTAAGATTCTGAATTAGTAAGTCATTATTTTGAGATAGTAAGTCATTATTTTAAGATATTTAAACAGTAAGTCATTATTTTAAGGTAGTAAGTCATTAGATAGATAGATAGATAGATAGATAGATAGGTACTTTATTGATCCCCGAGGTGAAATTCTAGACATCCAGCAGCAGGTATGTATAGTACACAAAGTTACAATAAGATAAGATATAACGATACATATAAATACAATAAAATAAAAAATTAAAATAAAAGTATAAAAATACAGTCTTTAAGTCATTATTTTGAGATAGTGCGTCATTATTTTGAGATGCCATCTTTTTATTTTGAGATAGTAAGTCATTATTTGAAGATAGTAAGTCATTATTTGAAGATTTTGAAACAGTAGGTCATTGTTTTAGGGTAGTAAGTCATTATTTTGCGATAGCAAATCATTATTTTAAGACTTTGAGTAAGTAAATCAAATAAGTGCTACTTTGTGTTGGTCCATCACTTAAAATCTCAATAAAATGAGAAAATAGGGAAGATTCACCAGTGTTACGTGTTTTTTTTTTTATTTGTAAATAATAGTTTTTACTCGATTTGTTAAATCATTGTTGGTTGATTATGCAATGCTTTTGCATTTTAGATGTAATATTGGATCTTTTTCATGTATAATATTTTTGTCTCACTTTCATTAACTGTTTTTTTCTTAATAATAACTTATATTTTTGTGTTGTTGCTTTCAGTATCCGTGCGCTGAAAGGTGCGAGAGGGAATGATGTTGAAATCCCTGCTCCAGTTGGGATCTCCATAACCACAGATAATGGGAAGATCCTAGGTAAACCACCGCTAACCACGCTAGCTCTTTCCAGCTCTTTCCTCGTTCAGCGGGGAGTATATCTGACTGTATCCTGCGTGTTTACTGAGTTATAACAAGCTAGCAGGTAGCCGCTAATGCTAATGCTCCAGCCTTAGTGTTGGAGAAATTTGGGAATCTAAGATTACTGTAAATAAACGGAAGCGCTTTACTCACCCAAAAAAAATAAAAGTTAATCCGGTGCGAAAAATGCGGCCGTCCATGAGACTCATTAGTCCACCAGTCCATTTTGTCCATTTTGCTCATGATTTATGATTGTCTTCCCCTGTAGGAGAGCTGAACTGTGAAGGCGACAGGATTTTGGTGGCTAGAGGCGGCCAAGGAGGAGCTCTTCACTCTGGCTTTTTACCCAGTAAGGGCCAATTCCGTCAGATATGCCTGGATCTTCGGCTCATCGCGGATTTGGGTCTAGTTGGGTAAGAGTAACCAATCATCTCTCACTCGTATACGCACAAGCATGATCAGTGTGACTGTAGACTATTAATGATCAGATTTTAAATTATGATTTCATTTATTAAGGAGAAAAGCAATCTAGACCAACCAGGCCTGATTACAGCCAGACCTGTAGAATAAAATCACTTCAGTAGAACCTGTCTGACAACATGACGCAGATAAAAGCAACAAATTCTACCCCGATCTGAGGAAATTCAACAACAGATGAGAAAACAAAATCACTGTAACCTTTTTTAAAGACTAATAGATGTCAAAGTAATTTTTAAAGCTTTGCCACTCCAGTGAATCATATTTAGAGCTATTATTCACTAATAGAGAAAACATGGAACACTGGTGAACCTTCCCAGGAGTGCCTGGCTTACCAAAATTACTCTAAAAGGGCATGGACAACTCATCCATGAGGTCACAAAAGAACCCAGAAAACCATTCAAAGAACTGCAGGCCTTACTTAAGGCCTCAGTTAAGATCAGTGTTAAGTTAAGAATCAGTGCCGCATTCAAAGGAGTCTTCTAAATGGGACAGCCTAGTTGCTCCACGGTCTTCAAATGAGTCCTTGGAAGGATGCAGCCCCTGAATTGAGACACAGCTATTGTGTCTAAATTAAAACAATTCTGTAAAGTAGAGTGGACTAAAATCCCTCCACAGAGATGTGAAAGACTCGTTGCCAGTTATCAGTAAAGCTTGATTACAGCTCTTAATGCCAAGAGTGGCACAACTAATAACAAAGTTATTAGATTTAGAAGGAAACACTTTTTCACACAGGTCCAGGTTGATTTGGATATGTTTTGTTTCCTTAATAAAGGAAATTATCATTATTACATGTATTATATATGTTTAAAATATGTCTGATTAATTTTAAATTTATGTTAGTATTATTTTAAAAATCAAAAAAATGTTTTTTACAGCATTGTATGCTAAATTAAGCAATTTAAGGTTGTCACTTAATAGTATTAAGTTATAGTATTAACATTATTTCTATAACTTGCACATTGTCATTGCAGTAACAATACTCTCAAGTAGGTTTGGCACCTTCACCTGTTGCAGTACGCTCTCTGTGTGAAGTGTGAAGCCTCGGTTATTGGTGTTTTGGTTCCTACGCAACTGGTTACAGTATTGGTGACGTTAATTCTCACGCAGGAAACACAATAGACGACATCAAGGTCAGGAAAACAAAATTGAGATCATGTCCATATATTGAGCGACAAGTCGATAGCGTAATTATTCTGACAGGTCGGGTTTTAAATGGGAGTTTTCAGGACTCGTCTCTTCTCGTTATCTGGTCTTGATGATGAGGCTGGCTTTATGTTAATGTCTGGAGGTCAGGGACGTGATGTAACTGGAAGTAAGCGGTTTGAATAAGCTAAGAATATATGAAAGCCTTGTATTTATAGTGATTTCACTGAAGGTACCACTGCTACGGAAAGAAGCTTAATGGCGCTATTGAATACGGATGATCGTAGTTACCTGTTCTTACAGCTTTTAGCGCAAATGGCTCAGCTGCATACAAAAGCAAATATATGTCTATTCATTTTAAATAAAAAAAAAAAAAACTTTTGATACCATAAAGGAAGCATAAGCTACACATCTGTAATGTTGTATCAGATAAGTAATACTTATGCACTTATTTTACTTATGTAAAACAAATGCATGACGTGTAAATTGATGTATCATTTTAATTTGCAGGTGTAAATAGGTGTAAAAACCAACACAGTTGTTTGTATATTATTTTATATTAATTTGATCATTCATTAATTCATTTAATCAGGTTTCCTAATGCAGGAAAGTCCTCTCTTCTCACCGCCCTCTCTCACGCCACTCCGCAGATCGCCAGCTATCCATGTGAGTACAACCAAAAGCACAACAGCTCCAACAAACAGAATCTACAAAATCAATCAAATCAATTCACATTGATTTCATAGTCAGAATGAATAAGGGTGAATAGGGAATATTGATTTATTTTCACACAAGAGTTCATAAGAACAGAGTTGAAATGATAAACGCTCTGCTGCACACATTGAGAGTGCTGGTTTAAAAAAAAAAAAAAGGTTTCTGCCCATGCTGATGATATTTAAATAGGGCTGGGCAATATTGCAAAAAAATAAATAAATAAAGAAGTAAAATTTAATCTCATTTAAAGCCATTCAAAATGATACACAAGCTATTGTTTCCATTATCATCGATTTAAATACTTTAAATAAGTATATATTAATAAATGCTATTTTTTTATTATTATTATTATTATTATTATTATTATTATTATTATTATTATTATAAGTTTAATTGGTTTAATTTTTTTTTTTTTTAATTAACAGTCAATATCAAAAAGAATCTGTCCATGCTGCTAATATTTGAATATGGCTGGGCAATATTGTTAAAAAAAAATAATAATAATAATAATAAAAATAAAAAATTAGATAGATAGATATCAAATTTAATCTCATGTAATGCTATTGTTTTTATTACATTCAATTCAAATACTTTTTAAATATTTTTAAAGTAAATATATTTATTATTTCTAATTTTTAAAGTTATTTTTTTATTTCCTATCTTTAACTCCTTGTACATCAGTTAAGAAAAGGTGTTAAATATGTAAATCGCTGCTACATACATTTTGAAAAAAAGTATTAAAACAGTAATTCAATTAATCAGATTAATTTGATTAACTTTTCACTCCTATTTAAATACTACCATACTTTTATAGAATATTAGATGCACTTAAAATCATTTAATTTTTCAAAAGGCTGGGTGCAGCAGCATTAGCATTAGCCACTAACTGTGCTAAGTGCTAGCTCTTTTGCCATTCAGAGGCACGTATATTAGACTGTAGTCTGCTTGTTTACTGTGTTAAAACAAGTTACATGGGACGAACCACTAGCTAATAGCATCCTGGGTTACAAGAACACTCATTTACTTCCTGCTAGCGCTGTGATTAGCAGCTAATGCTATTGCTGCTGCACCCAGCCTTAGTGCTGGAGAAACTTCACTGAAAACTCACCTTTAGACAAAATATTGTAATTCTAAGCTTACTGTAAATAAACGTAAGAGCTTTAATTTCAGGAGAGAAATCTGTGTAGATTAAAATCCTGTTTTGTTAAGAATTACAGTTTTGCTTAGTTATGCACTTTCCCCAGCTCTTCCCCATTAGAAGAGAAAAATGGCAACGCACTTGTTCACTTCAATTTAGGCATCCTAACTAGTGTCACTTTGTGTCTTATAATCTGGTGCACCTTGTAGTCTGAAAAATACGATAAAATGCTCGGAAAAACTGTATTAACATTTTTTTTTGACAGTTTGTTTTAAAGCTAAGAGCATGCACTCCTCTGAAAATTAGTTTTAAGTTTTTGCATAATTCAGTGGATGAGGAGTAGCTGAGTTGTAGCAAAACTTTAAACTGCACTTTTTTCAGAATTAGAGCACTCTGATTCACTTTTTGTTCACATCTGAAGCTTTTGGTTCATTTAATAAGCAGGAATTTAGAAATTCTCCAAATGAACTGCTATCTGGAACATTTAAATTCTTTAATTTAATTCTCTTTCAGTCACGACTCTGAGGCCAGAGATTGGAAAGGTCATGTATGAGGACCATAAGCAGGTATGGGTTTATTTACCTCAGGAATGCTTTGTTACGTCTTTTTATGATGGAATTTTCTCCTTATTAACGGCTGAAGTGCTGCAAATTGACGTTGCTACGGCAACCATCACGCTCACTTTCTTGTCCTTGTGTACCCTGCAGTTAAAGATACGTATGATACGTGAGTAAGGGTCCTCTTTTACATTGCGTAGATTGCGTGTGGATTCTCATTGGTTGAATATTATAATAAACCGTTATCAGTTCGTTCTTCAGTGGGCGTGACCTCAGTAGTGCTTCCGTTTTGCCTGTTTTCTCGGTGTAATTTTCTGTATGAGTGAGAGGAATGTTACAGGTCGTGATTGGAGCAGTGCACTGAATATTTGGCAACTAAAATTATGCGGTCGTGAGTAGCGTAAAAGTACTTTGACTGGATTTAGACACATCAAGTCTAAATATATCAGTGATTCCTCTCAAGTTAGGGTTTTTTTTTCAGCAGCGTCTAGCTAATAGCGTCTTTGGTATTCTTGGTATTCTTCAAGTTATTAAATTTAATTTGGTTTCAGTTTTGGCCAAAAAATTTCATTCGTGTGCATCTCTATAAATCAGGGGTGTCCAAACTTTTTTTGTTGGGGGCCAGAAGGAGAAATATATTTGAAGTCACGGGCCACAGACTCTGTAATAAAACAAATAATGAAATATACCACTTTAAATAATACTTTTTTCCTGATTATTTTATTTACACACCATTTTACTTGACTTACTATCTTTATCTTTGACAGTGTTGTGTAAACTAAGATTTTTCAAATTGATGTTTCATTTCATGATGTCTCTTAATATTAAACTCCTTAATTACGCCAACTTTAAGACTCTTTGGCCTGTTTTTCTTCGCTAGAAATGCGCACTCTCTCCGCTTTTAGACTCTTTGGCCCGTTTTTCTGTGCTAGAAATGCACATCCTCTCCGCTTTTAGACTCTTTGGCCCGTTTCTGACACCTAGCGTTCAAATCTTGACTCTCACATTATAAAAATCTGCTTAACAGCGGGCCAACTTTCATCTTATTTCTAAAATACCTCGCGGGCCGCTCCAAAAAAGGAAACGGGCCGCAAATGGACACCCCTGCTATAAATAAATATTCTATTTTTGTCCAGTACTATCATTATGCTTCTTTATGTAACTAACTTTATTTTATATAACAACGCAGTTCTTTAATGGGATTACTTGAGAACATTTTGAAGCACCTTTATTTAGATGCAGATTAAGAATGATGGAGAGAGATATGCGATATGGACAAAAGTATTGAGACGCCTTCTTACCTGACTTAACTGTCCCTACTCTCAAGGGAAGGCTTCCTAATAGGGATGTCCCCGATCTGATCATGTGATCAGAAATCAGGGCAGAAACTCTGTCTCTTTCTCACGCTGTCTCTCACTCATTCGTTCTCTTTCTCACGCTGTCTGTCTCTCACCCTTTCTGTCTCTCACTTGGTCTGTCTCTCTCACTCTCTGTCTGTCTCTCACCCTTTCTGTCTGACACTGTCTGTCTCTCTCTGTCTCTTTCTCACGCTGTCTCTCACTCGGTCTGTCTCTCTTACTCTCTGTCTGTCTCTCACCCTTTCTGTCTCTTTCTCACTGTCTCTCTCACACTGCCTGTCTCTCTCTGTCTCTTTCTCACGCTGTCTCTCACTCGGTCTGTCTCTCTTACTCTCTGTCTGTCTCTCACCCTTTCTGTCTCTTTCTCACTGTCTCTCTCACACTGCCTGTCTATCTCTGTCTCTTTCTCACGCTGTCTCTCACTCGGTCTGTCTCTCTTACTCTCTGTCTGTCTCTCACCCTTTCTGTCTCTTTCTCACTGTCTCTCTCACACTTTCTGTCTCTCTCTGTCTCTTTCTCACTCTCTCTTTCTCACTCTGTCTCTCACTCGGTCTGTCTCTCTCACTCTTTGTCTGTCTCTCACCCTTTCTGTTTCTCTCTGTCTCTTTCTCACTCTCTCTTTCTCACTCTGTCTCTCACTCGGTCTGTCTCTCTTACTCTCTGTCTGTCTCTCACCCTTTCTGTCTCTTTCTCACTGTCTCTCTCACACTGTCTGTCTCTCTGTCACTTTGTCTTTTTCTGTCTCAGGCTCTCTTTCTTTCTGTCTCTCACTGGATATCTCACACTCTTTGTTGCTCTCTCATTCTCTCTGTCTTTCTCGCTCTCTGTCTCTCTCACACACTCTTTCACATCTCATCTCTTTCACACTCGCTTGTAATACACTGTTTCCTCTTTCCAAGGTTAAATTTGCAAAAATAAAATTCAATATATGCTGCTACACTAGCATTTGTTTCTGTTAAAACTCAGTTAAACTTTAAAAACCATTATAACTACCCTGAGATATTATAATACAGTAAAAATCTAGTCTAAATCTAGTCTAGCATTATAGCAACCACCATGGACACCATAGCAACACCATAGCAACCACCATGGAACCGTCTAGCAAAGGCTTAGCAACCAGCAGAGACTACAGCAGCCAGCCACGAGTCAGCACTGCGATCACACTCGCAGTTTCTGCAGGAACTGTAATCTAGTTTTATTTGAGCTTCTGGATGACTTTTTTTTGGCTCAGGTGTCGGTGGCTGATCTGCCCGGACTGATCGAGGGAGCTCACATGAACAGAGGCATGGGCCACAAGTTTCTGAAGCACGTTGAGAGAACGAGGCAGCTGATGTTTGTGGTGAGTTAAAGAACAGGTCTAAATACGTTCGGAATGAATCTAAAATGTGTTGAGTGTCTAAACTGTGTTTATTTCTGCTGCAGGTGGATGTGCGTGGGTTTCAGCTGGCCAGTAACACGCCGTTTAGATCTGCGTTTGAGGCGGTGCAGCTGCTCACTAAGGTGAGTCCTGCAGATGGAAAGTCTAAGACTCTGTTAGACACTGAGGGCTCTGTCGTACAGCCTGTGTAAGGCGTGGTGTGATGCTCTTTGCTATCTTGTATCCTGTCAACAGTCTATTTTCACACCTGTTAGCACCCACGCGCTGTTAAAATAGCGTCTAGAGTTAAGGAATAAATCTACACTGATGGTTTGGTGTGGTGGTCTGGAAGTGAGGTGTGTTCAGGTAAATTTCAGGCATGTTTCTATTATATATTTTGGTGGTGGAAAACAAACACAGGAGCTCCACTGACTCATTTAAACCCTGACAACAGTCAGTTTCCAGTCCATTTCTATAACCTGCACTTTTACCTCAACTATACACAGAATAAAGAATAAAATAACATTACTATTCCCTTAAATAAATGAGCTGCTGGTGTATCTTCACATCGTGAACGTGCAGGTCAGTATCTGTCTCTACTGAGACGTACAAAAAAAGAGCTGCGCTGTTAAGATACGAACGTGCCAAAGTCAGAGCTCACCTGGCTCTTAAAGGGGATGAATGGCAAGGGACACACTGATTGGTTTATTTCATGTAACGGCCAAAATTAATTAAAAGGTGTATTTTTGGTAACACTTTATTTTAAGGAACACAAATTAGACGCTTATTAATGTCTTATTATTTGCTTTAAAAGTTTTTTTGCAGAATAAATTGGATGTTTTTTGTTTGTCCTTTAAAGTTAAAAATGTAAAAATAAAAAAAAAATAGTTTTAGAGAGGTCAGCATGTTAGATTATCACCACCCCACTTCTTTCCTATTGCTGATGTTGGTTGTCTGTCAGGAGCTGGAGTTGTATAAAGAGGAGCTGCTGGGGAAGCCGGCGATTCTGGTGGTGAATAAGATGGACCTGCCTGAGGCTGAAGAGAAGCTCCAGGAGCTGGAAACTCAGCTGGAGAATCAGGAGGGTAAGTGTGATTGTATTTAAATGGTATTTAATTTTTTTATTTTTTTTGTTATTTATTTAAGCAGTAATACAAAAGAGGGAGTGCTGTAACGTGTAATATTGCAGTGCCAATATTACACGTTATAGCACGAACCTCGAATGTATGATTGCGATTATACCACAGTTCTATTATCACTGTTTATTAAAAGGTTTTGACGTAAAGAGGAGGAGAAAATAGGATCTGTTTGGTTATAAAAACACCGCCATTTAAAATCGTTTCATTGTTGCTCTGTTTGTAGCTGCGTTGTTTGGTTTGTAAGCGCTGCTGCATGGTTGCAAGGTTACCTGTGCTGTATGTGGCGGAGTAATACACGGAGAGCTTCGGTTACAGCACATTACCGGCTGATAACGGCACTCATAGAACGCCTCTCAGCCAATCACATTGCAGGGTCGGAACTAACGGTGGTATAATGTACTGTATTAGTAGTAGTAGTAGCAATAAAAATGTCTCTACAGTGTAAGTTAATAAACATTTCAGTTTGATTAAATGATTTTATTGTATTACTATTGGTGTATACAAATGAGCCAAAACATTATGGCCACCCAAAGATAACTTGAACAGCATGTTGAGGTCTAGGATACAGTGGTGCTTAAAAGTTTCTTCACAGCTATATTTCTTTATAAATATGATCTAAAACATCAGATTTTAGCAGTTTGCTGTGTTAAAGCATTGTTTGTATTTGTATATTTTGTATATTTGTTTATATGCGTGCACATAATATTCTGCATTTTCCTTTTTAAAAAAATAGACAAAAGTTTACAGATTTTCTTTGTCATATCGTCAGAAATAAACACCCTAAAATATTGTGATTTTATTGTGATATAAGACCCACATCACTCAGCCCTCGTCTCTTCAGTGGATCAGATTGTATCATATCACTGATCTTTATCTTTAAATGCTTGAGCACACTTCTGTCTGATATCAAAGGTCTTCCCTGACTCACTGCCCTTCTTCATCTCTCTCTCTCTCTCTCGCTCTCTCTCTCTCTCTTTCACTCCATCTTTCTCTCTCTCTCTCTCTCTTTCTCTTTCTATATCTCTATATCTCTATCTCTGTATTCATCTGTCTTTCTCTCACCTCTCTCTCTTTCTCTTTTTCCATCTCTCTCTTTCTCACCCTCCCTCTCTTTTTTTTTCCATCTTTCTCTCCATTTCTTTCTCACCCTCTTTTTTTTCCCTCTTTCTGTCTCCTGCTCTCTCCATCTCTCTTTCTCTCCTGTCTCCATCTCTGTCTCCATCTCCGTCTCCATCTCTCTCCACTGCACTCCATGTCTCACTCTCCCATTCTCCATCTCTCTCTCTCATCTCCAACTCTCTCTCTGTCCCTCTCACTCTCCATCTCTCCCTCTTTCTCTCTCTCTCTCTCTTTCCATCTCTCTCCTGTCTTTCGTCTCTTGCTCTCTCCACTGTCTCTCTCCATCTCTTTCTCACTCTCTCTCTCTCACCTTTCTCCCTTTCTGTCTCGCCACATCTCTCTTTTTTCTCTCCTTCTCTCCATCTCTCTCTCTCTCTCTCAGAACTGAGTCAGCTCCTGCCGGAGGAGATGATCCCCAGCAGTTTTGTCAGTTTTAAGCACACGGTCCCGGTCTCGGCTCAGACCGGCCTCGGACTGTCCCGCCTGAAGTCCCTCCTCCGGCAGTCTCTGGAGGAGCAGGACGCTGTGGAGACGGAGGAGCAGCGCACGGAGAAGCTGAAGGAGCTGAGGAGGGAGCTTCCTGTCGTCACTAAACCCGTCTGGGGGCAGCATCAGTCAGCCTGGGACTCTTAATGGGAGCGTTAATGTGGAACTGTGTGTTTGTGTGTTTATGGAAGCTGTTTTTGAATGGGCCTTTAATGTGCCTTCAGGATATACAAAAACAGGAATAGCTGGATTTTTACTAGGCCTGCACGATATATTGTTTAAGCATCATCATCATCATTATCAATAATCACATCACAGGACGTGTGATGTCACTTAAGGCAATTAAATCAAACACGTCATGTTGCAATGGTTTGATTCTTGACACAAGAAGTAGTAAGTAGATACACAGCGCTGTCTCTGTGTCTGTGTGAGCGACAGGCTGCTGCTGCCTGTGAAGCGCGAGAGGGAGGAAGCAGGAGTAAACACGAGGTAACTAAATGCGTGGCCTTCATCCACATGGTTGGGCACGTGCTTGTAAACGTGAGCACGTGTGGATAGCTGTGCACCTCAGTTCAGCACAGTTTTGCAGCGCAGATATTTCCAGTTACAGCTGAATTCAGGCTTTCTTTTAATTCCAGGAAAACACTCGTATTTACTTGTAAAAAAGCCATTTAAATGCCTTATTTAAGGGCTGATTACTGTTGTTTTGCTGTTTTCCTCGGGTTTTGAGTTGAGCTCGGCACTGACTCAGCTCTTGATTGGTCCGGACTCGAGACAGCATGTGGGTTGGGGTGGGGCTGGTGACGTCATGAGCCCTGCATTGTTTAAAATCACGATATATATCGTCAAAAAAAGAATGTTTGCAATCTACATTTTTTTCCAATATCATACAGCCCTATTTTCTTTTCTTCAGATATGGATATGTTTATAAGTTTGGATACATTGATTTCCTCTATATAAAATACATACATTCCTCTACAGCTCTGCATACATGTAACTTAATTTATTTTGTAGGCACTACTGAGAACCAACTGTTCCAACAGGGGAGAATTTAGTAAATGACCAGTTCATTATACATCTATTTAAAGTTTCCTGTGTTTTAGGCTGGACTGGACAAAATGATGTAGAATACATCACATAATCTGCATAAAATTGCTTGCAGTGTGGACTAATTGAGTTGTGTAATTGTGAAACGTATGAGCTTTGAAACAGCATGACTGCCATCTAGTGGATATACTAGTGCATCTAAAAAAATAGAATATCATTGAAAAGTTACTTTATTTCAGTAATTCAGTTCAAAATGTTCAAAAACTCACATATTATATAGATCTATTACACACACAGAGTAATCTATTTTAAGTGTTTATTTCTCTTATTGATGATGATTATGACTTACAGCCAATGAAAACCCAAAAAACATTGTCTCAGAAAATAGAATATTATTAAAAAAGATCAATTGGTACTTTTGGCAGTGTGGGCAGTTTCTCTAATTTTGCTATGTATAGGTTTATGTTTGAGTAAAATGAACATTGTTGTTTAATTCTATAAACTACAGACAACATTTCTAGCAAATTCCAACTGTATATATTTTTTGTCATTTAAAGCATTTATTTGCAGAAAGTGAGAAATGGCTGAAATAACTACAACAAAAAAAAAGATGCAGAACTTTCAGACTTTAAATAATGCAAAGAAATCAAGTTCATATTCATAAAGTTTTAAGAGTTCAGTAAAATCAATATTTGGTGGAATAATAACACTGTTTTTTTAATCAGAGTTTTCATGCATCTTGGCATCGTGTTCTCCTCCACCAGTCTTACACACTGCTTTTGGATAACTTTATGCTGCTTTACTCCTGGTGCAAAAAATTCAAGCAGTTCAGTTTGGTGGTTTGATGGTTTGTGATCATCCATCTTCCTCTTGATTATATTCCAGAGGTTTTCAATTTGGTAAAATCAAAGAAACTCATAATTTTTAAGTGCTCTCTTATTTTATTTTTTTTTTTTTATCCCAAAGCTGTATGCTGGTTGGCATCAATGTATACTCTTACCTAGAGCGATTTACCTTAGCCAACTTTAGCCAACATTCCAGGTTCATTGTCATGTGGAACACAGCACAGTTGAGTGCTGCTGAGTGCTTATGAAAACTTACAAAACCTGATTTTGTCCACAAAGACCTGAAAAGGACCAAAAAAAAAAAACACACACACGATGGGTTTGTTTTATGCACTAAAAGCTGTCTGTGGTTTTAAAACATTGTCTCTCAAAACTGGACGAACTTTCTTTGCAGAGCAGCTTTAGTTCAGTGACATTTAAAAACTTGAAACATTTCAAGTCCAACAGCATTTCATTAAGGTATAGGTCACGACTTAGACTGTATAACATTCCATGACGAGTTTCCTCTTTCTCATTTTTAACCACAGCGTAGAGGACAGTAATTTAGACACCACAAAACATCGTAAGTGCTTAACGTTTCCTAGACACTCGTAAAATGTTGAGTAAAACTGGTTCTACATGTTTTTACAGTCAGACAAGACAAAATATAGCTTTTCTGTCAAAAAAAACGCCATCCATTAAGTGTTTTAAAGGCATAAAGGATGTTTACACAGAAAACTGGGTTATTATCTTATTTTAAACTCACTGTGGAGTGTTGGAGTGGGTTGTCAAGCATTTACAACATCAAAGGGATTGAAATCATTTAATAATAATTCAGAAATAATAAGGAATGCAATAGTTTACAAATTTACAGTAAATTTAAGTCAATTTAGGACCCTTTTATTTCATTTAAAACCTTTCATGACTTTTTAAGGACCCGCAGGAACCCTGTACTATGTTCAACTGGATTATTTGATTAGATATAATCATTAAATCAGAACTGTCTAGTATAGATGCCACACCCAAAATATTTAGCTATTTAGAAAAAAAATATATACAGGGTTCTTGCTCCATTTAAAAGTCAGATTTAATGCTTTTTAAGACCTCAATAAATAGAATTTGAGGCCCAAAAATGTAGTAAAAACTTCTTAAGTAGAAAATAATTTATTGTATTGAAAATTTAAACTTAACGATTCCCATTGTTATCTACTTTATTTATCATTTTTGTTCCATTGTGCTGTAGAACATCTTAGCATGTTAGCTAACTCAGCGCTAATGTTAGCTAGCTCTCTGCTAACCCTCGGTTCTCCCCGGTAACACAGCTAACTTGCCGCTAACGTTAGTAGGTTAGCTAGCTCGCCACTAATGTTAACTCTGCTAACCATAGCTCTCTCCCTGGTGACGTTAGCTAGCGCGCAGCTAATGTTAGCTAGCTCTTAGCTAACCTTAGCTCTCTCCCTAGTTACTCGCTGCTAATGTTAGTATGTGCTTTCCCACCGGCATTAAATGGAATACCTACAGCAAATTTACAGTAAATTTAAGACCTTTTTATTTAATTTAAGACCTTTTATGACTTTTTAAGGACCCGCAGGAACCCTGTATTATGTTCAGCTGGATTATTTGATTAGATATAATCATTAAATCAGAACTGTATAGTATAGATGCCACGCCCAAAATATTTAGATATTTAGAAATATATATATATATTTTAGAACAACAGCAGTTTTAGTAATATTAATAACAGCGTTTGTGTTAGCTATTAGCACCAGCGCAGGGTAATATAGATGATTTAGCTGCTAGTTCACTAGCATTAGAACCAGTGCCAGCAGGAGGGCAACTGAAGGATGCACAATATCAGCACTGGAAAAAAAGAAGATAAAAAAGACATAAGAGCAGAAAATGTGAAAAATCGTAACTGTGGCAACAATTGGGAGACAAAATTAAGTGATAGACCAACACAAGGTAGCACATTATTATGAAATGGAACAAAAACGCTTTTTTTTAAAAGATGGACCAAGATGGACCATTCGGAGCCAATGTTTTTTATTTTACTTTTTTTTTTCAAGACATTGATAATTAGCTATAGTCATTTACAACAGTCTTACACTGTTCAGTTATGTGTTAATTATTTATTATAATTATTATAAACAAGATTAGTGTGCATACCCCAATGTGTTTGCGTTTGAAGGCGTAGTGGTGCTCGTGGCTGGAGTACTAGTGGGAAGACTCCTGAAAAAAAAATTGATAAAGATACAGTAATTATTATTATTATTATTGCAGTCTGTTAAAATGCGGAAATCATGAAATACTTCTTTCCTTTAAGTGATATGTACTAGTGCATCTCAAACAATTAAAATTTTGTTAAAAGGTAACTTAATTTCAGTAATTCAGTTAAAAATGTAAAAAAATAATATATTAGATTATGTATTATAGATGTATTACACACATAATGATCTATTTTGAACATTTATTTATTTTATTGTTGATGAGTGTGGCTTACAGCCAATGAAAAACCCAAAAAACGATTTTATGATATACAGGGTTCGTACGGTCATAAAAAAAAACAGTAAAGGCATGGAATTAAAAAATAATAATAATATAAGCTTTGTAAAAATAAAAATACTCAGAAAGTTTTGGAAAAGTCATGGAAAATGTCTAAAAATTGTACGGTCATAAAAAATTGTCTTGAAGGCATGGAAAAGTCATGGAAAAATCATGGAAATTTATTGGTTAAAAAATGTATGAACCCTGTATGTAAGATGAATTGGTACTTTTGGCAGTGTGGGCAGTGTGCCAAGTCCTGCTGAAAAATGAAATCCGTGAATGAATCTCCATAAAAGTTGTCAGTAGCAGAGGGAAGCTGTAAGATATGAAGTGCTGTAAGATTTTGTGGGAAAACGAAACTGCACTGACTTTAGACTTGATAATAAAACACAGTGGATCAACACCAGCAGATATCAGACATGTCTCTCCATCAAACCATCACTGATTGGTGGAAACTTTACACTAGACCTCAAGCAGTTTGGACTGTGTGTCTCTCCACTCTTCCTCCAGACTCTGCTCCCTTGATTTACAATATACATTTTACTGATGATCAGTGATGGTTTGGAGAGACATGTCATCTGCTGGTGTTGATCCACTGTGAGATACTGTAGACCTAATCTGAAATGGGTGTTTATACCTCGTCACGCAGGGTTGAATTTGAGCACCCAGAGAGACACTGATGTTCTTCACTGGAACTGTGGGGCAGGGCAAGGTGTCATTCTGAAGCAGGGGTGAGATATCTGACCATGCACACACACACACACACACACACACACACAACAACAGACACAAAAAATATTGATGTGAGGCGGCGGAGGAACCGTGGGTCCACCCCAAGCCAGGACCCACACCCCCGGTCTGTCCCAGCTGGCCATCGTTGGACCGGGTCCGGTTTAAAAACCTTAACTCAGTTATAAAACACAGAATAAAGAGACTAGAACCAATCAATTCGTTGATTTAAGTTTGTTTTGGGTGTGGTGGAGGTCCCTGTGGTTTTGTCTCGGTGTGCTTCTGAACTGCCTGTTTAAAATATATGCAGTTAGGTCCAGAAATATTTGGAGAGTGACACAATCTTCATGATTTAGGCTTTGCATGCGACCACAAGTGATTTGAAAATGAGAGGCAATTGAAGTGTGAAAACTTGTACAAATTGAAATGTTTCATGTCCTCTTTAAAGGGTAAAATGAAGGCCCACCTGTCATGCTGATGAGAACGATGAGGTCTCCACCTTTGATAAACTGCATGTCACCCAAATGTGTTGAATCAATGATGGCATAACCCATTGGTGTAGTAACATTCACAGTCTCGCCATAGATTATTTGTTGAGTTCCGACTTCACTCGGCCGGCCCCACACCAGCTTACCTCCTAAAATAAAATGTGGAATGAAAGTAATTGCTTAATACTAAACTGCTCAAAAGGATGTGACAGGATCAAGTCAATGCACAAAACTGATAATGGAGAAACATAAAGCAATGAAGTTTGAGTGTGATAAACAATAGGGGTGAAACAATTACTCGAGTTAATCGAGTTACTCAATTTTAAAAAAATTGTTCGAGTAATTTTCTGTGCCTCAAGGAATCGTTTATTTCATTTTAAAACCCAGAGCGTCGTAATTTCGAACTGACTGCTTTTAATGTGTCGACGCGCTTAGCGTTATTAGCGTCTATTTGAATAGAGACAGAGATTATGTAATCAGTAAACCCCTTTGACTTGGTGGTAAAAGAATGCAGCGTGCTTATCCAACACTGGCAGGTCTGGCAAAGTCTCTGCTGTTCAGAAGCTAAGATGCACAACATAAAGTCAATATTTATGCCTCTTTTAACTGACTAATACTCTATATTTGATACCTAAAAGAAATCCTAAGTTGAAACAATTTAACTTAATTTATTCAATTATTAATTATTAAATCATTACACGTGGCATTTTTAATTGCTCTTTAGGCAAGCAACTATGTTTTATCTGATTACTCGATTAATCGAATTGATTGTTCAGTAGAGTACCTGATTGCTAAAATAATTGATAGCTGCAGCCCTAGTAAACAATAAAACGTAAAGATTATGTTTTCGAAAACGGTGAAATTTATTCTGCATTTCTCACCAATGACCAGATTGGGGTCCGTTGTAAAGCTTCTTTGTTTCGATGCACGGTTTCTGATATCGGGGTTCTGGTCCAGCAAGGTGAAAGTCACTTGTCTCCATGGGCAAGGCCACTGCAAACGGTCATCATAGATACCAGACACCAAATTTATACGAATTTCCAAGGTATTAGAATTCAGAAGCAGCACTAGATAAAAGCGATAGCCTTCGGGTGAGTAAAACAGTGGGCTGTACACAAAAATGTGTTCTTTCAAGGTCTCCATGAAGTTGTTGATCTGCCATATGCTATGAGGACACTCTGTCTCCGACAGGTTGATATCATCCACAGAGAAACCTCCTCTGGAATATCCGTTCCCTTTCCGTGCCTCAAATTCCACCTGGAACGTCTTACTCGCGTCCAGTGGCACGAGGCGGAACTGCCAGTGATCAGTGGGAGATCCTGGAAAAAAAAAAAATTTTTAATACATACAATACGTCAATTTATCAGTTTTTTCCCTGTTAACAAGTACCCTGTTTATAACCTGCTTCATCATTAACCCTTTTAAGCCTAGGCTGTTTTGGTGTGTTTTTTCTCTATTTCTTGTCAGTTCCTCTTTTTCAGGTCTTATAACACAGTAATTATTATATCAGACAGACACATGCCCTGATCTCTTTTACTCCAGAAGACATACGGCTGCTCAAAAATAACAATACAATCATTTAAAATGTAAAAGGAAGCAGAATTGTTATATTTTCCTGGAACTCATCATGTTTTGGTCAAAATTACTTTTTTTTTTATGTATGAGACTTTAAATATATTCACACTTAAGATATGTTTTCAAAAATGGTTAGACTAGAGTTTATATGAGATGAAAGCAAAAGAATATTGATGATTTGAGATCACTACATGGCTTATTAATTATTACTTTGACAAAAGACATGGAGAAACAGCATCCGGCGGAGTTATTTTATATTTTTGATAATCACATTAAAACAATCCTGACATTTAGAGCAGCCTATGCCTTTCGGTATTTTGATCAGGACACACAAAGTAAACATATATTATATTGTATCATATATATATATACAAAAATTTAAACTTTTTAGTCTAAATAAATAAAAAATGTTTAGTAAAAATGTGCAAGTAAAATAATGAAAACTATATAAAGTAGTGCGCACACCATACCATAAAGCTTTAGTTTGAGTAAAGCAGGTAGTTTCAAACTTTTTTACACTGTGGACACTTTTGAGTCTGATATTTACTGATATTATTTGGTTTGAAACATCATATAAATATATTTGAAGCACTAAAGGTAAATATTAAATATTGGTTGGGGAAGGAGATTTCTCACTTTTTTAGGTGTTTTTCTCTCAATGGGTTTCTTGTAGATTTAGCTTTACCGCACTGGGATGTGATCACTATTTTTAGAAAGAATAAGCTCCGCCCTTTCTAACCATATATGGATTATGTTTACTTGTGAAGGGATTCCTGAGTAATTATATATATATATATATATGTATATATATTTCACTTGTTAACCAGTTCACTCACCTGTAATCTGGTCCCTAAGCCTGAGGGTTCCTACAGTATCATAAGCACTCTGGTACTCTCGGATCCAGATGTTGAGCTGGTCGGTCTCATTTCCACTGTGATAGTAGAAGAACTCCAGGCACTGGACATTGCAGGATCTGCGGGGGGTCATCTCTCTGCTCTCCAGTCGACCCGAGTCTCCAGGCTGTCCAGTCTTCGTGCTGAAGTGCATGAAGAACGGCGGCTCTGTGGAGAAAAAAATTAATTAGCAGAAAGCTAACACTATGAGCTAACACTATTTTAGCCATCTATAGATAGGCGATCCCTCAACCAAGCACAAGCCATTCACTCTGCTGCGTAATTTAGGGCATGTCAGCGTGTCTTTGCTATCATAACGACTGGAAAAGTATGCCTTGTTACTTTGTTCCATGGGGAAGGGTTACAGTACAAAAGCCTTAGTATTGGATGTTTTTTTTTTAGTTTGTTGACTATTTTGCTATCTTGGATTTGACCCTTTGATTATGTCTCATGGTTCTGCTTGTGTCTCACCCATGTCTGGTCTGTTTGCTTACAATACATAAGTCTTAGTCAATACATTTTTGTACAATTTTGTGCTTGAGTCGGGAACCAAAAAGCTGAAGTAGATTGTTTTTTTTTGTTTATATATAATTCTATAATATATTTCTAATTTTCTCCAATTTTCACCCAATTTATCTAGGCCAACTGTCTCGCCCATTCAGTATTTCCCCCCAGCCCAAGTGATGCCACAACACAAGTAGGGTGAAGACTAGCACACGCCTTCTTCAAAACATGTGACACAAGTCAGACTCCGCCTCTTTTCCAGCACAGCGACTCTGGTGGTTCTGATACATCAGCTCACAGACGCAGCCTTGTGCTGATCCACATCACCCTAGGAGTGATGAATAGGGGAAAGAGAGAGCGCCATCTACTGTACTGTACCCACCCAGAGAGAGCAAGGCCAACTGTGCAATTGTGCTCTCTCAGGGCTCCGGCAGCTGATGACAAAGCTGCAGCAATCTCCCGATCATAGTGGCAAGACATAGTGAACCACTGGAATTATGACCTAAAACACTTTAATAGAATAATGAATTAAATTCAGTATTAAACATACCTGAGGAAATGTTGTTTATGTACAGAGTAAGATTATCTGAAAGGTAACAAAAACATATCACGTTTTAATACTACAGTTCATTGAAACTGGTACGGTAACATCTAAAGACATTTGGCTCTACATTTGGAAACATTACCCCTGGGCGGCAGGTTGGTATGATCACTAGATGGACCTCCAGAAACGTTGCTCACAATCTCCCAGTTACTAACATTAGCAGAAGAGCAGTTAGCCATCTGGCAGGTGCCGTCTTTGAAGCTACAGCGGTCCAGAAAGGAGATGGATTCATCTGTTAAAAAGTTGAGAGTTGAGTACTTTTTGTCAAAACACCACAAAAATATATATTATGTATCAGGGTCAGACCTGCTTTTGATTACTACAAAAGACCATAAAAATACATACTGCATTTATAAAGGTTGTAGAGTTCGACTGCATCCAAAGGGCTCAGGTCATAGCGCTGACCAATGAAGGTTTGGAACTTGGCGTCTTTAGCAGTGATGGTGGGTTTACTTGTATTGCTGAATTCGTATTGTCCATAGTGCATCAGAGACATGTAGTTATAGGGAGTTCCCTGCACGGTGCTTTCATCCTCGCTTACTTTGTCAAAGTTGTTTCTTCTTTCTGAAATCAGAGCACACATACACTTTTGTAAAATGTACTAGCGCATCTCAAAAAATTACTCAGTAGTATATATTATATATATATGTATTTTATTTCTTTTATTGTTTATTTCTTTTATTGTTGATGATTATGGCTTTCAGCCAATGAAAACCCAAAAATCAGTGTCTCAGAAAATTATATTATAAGACCAATTGGTACTTTTGGCAGTGTGGGCAGTGTGCCAAGTCCTGCTGGAAAATGAAATCCACATCTCCATAAAGTTGTCAGTAGCAGAGGGAAGCTGTAAGATATGAAGTGCTGTAAGATTTTGCGGAAAAAACAAAACTGCACTGACTCTAGCCTTAATAATAAAACATAGTGGATCAACATCAGCAGATGTCAGACATGTCTCTCCATCAAACCATCACTGATTGGTGGAAACTTCACACTAGACCTCGAGCAGTTTGGACTGAGTGTCTCTCCACTCTTCCTCCAGACTCTGCTCCCTTGATTTACTTTAAATGAAATGTAAAATTTGCTGATGATCAGTGATGGTTTGGAGAGACATGTCTCAACATCTGCTGGTGTTGGTCCACCAGATTTCATTTTCCAGCAGGACTTGGCACATTATGTTTCACTATGTATTAAAATGCTATCATTTCTTCAGTCATGTTCTGCAGAAAAAAAACGATTTTTGAAACTTGAAGAAGAAGAAAGAATGTTTAAGACTTAAGAAGAAGGTTAAGGTTTAGGAACATGACAGTGACCTTCAGGGATGTTTTCATAATGGATTGTCACGTAGTCGTCTCGATCATATCGGCTCTGTTCGTGGAAGAAGCCCAGACAGTGAAGAAACTCGTGCTCCACAATACCAACATACCCACATCCAATTCCAATAGAGAGCTGCTGCTTCCCACCGTTCCTCCCGATATACGACCAGCACCTGCAAAAAGAGATTTCAGCAGATTTTTACTAAAGCTGTTGATTGTCACACATGGTTTTAATCAGGGTGCGAATTATACAATGATGATTAGGGGTGTCAAGTATTTTTTCTGTAACATCACAGCATGTAAACGATAAATCCATTACATCAGCTAATGTAGCACTCCTATAACACACAATATCCTTTGTAGTCATAAATAATATATTTTACAGCAAAATCCACAGTTAATCCTGCAAAAACACACACAATGTGATTGGTTGCTATCTTTTCCATCAGTTTTCTAGTCATTTAATTTGAATTCATATTCTACAGGGTACAGGATATCTCCCACAAGAATCATTTGGTATTTAATTCTAAATAAATAGAAAATGTAACTAAAAATCTTGGAAGAAAAGGCTTTTGTCGCATCTCATCCACATACTTTGACAATGGGACTTCAATATTAAATGTTAAGAGGGAGATGTAGGAAAGCATTTATATTGCTTGGCTAATCCTAGGTGGTTGCTAAGGCATTGCTATGGTATCCGTGGTGGTTGCTATGGTGTTGCTAAGCAGTTGCTAGATGGTTGCTAAGGCGTTGTTATGGTATCCATGGTGGTTGCTAGAGTGTTGCTAAGCAGTTGCTAGGTGGTTGCTAAGGCGTTGGTATGGTGTCTGTGGTGGTTTCTATGGTGTTGCTAAGCAGTTGCTAGGTGGTTGCTAAGGTGTTGCCAGGTGGTTTCCAAGGCATTGCTATGGTATCCATGGTGGTTGCTATGATGTTGCTAAGCAGTTGCTAGGTGGTTGCTAAGGTGTTGCTAGGTGGTTCCTTAGGAGTTGCTATGGTATCCATGGGTGTTGCTATGGTCTTGCTAAGCAGTTAAACAAAGACCTGACGTGAACGACGCCCACTTTAATCATTCTGTTCTCTTCTGTTGTTCAAGTTGTGCTACCATGTCAAACCGTGCACCCCTAGTGTTTATTTAAGGTCTCGGTAAAACACAGAATCAACCGGAGATCCCTTTTAAACCTACAGTTGTAAGCTGTAAGCTCTGCCTGTGGGCGGTCCTGAGCCGTGGTGGGCGAAGCCATGAATTCACTGGTTGACTTGTATTTCTGAGGCTTTTTTGTAGTAGCTACTGCAGACAGTGGAGGCTGAGAAACAGTTTCATATGCAGCATCCGTATACAACTCAGCAGAATGAGAGGTCTAAGAGAATTAGGATATACCTTTTGCATGCTTCTAGTCGCGCAAGGCATACTTTTCCTGTCGTTACAACAGCAAAGACGCACCAACCCAAAGTCCAAAGTTTTTTTTCCAAAGCATTTGGCTGGAGTTCTCTCGAATCTCTGCCACAGATCTTCTTCATACCAGGCTACATACAGGGGTTGGACAATGAAACTGGTGAAACACAATGAAACACCTGGTATTAGAGCACAATAATTGATTGTGGTGACGGACAGTTCTGGTGGAAACAGGAGAGTTGAGGTGCACATTGAATTCTGCGTGATTTGATCAGCCGTGGTTTTATGTTTTTTTAATACAATCCGGGTTGGCACCCAAACATCCCTTTCAGACAGCTTCCTCTTACAGCGTCCACAGTTAATCCTGTTGGATGTGGTTGGTCCTTCTTGGTGGTATGCTGACATTACCCTGGATACTGTGGCTCTTGATGCATCACAAAGACTTGCTGTCTTGGTCACAGATGCTCCAGCAAGACGTGCACCAACAATTTGTCCTCTTTTGAACTCTGGTGTGTCACCCATAATGTTGTGAGCATTGCAATATTTAGAGCAGAACTGTGCTCTTACCCTGCTAATTGAACCTTCACTCTCTGCTCTTCCTGGCGCAATGTGCAATTAATGATTAAAGATTGAACACCAGGCTGCTCCAATTTTGCCATGAAACCTCCCACACTAAAATGACAGGTGTTTCAGTTTCATTATCCAACCCCTGTATGTAAGCTACGTCTGTTATGTTCTTGCCGGAGAGTGGCGTGACAAGAGCCACATTCCTTGTGTGTCCAAGGTGTTGCATGTGAACAATCAGGTTTTTTTTCTTTACTAATAATAAATTCAAATAACAGATGACAGAACGACAAATTCTAATACATATAAAAATAATTCTTCTTTAAATTATTCATTTAAAGCCCTATCTGGAAGTAATTAGAGCCTCAGGGGGTCCTGGGGTCATTTTCTCTGTGATTTTATTCCAGTCCAGAACGACCATGTACGTGTTTTTCTCAGACGTCCTCTGAGAGAAAATTACAGGCTGAGTTATCTACTGTTTTTCTCAGAACTCACTAAACGTGGTCCGGACGCACATCTCTGAGTTTTGTCTCCTCGCGTTTAATAAAAATACTGTAGCTATTTGTCCACTGCCGCGCACCGTAATTACTCTACACTTTGGGAACGCAACGGTGTCCACAGAGATCCATATAGTAAACACAACAGCGGGTGGAAATGGAGGAGCTACTGAACCTGATGATGTCATGTGACCGAGAAAACCTAAAAAACTCACTGGACCTCCTTTTTTTTTAACTGCAGTCCTGATGCAGGAGTTTTATCACTGAGTAGAAGTAGAAGTAGATGTGATTAAATATGTACACTGTACCCGGTTTGTGCTTCCACAGAGACGTAGTCGGTTTCTGTTGTCCGCGGCTTAAAGTCGATGCATCCTTTCAGTCTCAGCTGCTCGAAAGCTCTTAAAATAACTCCTTTGTCGTTTATGCCTGAATTAAATATAAAAAAAAACATAATAATAAGCTTCAGCAATAAAATCACATAAAATAGTTAAATGAAATATGAATAAATATGTAAAGTTCTTACTCAGGCTGTTATTCAGCACATAGGGAATGTACCCATTCCACCGGTACTTGTTACCCAGAATTGCATTCTTTGTAAGCGGCTTGTCCTAGTTTATAACAGGTTGAATTATTAGTATTATTATTAGTAGTAGTAGTATTATTATTAACACTTACTCATGAGTTATACAGGTGCATCTCAAAAAAAAAAAATTAATCATTGAAAAGTTAATTTATTTCAGTAATTCAGTTCAAAATGTGAAACTCACATATTATATATTATATAGATGTATTAAACACACAGAGTGATCTATTTTTATTTATTTTATTGTTGATAGTTGATTTTATTGACTTACAGCCAAATAAAACCCCATAAAAATCGGTGTCTCAGACAATTAGAATATTATATAAGAGCAATTGGTACTTTTTGCAGTGTGGGCAGTGTGCCAAGTCCTGCTGGAAAATGAAAGCAGATGACATGACTCTTTATCCAAACCATCACTGATTGGTGGAAACTTCACTCTAGACCTCGAGCAGCTTGGACTGTGTGTCTCTCCACTCTTCCTCCAGACTCTGATCCCTTAATTGATTTTTTTTTACAAATGAAACGTAAATTTTAAATTTACTGATGATCAGTGATGGTTTGGAGAGACATGTCTGTCATCTGCTGGTGTTGATCCACTGTGTTTTATTATCAAGTCTAAAGTCAGTGCAGTTTTGTTTTCCCACAAAATCTTACAGCACTTCATATCTTACAGCTTCCCTCTGCTACTGACAACTTTTATGGAGATGCGGATTTCATTTTCCAGCAGGAATTGGCACACTGCCCACACTAACAAAAGTACCAATTGGTCTTAAATAATATTCAGATTTTTCTGAATTTTTTCTTTGTTTTTTTTTTGGAGTCATAACTGTGTTAAACTTGTTATAAAGCAAAATACAATTATATTATACTGTGTGATGAACTTACCACCACCATGATATCTCCTTGGTAAAGGTTTAAATCTGAATGAACATCAGATGGTTATTTATCTCAATGAGATTTATTAAATGGTTTCTGGTATTTTGTGTAAAACTGGTTTATATTATAAATCATACTGAGAAATAAGTTGGTTTACCTTTGTTTATTTCAAAGATGTCCTTAAATTCACCGTCTATACACAACAAAACAGTAGAAAGCAACATTTTTTAAATTAAATTCTTTCTTTTCACTTATTCTGACACAGACTGTGCCCTTTTCACTATTTTCGACTGACGTGACTAATATTCGGTGCATCCTTAAAATATATGTTTAATTAGAATATATTTTATTAATATTAAAGGCACTGATTTAATCGTAATTTCTTTTGTTTAAACATATATTTAGACAAATAATTATTAAATATATTTAACAGCCCAGATCTTAAATGATTAGGTCAGACATTGAAAGTGCCTTTTTAAGCATCCTTATAAAATTTTTAAATGTATTTTATTAATATTGAAGGCGTTTACTTAAGTGGTAAAACATCATTATTCTTCTTGGTTTAAACATATATTTGATAGAATTGTGATTATTAAGCATGTATTTCTCCAGGTTTTCATTCATTTTGCTACTTTTTACTATTTCACAAATTAAACAGTCTACAAGTTTTTTGTGTTGCTTCTCAATTTAAAAGCAATTACCACATAATGATAAATAAATACAGAAAATATATTAATTAAACATATTTAACATCCTTGAACCTGAATTATTTGGCCTTTTCACTTATTCAGACATGAAAAGTATTTTTTTTTTGTTGCTTTTTTGACTTAACTGAAACTGAATAATATTTGGCGCATCCTTAAAAATATATATTTGATTAATACTAAAGGTATTGGCTTAGATATATTATTTATATATTTTTTTCCTGGTTTCATTTACTTGACAATAAAATGGTCTGAATGTAATTTGTGTTGCTTCTCAATTAAAAATCAACATTATTATGAATATATAAATATATAAGTTTATTATATTTAACATTCCAGAGCTTACATTTTTTTTTTTTTTTTTTTTTTTTTACTTATTTTGACATTAAAAAGTGCCTTTTATTTTATTAATATTGAAGGCATTGATTTAATAGATAAACATTACTCTTCTTCTTGTTTAAACATATATACATGGCATGAAGTGGAATGGAATGACTGTTTACAGTATTTCTCTAATATAATCTAATGGTGATCTCAATACTTATAAGCTTACCTGTGAGTGTTGGTGGGGGCTAAAGAAGAGAAAGTGTTAAAAAAAAGTCAAAAATTTACATTTTAAACACAGAAACCGGATTTAATTATAAAACAATATATAGTAGAGTATATAAATTTATATAGTATTACAGTACACTCACCAGTAATGAAGCAGCCAAGCTCAGCAGGAGGACAAATGGGAAAGCCATTGTCCCTAAAAAAATTAAAGAAAAATGTACAAAAAATAGCTTATATAAGATACAGCACTTTTAAAGAGATGCAGATTTCATTTTCCAGCAGGACTTGGCATACTGCCCACACTTATATATATATATATATGTGTGGTCAAATTCTAAATTTTAAGCAGGTTTTTTCCAGGTTTTCATTAATTTCACAAATTGTATATTAGTTTCACATTTTCAACTGAATCACTGAAATAAAGTAACTTTTCAATAATATTATAATTTGTAATTGAGCCATTTGTAATGATTGATAATGTCTCAACTGGTGTCAGATAAAAATTAATAGTTGACTAATAATAGACTTTCTGCTGTATTAAGTACAAGTACTGCTATTTAATGTGCCCTTATTGTTAAATGTGGCTTTTTGCAAAACATTTAAATTCTAAAAAAAATCATAATACATCTGCATTTTACTTTCATAATATAAGTTTTATCCAATAAGGCAGATTAAAACAGATAGAAATACAAATGTCACAAACCTGATCAGCTGGACGACGCGTAGAAAAGCTCACTGAACCTCCGTAAGCATCTTATTTATATTTCCTCCACACCCACACAGGTAAAAGCCTGTCTTATAGAACAGCACAAACGAGACCTGATGTTGCTTCCTCTGCATGGGAAGAATGTACCTGTTTCACTGGTATGAGAACCTTTAACTATGATACAGTAATTACATTATAGTACATTATAGCTCTTTATATGGTGACATGAGTTGGATTTCACTGACCACAACCAGGCCTGATTACTGCCAGACCTGTAGAATCAAGAAATCACTTGATTTTCAGTGAACTTGTCTGACAACATGAAGCAGATATAAGATCTTTAAGTCTATAAAAGCTTACAAAGTCATATCTAAAGCTTTGGGACTTCACTAATGGAGAAAACATGGAACACTGGTGAACCTTCCCAGGAGTGACCGGCCGATCGAACAAAATTACTACAAAAGGGCATGAATAACTCATCCAGGAGGTCACAAAAAAAGAACCAGAACAACACTTAAAGAGCTGCAGGGCAGACCAGCCTCAGTTAAGGTCAGAGTTAATGATTCAAAAACAAGAAACAGGTCCGTCTTACATTTACCAACAAACATCTTGATGATCTTGATTTCCAACAGTTTAAAGCATGTACAGTATCACAGTACTAAACTAAGATGTCAAAAGTGTTGACATTCATTCATCTGTAGGTAGAAGTTTAGATGCTAGTGTTTAATAAAATACTTCTGTAGAAGTTGAAGAAGTATCGACTCAAGCTTTTTTCTTTTTAAGTAAAAGTGTTTAAAAAAAAAAGCACTGGTTTCAAAACTAAAATTAAAACGTACTAAAAGTAAAAGTAATGTAAGGGGAAAAAATAAAAAACATTAAGGAAAACAAAACAAAACCTAACCTAAGTAGCTAGCTTATCAATATCTGACTGGTAGAGCTTATTTACACCCGGCACTAATGTGTGTTTCATATAAAGATCTGTCTATAATGTATCTGTATCTATCTATTTAAACAGCACATTAACAAGAACATATGTTTCATTTTGTTTTCTAATGTTAGCCGGTTCATACTGCTTTATCATCATTAAACTGGCTTGTCTTGATGCACCTACACACATTCCAATGTGATCTCACTATTAAAACATCCAGATACAGTGGCTTGCCAAAGTATTCTTACCCTTTGAACATTTTCACATTCTGTCACAGAAGTTCAATATGATTTAGGTCAGGATTTTGACTAACACATGATTATTCTTTGTTCTAAATCATTTCCCTGTGGCTCTGTAGCTCTGTATGTTTATGGTCATCGTCTTGTTGGAAGGTTAATCTCCTTCCCAGTATTTTACAGCATCCAACAGGTTTTCCAGGATTCTTGCAGGATTGTTTACATTACATTACATTACATTTGGCAGACGCTTTTGTCCAAAGCGACTTACAATAGTCAAGTACAAAAGTAATAGAAGTTAAAGGTAAAAACATATTTATATAGGGCCTAAGGGAGGTCAAAGGGAAATAATGGAATGGAGGAGTGAAGGAGGGGAAGAAGAAAATTAGGTTAGAATTAGTTAGTTAGAGGTGTTAGGAGAGTAAGTGCTCTTTGAAGAGTTCTGTCTTCAGGAGTTTATTAAAGATAGTGAGAGATTCTCCTGATCTGGTAGTAGAAGGTAGTTAGTTAGAGGTGTTAGGAGAGTAAGTGCTCTTTGAAGAGCTCTGTCTTCAGGAGTTTATTAAAGATAGTGAGAGATTCTCCTGATCTGGTAGTGGAAGGTAGTTAGTTAGAGGTGTTAGGAGAGTAAGAGCTCTTTGAAGAGCTCAGTCTTCAGGAGTTTATTAAAGATAGTGAGAGATTCTCCTGATCTGGTAGTAGAAGGTAGTTAGTTAGAGGTGTTAGGAGAGTAAGTGCTCTTTGAAGAGCTCTGTCTTCAGGAATTTATTAAAGATAGTGAGAGATTCTCCTGATCTGGTAGTAGAAGGTAGTTAGTTAGAGGTGTTAGGAGAGTAAGAGCTCTTTGAAGAGCTCAGTCTTCAGGAGTCTCTTAAAGATAGTGAGAGATTCTCCTGATCAGGTAGTAGAAGGTAGTTTGTTAGAGGTGTTAGGAGAGTAGGTGCTCTTTGAAGAGCTCTGTCTTCAGGAGTTTATTAAAGATAATGAGAGATTAGACCAGGAGTATATTTTCTGTAGTGACTTATAATACAATCAGATGTATCCTCAGATATTAAGCAAACATGCTTTGAGTTTAAGCACTGCAGAGCTTTAGCCAGTATTTTCTTATTTGAACTGTTTGAATTGATACTTCATGGTGGTGGTGTGTGATCAGTTTTTCTTAAAATTGCACAAAAAGGAATCTTGAAACGTTTTTTTTTTTGTACAAATTTCAGACAAGAAACCTGCTGTTTATTAAGCTTTCGTAAGTCTTTGGAAAGAATGATATACAGATATTGCAGTTAACAGTCAAGATGAGGACTAAATGATTAAAGTACACAAATGTAATTGAAAACACCACATCCAGCTAAATGATTTAATCAGATATGATCAATTAATAAGAACTTTTAGAGCTTAGATCGGGCCCAAAATATCGAGCCCCAACGGCCCCGCCCTATACACCTTTAATATGAGCCTGAGCCCGATTTAAACCCGACATTTTTTTGAGTAAGTAAAGCGTTAAAACTGAGCTTTTAAAAAAAACATTTTCGGGTTGAGCGAAATCTGTTCAGAATGCTGTTAATTTACATTGCAACACTGAAGAAGCATAGACCTAAGAGCAGTGTTATCTCCGAAATGTTAAAAGTCTGAAAAATACAAGAATAATGTCTGAATAAATTTCCCTGCAATCTAACATAATTTAACATGGTTTACGAATAGAAAACACTTTCTAAACAAACTGTTTTATATTGAGCTTATAGCCTAAGTGCACAAAAAAAACCCACTTTGCAGTATTATGACTATCACGTCATAGATTTATATGAAGTTCGGGTCGGGCCTTGGGTCGGGTTGGGTTCTGGCAGAGATTCTAAGCTCTAAGAACTGTACATACAGTGTTGTGCAAATGTTTTTTGGCATTTAGCATTACAATCCATACAAACAGCAATTATACAAAAAGCCGAGCTTTTACGGCCCCATTTTTCTTAATGAAACATCTCCTAATCTCTCCTCTTAATCTGAGTTTAATAGAGTTATTTTTAGTTCTCATCATATTAATCAACACCTGGTTTGGTACATTGGTAAATTTGGTAAATCAGGTGAGCTGCTGACAGAACTCAACATAATATACAGTACATGCTGGCTGAGGAGCATCCAGCAGAAATCTGGAATCTCTACATTTTGTTCTTCAGCTCGGCTCACAGGATATAAATAGCATACTTCCTTGTTACGTTTTATTGTATGCAGGTTTATTTGCATCTGTTTAAATCATAATTGCTAAGAAATCATAATGCTGAGATGAATGGATTAGTGTCATTTGCCTTGGTGCCTTAAACTCTTGCACAGTACTGTACATTCACATTATTGGTGATTTGTGATTGGTTGATTGTTAGAGAAAGTGGTAAAGCAGCAGTTTTAGTAATATTAGTAACAGCGTTTGTGTTAGCTATTAGCGCCAGCTCTGGCTAATATAGAAGATTTAGCTGCGAGTTCACTAGCATTAGAACCAGTGCCAGCAGGAGGACGACTGAAGGATGAACAATATCAGCACTGGAACAAAAGATGTCCAGACACTCTCTGAAAAAAAAGAAGACAAAAATAGTAATTAGAACATTAGAAAATTTGAAAAAATTGAAAAAATGAATTAATTGTAATTGTGGCAACAGTTAAGAGACACTGAGAAACCAGTGAAAGTAATAAATCAACACGAATGGCCCGATCATACACCCTGTTCTAGATGCGTCGTGATGCTCTTTGCTATCTTACACCCCGTCAACAGTCTATTTTTTAGAGTTCAGGAAAAAATATACACAGATAAATTTCAGGTAAATATCTGGCGTGTTTCTATTATATATTTTGATGACAGAAAACGAAACACAGGAGCGCCACTGACTGATTAAAACCCTGAAAACAGTCAATCATCAGAGTCCATTCCTATAGGTAGCAGAGCTCAAACCCAACTTCTTCCAACTCAACACTAAACAGAATAAATAATAAAATACTGTAAACATCGCTGTTCCCTTAAATAAATGAGCTGCTGGTGTACCTTCACAGTGTGCACGCTCAGGTCAGTATCTGTCTCTGCTGAGACAAAGCACAAGTCAGAGCTTACCCGGCTCTTAAAGGGAATTTAACGCAATTTGACACACTGATTGGTTTATTTCACGTTACGCCCAAAATTAACCACACCTATGATTAACTAAGAGAATGGATACATGCCTTTTCATGTTTCGAGCATGTTTTTCACCCTCGCCATACAAGAGACACACCGACACGCCCTGAATCCAGCTGTGTGATGCACAATTGACCAGTGTGCAATACACGGTTAAAATATGGCCCGAAGTAGCACATCATTTTAAAGTGAAACTAAAAATTGTGTAAAAATCATGACATGCAAAAGTATTCAGCCCTTACTTGAGACACCATTTGCTGCAATTACAGCTGCAGGTCTTTTCGGGTTTGTCTCTACCAGCTTTGCGCATCTAGAGACTGTGATTTTTGCCCCATTCTTCTTTATAAAACAGCTCAAGCTCAGCCAGGTTGGGTGGAGAGCATTTTTACGTCTCTCCACAGAAGCTCAGTGGGGTTTAGGTATTTAGGACTTTGACTGGGCCATTGTTACACACGAAAATTCTTTTATTAGGTTTTAAAATCTAAAATCAAAGCCATTCCACTGTAGCTCTGGCTGTATGTTTGGGTCATCGTCTTGCCGGAAGGCTCCAGGCTCCAGCCTCCAACGAATATGAGTATGAGTACTTTTGCAAGCAACTCTATAGCATCGGTTGTATTACACAACTTGCAAATTCTTTACCGTAGAGACACTGTAGATTTTTACAGCTTTTGTAGTACTTTTTTTTTTTTTGAAGTATAACTTTTGTCTAAATGCCTTTTTGGATCAAGTATAATATTAATATATTTAAGTAGCGAAATTACTGCTTTATTTGCATTAGCATTTGCTATTATTTAAAACTGCATCCTATTTCCAGAAATAAAAAAATAGCTATAGTCATTTACAACAGTCAGAGTCTTACACAATTCAGTTATTTGTTAATTATCTATTTTTAGTAAACACGATTAGTGTGCGTACCCGTTTTTGTCTGAAGGTGTAGTTGTGCTCGTGGCTGGAGTTCTAGTGGTAAGACTCCTAAAAAAAAGTTGATAAAGATTTAGTAATTATTATAATTATTACAGTCTGTTAAAATGCTTAAAATACTTTTAAGTTTGCCTTTAAGTGATATGTACTAGTGCATCTCAAACAATACAAATATTGATGAAAAGTGACTTTATTTCAGTAATTCAGTTCAAAATGTGAAACTTGTATATTATATAGATGTATTAAACACAGAGTGATCTATTTTTATTGTTGATGATTATGGCTTATAGCCAATAAAACTCAAGAATCAGTTTATTATACAAGACCAAAACGGTACTTTTGGCAGTGTGTGGGCAGTGTGCCAAGTCCTGCTGGAAAATGAAATCTGCGTCTCCATAAAAGTTGTCAGTAGCAGAGGGAAGCTGTAAGATATGAAGTGCTGTAAGATTTTGTGGGAAAACAAAACTGCACTGACTTTAGACTTGATAATAAAACACAGTGGATCAACACCAGCAGATGACAGACATGTCTCTCCAAACCATCACTGATTGGTGGAAACTTCACACTAGACCTCGAGCAGTTTGGACTGTGTGTCTCTCCACTCTTCCTCCAGACTCTGCTCCCTTGATTTTCATAAATGAAATGTAAAATTTACTGATGATCAGTGATGGTTTAGAGGAGAGACATGTCTGTCATCTGCTGGTGTTGATCCACTGTGTTTTATTATCAAGTCTAAAGTCAGTGCAGTTTTGTTTTCCCACAAAATCTTACAGCACTTCATATCTTACAACTTTTCACTGCCAAAAGTACCAATTGGTCTTATATAATATTCAAATTTTCTGAGACATTGATTTTCTTTATTTTTTTCACTGGCTGTAAGCCATAATCATATATAATCAATAATAAAAGAAATAAATGCTTAAAATAGATCACTCTGTGTGTTTAATACATCTATATAATATATGAGTTTCACATTTTGAACTGAATCACTGAAATAAATGAACTTTTCAATGATATTCTAATGTATTGGGATGTACTAGTAGAGAGAGTTATTTCAACAAAAGCAGGACTGTAGCAACAAATGACCAAGAAGAATGTTTGAAACAACAAATCTTAAATTGGCGTTTACCTTGCAACACATGCTTCCTTTTGAGCACCCAGAGGGACACTACTGACGTTCATCACTGGAACACTGGTGCAGGGCAAGGTGTCGCTCTGCTGCAGGGGTGAGAGATCTGACCATGCAAACCACACACACACACACACACACACACACACACACACACACACACACACACACACACACACACACACAACACACAAAATATATACAGTTAGGTGCAGAAATATTTGGACAGTGACACAATCGTCATGATTTGGGCTCTACGTGCCACCACACTGTGTTGAAATCGAAAATCGTTTAATTTAACCCTTCCCAGAGGTGGAAAGTAATGAATTACGTTTACTCACATTACTGCAATTGAGTGGATTTTATGAGTAATTTGTCATTTTTAAAGTAGTTTTTAAAATAGGTAATTTTACTTTTACTCAAGTACATTTTGACACAAGTAATTTACTTTGCTACATTGGAAAACTCCCAATTACTAAGTAAAAAAAGAATTACTGGGGGAAAAAAAAATTGGCGCCGACGCACGGATGCTCGTGCGTGGAATAACGAGGCAATAGCGTCCTCACGCAATAAAAAATTTGCCCCGCCGGACAGAGCTGTCAGCTTTCAAAACTTCCACATTAAACCTGCAAAAGCAAGTGGTGTATTTTTATAATTTTTTTTTGTATGATTTCATGTTTTTTTATGATTATTCCTTAAGTTTTTATTGGAAACATTAAACAGTCTGCTTGAATGTAAAAAAAAAACATGTAAATAGCAGTTAAAGCACAGCAATGGCAAGTTAAAATATAATAAAAACTGTAAAACTATAAAAATACAGTTTATAGTCACCTATATGACCATAACCTTTTAACAGTAAAGAAAAAAATTAATCATAGAAACCTATGCCTCTTGTTCTTGAGAATGTTTTATGGGATGGTCTGATCAAATACTGCCTGAAAGGTCTAAATTATTATGTGGAATAAAAGTTCATTAAAAACATTTACTCAAAGTACATTTTAAATTGAGTACTTTTTTACTTTTACTCGAGTAGATTTTTAGCACAGTAAAGGTACTTTTATTTAATTACAATTTCAGTATTTCAGTACTTTTATCCACCTCTGACCCTTCCTAATATGTTTATTTGTCAGGAACACCAACCAGGTGTTCCAGGGTCAATTTGATCCGGTGCATGTTTGAATATCCAATTAATATCCAAAATAATAATTATCCAAAATAATATAAAAAAAAAAAAATCCAAACAAGCAGTGTGAATATTTTATTACTTACTACTTGCTAATTATTCTTCCTTACCTCTAAGAGGTAATGGTTTAATCAGGATAATCACTCGTTTAAAAAAAAAACACATTTTTTTTTAATGTTTCACTACTTTACTACTTTTACAAGACCAACATATTATACATAATAGCTTTACATAACATTAAAGCAGAAGTTTTATACTGAAAAAATCTTTTTTTTTATTTTTCCTAGATCTTCAAACTTTTAAACTGGTCAATTTGACCTGTAACATAACAGGAGGGTTAAAGGGGTTGAACCAAAAATATCTTATGAGACGTTTAGTATTTACAACTCTATTATGTTGAGAATTCTTTGCAGGCAGTGACGGCCTAATGTCTGAAACTCCAAACACTGGGTTTCCTCCTTTATGACGCTTTTCCAGGTCTTTACTGCAGGGTTTAAAACTTTCAAGTGTTGCTGGTTTGTGGGTCTTTCTACCTTCAGTTTTGTGAAGCGAAAGCAAGTAAAATGCTTCTTGATTAGGTTCAGATCCAGTGATTGACTTGTCCAGTGCAGAATATTCCAATTCTTTGCCTTAAAAAATTCCTGGGTTGCTTTAGCAGTATGTTTTTGGTCCTTGTCCATTTGCACTGTTAATCAATGTTCAATCAACCTGGCTGCATTTGGTCGAGTCTGAGCAGAAATTAAATCCCTGTACACTTCAGAATTCATCCTTCTGCTTCTGTCTTCATTTTCATGTCACATTTTCAATAAACACTAATGACCCAGTGCTATAAGAAGCTTTGCACGCCTATACTAACTACCACCACCATGTCTTACATAGGATGTCGTGAAATTTGTCTTGGGCCGTTCCAAGCCTTCTCCATACTTTCTTCTACACATCATTTGGGTACATGCTGATCTAAGGCTTCTTTAGATTTAGATTTAGATCTCTGTTTCTATTAATGATTTGCTCTCATGAAGACTTTTATTTTTATTGTAAACTGGGATACTGATGCATCTACTTTCTGGAGAGTGGTCTTCACTTGGGTGGATATTTTTTAGGTTTTTTTTTTCACCATGGAAAGGATTTTGTGATCATCCACCACTGTTGTCTTCTGTAAATGTCCAGGACATTTTGAGTTCTCAAGCTTAAAACCGCACTCTTTTTTTCCCCAATGTTTGTTTGATTTGGCCACCCCTAACATCTCCACTGTCTCTCTGATGGATTTCTTCTTTTTTCAGCCTAATGATGGTCTTCCATTTCACTTCCATTGAAAGCTCCTTTGACTGCATGTTGTGGGTTCACAGCAACATCTTTCAAACGGCTTCAGACCATTTATCTGCTCGACTGATGACAGATTAATGAGGGAATAGAGCCCAAGAAATAGCTTTTGAGACAATTCATCCAATTACTTTTGAGCCGCTGAAAGGAGGAGGCTTTGTTAAAAAAATGGTTGTAAGTTCTGAACGCTTCAAAGGATATTTTTGTTCAACCCATTTAAATTAAACCTACTGTAAAAGTCTTCAACTGCATCTAATTTATTTAATTTCAAATCCAGTGCGGTGGCATGGGCCTAACTGTATAAATCCACCAGCAGAAATGAAACTTGGTGGGTAGTCATGTCATATTGGAGTGATTCAGTAATTCAGAATGGTGACCCTGAACATACAGCACTACAGAACTACAGTGGAGTGGTTTAGATCAAAGAATATTCATGTGTTAAAATGACCTGACCCGATAATACGTGTTGCTTATTGTCTTGGGTGCATAATATTATACTGGAATGGCAAAAGTCATGGGACAGGAACAAGTACTGTGTCACATGTTTATGTGGATTTCATATTAGATAGGGTAATATGTTTAAATGGTAAAATGAAAGCCCACCTTGCATGCTGGCGAGGATGATGAGGTCACCACCTTTGACAAACTCCCTGTCACCAAAATGTGCTTTATCCAAGACAGTTGGAAACCCCCAGAAGACTGGTGATCCGGCTTCACTTGGCCGGCCCCACACTGGCTTTCCATCTAAAATAAATTGTAGACAGTAAAAGTAAATTGTTCAATACCAAACTCCCCAAAAGGATGTGACAGGATTGATGAACAATAGAAAGTAAAGATGATGTTTGTTAAAACAGTGAAGTTCATTCTGCAAGGTCTCACCATATAAGGTAGTTGGGTCCGTTGTAAAGGTTGTTTGTTTCGATGCACGGTTTCTGATATCGGGGTTCTGGTCCAGCAAGGTGAAAGTCACTTGTCTCCATGAGCAAGGCCACTGCAAACGGTCATCATAGATTCCAGACACTAACCGTATATAGAGGCCAATACTGCTAGGAGTCATTAACAGATGTAGCTGAAAGCGATAACCTTCCGCTGAGTAATACAGTGGACTGAACAGATATTGTGCATTCACAGTTTTGTTCCAAGCCTCCATGAAGTTGTTGATCTGCCATATGCTATGAGGACACTCTGTCTCCGACAGGTTGATATCATCCACAGAGAAACCTCCTCTGGAATATCCGTCCCCTTTCCGTGCCTCAAATTCCACCTGGAACGTCTTACTCGCGTCCAATGGCACGAGGCGGAACTGCCAGTGATCAGTGGGCGGTCCTGATATTGAAAAAAAATATAAAAAATGTACAATGTCAGTTTATCAGTTTGTTTCCTGTTAACAAGTACCCCGTTTATTACCTGTGTATTCAAAGGGAAGGAATTGGACCATTCGCTAGAGTGCTAAGAACATTAAAAAAATGGCGTTTGAAAACTGAAGTTTGTGACTGCATCCAGAAACTTTTGCTTCTCCTCTCCTCCCTTTCTTCTCCACCTCTCCTACCTCGGAAGAAAATGGAGAAATCAAGGAGAGGAGAGAAGGAGCAATAGTAACTAGGGAAATGGGAGAGCTGAGCTTCCAATAGGATGTTGACTATTGATTAACGGAGCCAAACGCAGACATGTCTCTCCAAACCATCACTGATCATCAGTAAATTTTACATTTCATTTACATTAAATCAAGGGAGCAGAGTCTGGAGGAAGAGTGGAGAGACACACAGTCCAAACTGCTCGAGGTCTAGTGTGAAGTTTCCACCAATCAGTGATGGTTTGATGGAGAGACATGTCTGTCATCTGCTGGTGTTGATCCATTGTGTTTATTATCAAGTCAAAAAAAAAAGTCAGTGCAGTTTTGTTTTCCCTCAAAATCTTACAACTTTGATCTTACAACTTTGATCTTAACTTGATGACAACTTTTGTGGAGATGCAGATTTCATTTTCCAGCAGGACTTTCCAGCACAGTGCCCACACTGCCAAAAGTACCAAGACTTTGTTTTTTTTATTGGCTGTAAGCCATAATCATCAACAATAAAAATAAATAAATGCTTAAAATAGATCACTCTGTGTGTTCAATACATCAATATAATATATGAGTTTCACATTTTGAACTGAATTACTGACAAAAAAATTGATAACTTTTCAATGATATTAACATTTCTTCAAATGCACAAGTGTATATTAGATGCCACGATTTAATGTCACCAAAAATGACAAGTTTCACTGGCTTATCAGAAACTCACCTGTAATCTGGTCCATAAGCCTGAGGGTTCCTACAGTATCATAAGCACTCTGGTACTCTCGGATCCAGATGTTGAGCTGGTCGGTCTCATTTCCACTGTGATAGTAGAAGAACTCCAGGCACTGGACATTGCAGGATCTGCGGGGGGTCATCTCTCTGCTCTCCAGTCGACCCGAGTCTCCGGGCTGTCCAGTCTTCGTGCTGAAGTGCATGAAGAAAGGCGGCTCTGTGGAGAAAAAATTAAATTAGCAGAAAGCTAACGAACTGTGAGCTAACACTTTTAGCCATCTATAGATGGCTAACCAAGCAACCAAGCACAAGCCAATCTGCAGCATAATTTAGGGCGTGATCAGCGTGTCTTTGATATCATAATGACGGGAAAAGTATGCTTTGTAACTTGGCATTCCGAAAAGGGGAAAGGGTTAGACTCATTAACAAGAAGAATGGTAAAAAAATAAGATGATTTAGATGATTGTTGTTGCATGGCTCATGGGCTTGGTAGTGGGGGGAAAAGTGGACCTGACTACCCAGGGCCTGAGTAGGACGAGGGGCTCAGGAAAATCCAGATTTATTATATATATATATATATATATATATATTTGGCATGTTTTTGAATTGGGCCCTCCAATTAACTATTTTTTTTATTTATCTTTCAAATATATTGATACAGTCATATGAAAAAGTTTGGGCACCCCTATTAATCTTAATCATTTTTAGTTCTAAATATTTGGGTGTTTGCAACAGCCATTTCAGTTTGATATATCTAATAACTGATGGACACAGTAATATTTCAGGATTGAAATGAGGTTTACTGTACTAACAGAAAATGTGCAATATGCATTAAACCAAAATTTGACCGGTGCAAAAGTATGGGCACCCTTATCATTTTATTGATTTGAATACTTCTAACTACTTCTGTAAGCACGCCATAAACAGCACAAAAGCACACCTCAGGCGACTCTGTTTGTGGAGTGCTTGAAGAAATGGCTTTTTTCGCATCACTCTCCCATTCAGCTTCACCTTGTGTAAAGTGCGCTGTATTGTTGACCGATGCACAGTGACACCATCTGCAGCAAGATGATGCTGCAGCTCTTTGGAGGTGGTCTGTGGATTGTCCTTGACTGTTCTCACCATTCTTCTTCTCTGCCTTTCTGATATTTTTCTTGGCCTGCCACTTTTGGGCTTAACAAGAACTGTCCCTGTGGTCTTCCATTTCCTTACTATGTTCCTCACAGTGGAAACTGACAGGTTAAATCTCTGAGAAAACTTTTTCTATCCTTCCCCTGAACAACTATGTTGAACAATCTTTGTTTTTAGATCATTTGAGAGTTGTTTTGATGAGCCCATGATGCCTCTCTTCAGAGGAAATATATTCTGTGTCGCCTGCAAAGGCGAGCTGAATAAAATAATGTTCCACTTTCAAAAGCATACCTGAGGAAATGTTGTTTATGAACAGAGTCAGATTATCTGAAAGGTAACAAAAACATATCACGTTTTAATACTACAGTTCATTGAAACTGGTACGGTAACATCTAAAGGCATTTGGCTCTACATTTGGAAACATTACCCATGGGCGGCAGGTTGGTATGATCACTAGATGGACCTCCAGAAACGTTGCTCACAATCTGCCAGTTCCCAGCATTAGCAGAGGAGCAGGTAGCCATCTGGCAGGTGCCGTCTTTGAAGCTACAGCGGTCCAGAAAGGAGATGGATTCATCTGTTAGAAATGAGTTAGAGTTACTTTCTGATATCCTGACATAACAAAAAGCTTGATTTAGTTAAGTTTCCTTCTCTTTATTTCATAATATGTACCAAAAGTGTAGCATGTGGAGTATACACTTCCAGAGTATACATTTACAAGTATATTTAAATATGGAAGCACTAGCAGGTGTTTACAGTTTTCCCCAAAATTGAAATCAACATTAATCACATTTAACTCTAAACACAAATTTAAAAATAGTTGTGTACTTTGTCAAAACACCACAAATATATAGCTAAATAAAAAACAACAACAACAAAAAATACTGCATTTAAAACCATGCTTTTCTTCTCAAAACTCAAAATTTCTTCCACCGACTCTGCTCCCTTGATTTCCAAATGAAATGTAAAATTTACTGATGATCAGTGACGGTTTTGTTGATCCACTGTGTTTTATTATCAAGTCTAAAGTCAGTGCAGTTTTGTTTTCCCGCAAAGCTTCCCTCTGCTACTGACAACTTTTATGGAGATGCGAATTTTATTTTCCAGCAGGACTTGGCACACTGCCCACACTGCCAAAAGTACCAATACTCTAAATAATGACCTACATATTCATTATTAATCTTTAAAGCCCCACTAGGTAGGATTTCCTTGATTTTTGATATTTTTAAAGAAGTAAAATTACAGCTTGAAACTCACTGCAGCGCTGCATTGAGGTGTAATAGGGGGAATAGCGGTGCTCTCGTGTCTGTGCTGGAGCTCCTCTGAGCTCAAACCAGACTCTGTAAGTTTTCCGAGGCGGCTGCGACCAACGCTCGCGAGAACTGCGACCTGCTTTCCGACCTTTAGTTCTAACAGTTCTACAAGCACTACTGGTTCATTCTTTACAAACTAACATACAGACACTTCGCCAGAAACTGGAAAGAGAGCGAATATGTCTGTGAAAGCCAGAAAACGAGAAAGAGAAACTAATCCGCCTGAAACATTTTTTACACTCTGCAACTGTAGGGGGAGCCCATGAGCACAAAATCTCAATCCTACCTAGTGGAGCTTTCAATATTAAGACAGTACTTCATAATAGTTATATAGTATAAGAAAAATATGAGATAACATCTTAAAATATTGACAAATAATTTATGTTCTGATGAAAAAAATAGGTAATGGATGTTTTTTAGAAATAGTTTTAGGATTGGGCTTTCTTAAAGCACTCACTGTTTATTTCCTTCCCAATAAATCCCACCCTTTACAGAAGCCAAAGGATGATCACAACTGCTTTTATTTATCTAGTGTCAGCCTTGCATTTTTTTGCATTACTGCAAAAGAACATAGAAATACATACTGCATTTATAGAGGTTGTAGAGTTCGACTGCATCCAAAGGGCTCAGGTCATAGCGCTGACCAATGAAGGTTTGGAACTTAACGTCTTTAGTGATGATGGTGGGTCCACTTGTATTGCTGAAATCGTATTGTCCATAGTGCATCAGAGACCTGTAGTCATAGGGAGTTCCCTGCACGGTGCTTTGCGCCTCACTTACTTTGTCAAAGTTATGTTTCTGAACTGAAATCAGAGCACACATACACTTTTGTGATAAGTATTCAGTAAAGTCTGCATTAAAACTAAGTTTAGCATGTATCAATCGCTATCATTTATTCGGACATTTTCTGCAAGAAAACGATTTTTGAAACTTGAAGAAGAAGAAAGAAGGTTTAAGACTTAAGAAGAAGGTTAAGGTTTAGGAACATGACAATGACCTGCAGGGATGTTTTCATAATGGATTGTCACGTAGTCGTCTCGATCATATCGGCTCTGTTCGTGGAAGAAGCCCAGACAGTGAAGAAACTCGTGCTCCACAATACCGATGTAGCCACACCCACTTCCAATAGAGAGCTGCTGCCTCCCACCGATCCTCCCGATATACGACCAGCACCTGCAAAAACAGATTTCAGCAGTTTTTACTAAAGCTCTGATATATGGTTTTAATCAGGGGCGTCCTTGGGCCTGGGCTTCCGGGGCTTTAGCCCCAAATCATTTTCCAGTAGCCCCGAATCGTTTCGCTCAGCTCAGCTGTATTATTAATGAGGAGAATCTCTTAATGGAAAATCTCTTAATGCCAATAGAAAGGAATTTGCTGACGTATATGTGCTACATTATCTGTTCTTACGAGGCTGCATTCCTTAAAAACAGATAAAATACATTCCTTCTCAAAGTGAAACTATTGAAACAGTAACAAATGTGACCAATCAAGTTTTATCTTAACTGATTAATGGATGTTCTATCTTGCATCTTACATTCCACTAAGAAAAGTCAGGTACCGTGGCAGAAAGCCAGTTTTATTGTGGTAAGAATATGAATAAGAACTCCAATACATCCAATACAATCCTAATCAATCATTCTCACTAGAATCCAGAGAGCCCTGACATTTAAAACAATATACATCGACTCTGCATAGCGTAGCAGCCGGCGCCAGAAGGCAGGCTATGCGGAGTCTATGTATATATATATATGTCTATGTCATTATCAGTACAGTAATGGTGGCGCTCGGAGCTAAAGCTAGTGTTCTAGGATGTAAACAGTGTTCTTTAATAAGCTTAATAAGTTATTAATGCCTCGTTTTAAATGTCAAAGCTCTCTGATTTCTAGCAAGCAGGTGTGGTGCTATTTTGAGCTGCTGGAAAACTTTGGAAAAAACTATTTATCAAGGTAAATTATGCCCCGTGTCACCCAGTCTGAAGGGTGTTTGGACAAACTGTGGGAGAACGAAGGTGTGCTATTCATCAAAGGTAAGGACTTTTTATCATGTTTTACTACAGCAAAAGTCCATTTTACACCAGAGTTCTCCTTTAAGAAGAAAATTTCAAAGTTTCTGAAAATGTGATTAAATATGTACACTGTACCCGGTTTGTGCTTCCACAGAGACGTAGTCGGTTTCTGTTGTCCGCGGCTTAAAGTCGATGCATCCTTTCAGTCTCAGCTGCTCGAAAGCTCTTAAAATAACTCCTTTGTCGTTTATGCCTGAATTAAATATAAAAAAAAACAATATAAGAAACTTCAGTGCAAGAGCAATAAAATCACATGAAACAAATATAAATTTGAAATATAAAACATAAATAAGAAAAGTTCTTACTCAGGCTGTTATTCAGCACATAGGGAATGTACCCATTCCACCGGTAGTTGTTACTCAGAATCGCACTCTTTGTAAGCGGCTTGTTCTAGTTTATAACAGATTGAATTAATATTATTATTATTGTTGTTATTATTATTATTATTATTATTATTATTATTAGGATATTATTCAGGATATAGACAGCTGCATCTCAAAAAAATAGGATATCATTATAAAGTTACTTTATTACAGGAATTTAGTTCAAAATGTGAAACATATATTATTATATAGATGTATTGCACACAGACTAATCTATTTTAAGCGTTTATTTATTTTTTATTGTTGATGATTATTTATGGCTTACAGCCAATGAAAACCCAAAATTAAGTGTCTCTGAAAATTTGAATATTATATATTATAGTGCAGTTTTGTCTTCCCTCTGCTACTGACAACTTTTATGGAGATGCGGATTTCATTTTCCGGCAGGACTTGGCACAATGCCCACACTGTACCAAAAGTACCAATTGGTCTTATTATATAATGTTCTAATTTTCTGAGACACTGATTTGTGGGTTTTTAATTGGCTGTAAGCTTCATAATAATCATCAACAATAAAATAAATAAACACATTTTGAACTGAATTACTGAAATAAAGTCACTTTTTAATGATATTCAACATTTTTTGAGATGCACCTGTAGATCCCGTATAGCCTCATAACTTGTACTAAACTTGTTATAAAGCAAAATACCATTATAGTATACAGTGTGATGAACTTACCACCACCATGATATCTCCTTGGTAAAGGTTTAAATCTGAATGAACATCGAAAGGTTATAAGCAGCGCTAATAGACTAACAAATCAACAACAACATTTATTAAATGGTTTCTGGTATTTTGTGTAAAACTGGTTTATACTGTAAATCATACTGAGAAATAAGTTGGTTTACCTTTGTTTATTTCAAAGATGTCCTTAAATTCACCGTCTATGCCTAATAAAACAGAAAGAAAGAGAGATGATTAAAGTGAAACTGAGACCTGTAAACTGATATCATGCAGTGAAAGCTTCCCTGAGCTGTATAAATATGCAAATAAGATTAATTATATACAGGTTTAATTTTAAACTAACCAAGATACCAGATGGCTGAATTCTAATGCTGAGCAAAATTAGATATTTGGTCAAACTCTGAATACTGAATACTAAATATAACCTAATATATTTAATATATATGCCATAACACCTATATGCTTACCGATAAGTGTCGGTGGGGGCTGAAGAAGAGAAAGCACAGGGGGAAAAAATCACATATTAAACACATATTAAAAAAAAATTGCTTTCAGCCTAAAAAATATATAATATATATTTTAGGAGTACTACAGTACACTCACCAGTAATGAGACGGGAGAGACAGCCAAGCTCAGCAGGAGGACCATTAGAAAATCCATTGTCCCTGCAAAAAAAAAAAAAAAGCTTAAATTAGGATATTTAAAAGAAATGTAATTACTACTACTAATTTAAAAATGAAGGTAAAAAATATATATATTGTTTATACCCAACAAATACAAGAGTATGACATGAGCAAGAAGCCTATTTGTACTTTAATGTTAAACCTATTTAACACCAATTCTTACATTTCTAATATACCTGATGTATAATAAATAGTGATACAGTTGTAATACTTATTAAATGTATTTGTATAATTTCACTGTAGGCATATTTAAAATATGGGGTTACACACATGAAGTAGTTTAAATGTTTAAATGTTACTTAAGTATATTTAAAATATTTCAATTTTAGTACAGTTAATAATAAAGTGGCCACAAGAACACTTTTTAGTGCTCTAAAGCATAATAATGCTTAATATACTTTAATCTACTTTTTTTTCACTAGGGTATGCAAAAATCATTAATCACAATTATTTATGGAATTTAAATATCTGATCTTACATTGTGAATACATATATATATTTTTGGAAAATTGCATTTGAAAATTTCACATTTGATTTAAATATAAATTCAACTTATCAGTGTTTCGCTTTTTTAATATAAGTTTTATCCAATAAAGCAGATTAAAACAGATTAAAATGCAAATGTCACAAACCTGATCAGCTGGACGACTCGTAGAAAAACCCACTGAACCTCCTCAAGCATCTTATTTATATTTCCTCCACACCCACACAGGTAAAAATCTGTCGCACTGACCAGCACCAGCGTGACCTGATGCTGTTTTCTGATTGGCTTTATGTACAAGGAAGGAATTTAACTGTTTCACCAGTATCAGGATGTTTATCTACATTACATTACAGTAAAGTGTTGATAACATGAAGCAGCAGTGCACTGTGCTGCACTGGATACAGTATACAGTAGGGGTGGGCGATATGGCTCTAAAATAATATCACGATATTTCAGGGTATTTTTGCGATAGCGATATACTTGGCGATATAGGAAAACAGAAAAGTAATTAATTAATTTCAGGAATATAGTATAAGAGTATAACAGCATAATCATAATGTGGCAAAATAAATAATATAGCATAAAGTAATATATTGCAGCAAAACATATTGCAGAATATTTAGTGCATGCATATAAACTGCAAACTAAAAGAATTATACAATAAATACACCTAAAGCTTCACAGTAAATAATAGACTACTTTTAAGACAGAACATCTCTATTATCACGATATGAATTTTTAATATCACGATATTTCTGTGTCACGATATATTCTATACGATATAATATTGCCCACCCCTAGTATACAGTAGATGCATCAACCTGACAGTATATGGTGACATTTTTATATAGATTTCATACAGATTTTCTATTCAATGCTATGTTTTTTATCTGCCCTAGTGAATAAAAAGTAGATTAAATTATACTAAGCATTATTATATTATAGTGCACTAAAGTGTTCTTGTAGCCACATTATTATTATTAATCAGTATATTTTATTCTTTTATACTTATTATACTTTAATTACAGTATAAAAATAGTACAAAGGTCTTACTTAAATTGTGCTAAGTGTATTGTAACTATTTTAAATATACTTAAGTAGCATTTAAACAATTTAAACTACTTCATGTATGTCACCCCATATTTTAAATATGCTTACAGTCAAATTATAATACATTTATATTTTATTATTACAACTGTATCACTACTTATTATACACCAGGTATATTAGAAATGTACTAAGAATTGATGTATATGTAATATATATGTGATCTATTTACATTAGAGTATTTGTATTAGATATACATGCTTTTTGTTCCTGTCTTTTGTAAGTAGCACACTTCTAGTCTTCTACTATACTTCGTTGGGTATAAAAATATATTTTAATATAATGTTCTACAATTTTAGCGTGTTACAAATTTATGTTGTTGTTTAACACTGTATCCTATAATTTACTCATATTTATATTTTCCTAATTATAATTACAGAGCACTAAAATACATTTTAACTGTCATATCAATGTAATACCTAAATATATATATACTACATATATATATATATATACTACATATATATATATATATACTACATATATATATTACATATATATATTTATATATTTTACATATTTTTACATTTTTCCAATATAGTAATTTAATTTACTTTTTAAAAAGTTGCATGATAAATTGCACTTTAATTGAATTACTGCAACAGTTGTTTTTAACACACTTTGCTAAAAATGTACCAAAGTATATTTGGAAGAAATTATTTTAAATTTTATATTGAATTACATTAAACTAAAAGTGTACCTCGTACTAATCTAATTTTAAAATACACTATGCTGTATGTGCTTTTTTAAAAGTATGATGAAAGTTTACTTTCAAACATTTGATAAAAGCATAATATTAATCTACTTTTAATATATTTTAGGTAATTACACAAATCTGTTAGTATATTTACAGCATACTCAGAGATTTCTGAATATGTTTTAAGTACAATTAAGTATATATATATATTTTCTTTTTTTACCAGGGTGTGCAGTATCTAAATATACACAGTAAAATAAACTGTGTACTTATACATATATACTATATACTGTACATATATACATATACATATACATATACTATACAGTCACAGTCACAGGCTGCTGTTTATTCTGTTAGTTTTTTTTGTATCTAAGCGAACATTAGACTATTTTAAAAAGAATTACTTGTTTTTATTTTACTATTCTAAAATTCAAACAGGAAAAAAAGTACGGACGTGTGCAGGTGTGATGGATCACAGTATAAACCAATAGGGAGTCGGAATGGTATAATGTTTATACTTCTCTACATCCAATCACAATCAGATTTTGGATGGGGAATTTAATAATCGAGATTAAATGAAATAGGAGTAACGTGTTTTTATAAAAATGTAAGGAGTAGAAAGTTCAGATAATTGTGTGAAAATGTAAGAATTAGAAGTAAAAAAGTGAAAATGTGTAATGAATTTTGTTTTCTGATGTCAGCAGGTTCATACTGCTTTATCATCATTAATCTGGCTAGTCTTGATGCACGTACTCACATTCCAACGTGATCTCATTATCAAACATCCAGATACAGTCACTTTCCAAAGAATTGAAATTGAAACTGTTTTCAAAGTTTGTCACGTTTTAACCATTAACTTAACTTAGCTGCAGGGCTTTTGGGGTTTGTTTCAACCAGCTTTCCACATCTAGAGACTGAGATTTTTGCTCCATTCTTCTTTACAAAACAGATGGAGAGCATCTGGGAACAGCAGGTTTCATGTCTTGCAGCAGAAGCTCAATTAGATTTAGGTCAGGACGTTGACTGGATCATTCTAACATATATATAGAATATTCTTTAATCCAAACCATTCCACTGTAGCTCTGTAGCTCTGGCTGTATGTTTAGGGTCATTGTCTTGTTGGAAGGTGAATCTCTTTCCAGTCTCAAGTCTTTTGCAGCCTCCAACAGGTTTTCTTGCAGGATTGTCATGTATTTATCCATATTCCATCCATCTTCCCTTCTTCAACTCTGTCCTTGTTGAAGAAAAGCTTCCCCACAGCACGATGCAGCCACCACCATGTTTCACAGTGGGGATGGTGTATCCAGGGTGATGAGTTGTGTTTTTTTATGCCTTTCAGTATGATATTCTTTAATCTGTATGTTTTTTTTTAATTATGTGTTTGTTTTATGAGAGATGTATCGGGACACACAGCTTTTAAATCTTTCCACTTTTATCTTGTCAGTCCACAGAATATTTTTCTAAAGTCCTGGGGGTCATCAAGATGTTTGTTGGCAATTGTAAGACCGGACGTTGTGTTATTTTGGGTCAGAAGTGATTAATTTCAGTAAACTGACCTTAGGCATTTAAGACCCCAAGTTCTTTAATTGTTGTGGGTTATTTTGTGACCTCCTGGATGAGTTGTCCATGCCCTTTTGGAGTAATCTCAGGAGACCGTAGCAATAGAACAATAGATCTCCACAGTCCCTACAGGCTGACCGTGCCTCTGATGAATAATTAAGAAAATGTGAAGAAGACACGTCTCCTTAAAATTTCATGATGGCAATGCTGATGAAGGAGACCCAGATTGAATTGTTTGGACATAATAACCAAGACATAAGGTATATTTAAAGGAAGCAAGGCGAGGCATTCAAAACCAGGAACACCAGGAACTGTTAAGCATGGTGGTGGTAAAATCATGCTTAGGTGCTGTTTTTGTACACGGCACTTAATGTCAGGTTTGTTCCAGAAAAACAACCAAATTATTAGCCATTCAAACTTACTTGCAATTGAGTAAATGAGTTTAAAGGCCGTATTTTAGCCATCTGTAGAGGCGCAGCGATCAATTGCAGATCATGCAGCTGGATTTAGTGCTTGAATGTGCTTGTGTGGCTTGGAATGAGCAAAAGGCATGAACTAATTCTCTATATTAATCATGGGTGTGGTAAATTTTGGGTAAAACATGAAATAAACCAATCAGTGTGCCAGTTGTCATTCCCTTTAAGAGTCGGGTGAGCTCTGACTTTGGCGCGTTCGTATTTTAACAGCGTGTCGCTTTTGTGCGTCTCAGCAGAGACAGATACTGAGCTGCTCGTTCATGCTGTGAAGATACGCCAGCAGCTCATTTATTTAAGGGAACAACAATTTTACAGTTATTTTATTCTTTATTCTGTTTATTGTTGAGTTAAAAGTTGACAACCCTGTTGTCAGGGTTTTAATCAGTCAGTGCACAGCGCACCTGTGTTTTCCGCCACCAAAATATATAATAGAAACACGCCAGAAATTTACCTGAGCTCACCTCACTTCCAGACCTCCACGCCAGACCATCAGTTTTCATCAGTAGATTTAATCCTAAACTCTTTTATAACTGTATTTTAACAGCCAAAAAAATGTAGGACATTATAATTAATCATGATATTTTAAATTCTGACACTTTAACATTTTAATGCAAATACATTTGTATTATTACTGAAGTGGAGGTCTAAAAAAAGGACTTCTACTTTTACTGGAGTAACAATTTACCTATAATATCTCTATTTTAACTCAAGTTCAATAATTTCATTATTTTCTTATCCACCTGATAAACATCTGTTTATTAACATCATTTAGTGTTTCTGTACTATTTATAATAAATACATTTATTAGCATAAACGTATAAAAAAACATCTGAACAAAGACAAACTTTAGACAAAATGATATGTTAATAGAGGCACTTTAATTTTTTATTTTAAATCTTCACTTCCAGAATAATAATTAATGACAATAATATATTATTATATATGTATTTAATAACCTGTAAAAATTAAAAAGAGAATTTTTTAAACCTCGGAACCCAGGATTACAGTCTTTATTTAATAAAAATAAAATATATTGATAAAATTTGTCTATCTATCTATCTATCTATCTATCTATCTATCTATCTATCTATCTATCTATCTATCTATCTATCTATCTATCTATCTATCTATCTATCTATCTATCTATCTATCTATCTATCTATCTATCTATCTATCTATCTATCTATCTATCTATCTATCTATCTATAATAGTGCTTCAATAGTGCTTTAGTATTAAGTTCCCATTTTAAAAAGGTCACAAAATCAATCAGAATTTTATTATTAATCAGAGTGATTGGTGATTGGTGTCTTGTTTCTGAGAGATAGGTTTGTAATGACTGTGCAGACTGTGCTGCTAGTTCACGAGCAGCAGGATCAGCGCCAGCAGGAGGGCGACTGACGGGTGAATGATGTTAGCACTGGAACAGAAGATGTCCAAGCACTCGCTAAAAAGGAAAAGAAAAGAGAAAAAAAGTCCTTATAAACAGATAAAAACCATCTCACAACTCACACTACTACTACACCACATTAGTGATAAAAATAGTGAACACTGAATGTCTATAAAAGCTGTTAAAGCAGGCAAGTCTGTGTTATGAATTTTTAGTAATTTTTGTGCCAAAATAATTTTGTGCAAAAAAAAAAAAAAAAATTAGCCAATAAAATTTTAAGAATTAAAATTAAAAAAATATGCTAGGTTACTTTAATATTTTTGCAGATATTAAAAAATAAATAAATTTGAATTGTGCCAGTCTTTGCTTTCATTTGTGTGTTTTTTAGTAATTTTTTTTCTGTGTATTTTTTTCTGGATTTTGCTGCTAAAAACTTTTGTTTGCTTCTGCATCATTTTTTAATTGTTCTATGAAATTTGAGCAAATTTTGTGCTAAAATAATTTTGTGCAAAAAAAAAAAGCAATTAAAATGTTAAAAATTAAAAGAAAAAATGAAGCAAATTCAAAAGACATTTTAAAAATAATACATTTAAATATACTTAGTTACTTCATTATTTTTTTGCAGTTATTTAAGTTTAAATTGTGCCAGTCTTTGCTTTCATTTGTGTGCTTTTTTCTGTGTATTTTTCTCTGGATTTTGCTGCTAAAAATTTCACTCCTGGAATCTCTCATTTACTTCTGCATAATTTTTTAATTTTTATATGAATTTTGAGCGAATTTTGTGCTAAAAGAATTTTGTGCAACAAAATAAGTAAAATTAGCAATCAAAATTTTAAAAATGAAAAGAAAAAAATTTGCAAATTCAAAAGACATTTAAAAAAGTACATTTAAATATACTTAGTTAATTAATTATTTTTTGCAGTTATTGTGCCAGTTTTTGCTTTGATTTGTGTTTTTTAGTCATTTCTTTTCCTGTGTATTTTTTTCTGGATTTTACTGCTAAAAAAACTTTCACTCCTGGAACCTCTCGTTTGCTTCTGCATAATTTTTTAATTGCCAAAAAAAAAAAAACAAATGTGCAAAAAAGTAAAAATAAATAAATAAAATTAGCAATCAAAATGTTACAAATTAAAAGAAAAAATTAGCAAATTAAAAAGACAGAAAAAATACATTTAAATAACCTTGGTTACTTAATTATGTTAATTTAAGTTATTTGAAAATGTTTATTTGAAATACTTCATTGGGTATAAAAATTGTAAAAATATTTTAATATACTGTACTACAATTTTTAGCATATAACTACTATAACAGTTGTTTTAATACAATTTGCTAAAAGTGTACAAAAATGTGTATTTAAAAGGTATATTAAATTACATTAAACTAAAAGTGTACTTCATAGTAGTCTAAAGACATTTAGAATACACTATACTCTACTTTTTAAGTATTTAAAGAGTATGATCAAAGTTTACTTTTTGAAACATTTGATGAAAGTGATGATTAATGTGCTTTTAATATATTTTAAGTAAGCGCATAAATCTGTTAATATATTTACAGCATGCTTAGACATTTCTCAATACGTTTTAAGTACTATTAATATATATATATATATAATATATAATATATATATAAAATCTCATGGACAGTTTGTACAGTGTTGGCTCAATAATAAGTCTTGTTGCGGCTGCTGCGCTTGTGCAGATCTCCTTATCTCTGCTCTCAGCATAACCAGCAATGCTGATTGGCTCTTTTCCTCTCATTCATGTTTCAGCAAGTGTCTGGTCTCCTCAATAATCTCAAGGTCTCTAGTGCAGATAGAGATGTAGATCATGTATAACAGGCAAAGTTTGGAGCTGTTTTGGTACCATGAGGGAGCCTAAACCATATTAGGCATGTGTAATGTTTTAACGTAATGGCTGATTGGTGTATATTTGCATATATAAATGAGACATTGTCACTACGTGTGGTATTAAAAAGTATTTCTGCTCATTAGATTATCATTAATTCCACAATGAGACAGTACCTTTCAGTTGGCTCAGGTGTGGGAATTTGCCTGGAGATAAAAACAGGAGAAAGATGTAACAAGGTTATTATGTATAGCTCCTATCAAATAATATAATCAAACTTTGATCCAATCAAAAAACAACTCATATTTGTACTATTTATACATCACAGACAAACTTATACCTCAATAATTGCACCTTTAAGGAATAGGTTATAAGTTTAGCCACTTAACACATTCAAACTGAATATTTTGGGATTTTAATGCTTTTTAAAAACCTTTAAAAGCTATCTCAGCACACATCAGTAGTTTTGTATATAATAACCAATCAATCAATAGTATTGCCTCTGCTTGCATTCAACCATTTGCGTCTCAGCGCTACCTCTAAACCCATACATCACCCAGTCCCTCTCCCAAATTAGCCCTCCAATTATTTTGGTCTTTTTTTTAAGAGTTGAGCTGAGGGTGAAGTCATTTATACGTCACAGGACAACTTAAATCTCAATAAAGTCATTATATGGCACCTTTACGGCACCTTTAAGGCATCAGTTTAGCCACTTAACACATTCAAACTGCATATTTTGGGATGTTAATGCTTTTTAAAACTGCTGTCTCAGCACTCATCAGATTTACTGTTGAGAACATGACCCATCTTCAGCACCCTCATAAAAAAAGGTACGTAGTCACCCTTCGACATTATAAGAGGGCATATAATGTAACTATATTAAATTATATAATCAAACTATGTTCCAATCAGAATACTACTTTCTATCTAAGACCTCTGCATCTGCTGAGAATAATAACCAATTAATAAAAATCTTGTAAAGAGTGATGGTGACTTTAGAATCACAAGCTGTTGTTGATACTGGAGAGCAGCTCATCCCCTCCAGGCTCTGCTAATTATTGGAATATATAGGCTGATATATAGGATGATTAAGACTTTAATGTGCCAGCTTTGGCAGAAGGGGAGCACAAAATTATATATATATATATATATATATATATATATATATATATATATATATATATATATATATATATATTCATAAATAGCTGAAATGTGTTTCTTAAAATTTGTCTAAACATTTCCTGACCTTTAATTTTTGCCTCTCCAGCAGCGCCCTCTCAGGTTTAACTATGCTGTAGGCGAGGATGATGTTTCTGTCTACTTTAGTACGCAGATATTCACAATATGCAAATCAGTCTATCAATAATAATAATACCGCCCCCTGCTGACGTCCAACCATCTGCTCATCATCTCATCGCTACCAGAGGCACACTGCTGCTGCTGCAGCTTAGCCAATCAGCTATTTCTTCCTGCTGCCCCACCTCTAAACCCATACATCACCCAGTGCCCCTCCAAAACTAATCCTACCATTTCTTTGTGTTTTTCAGCTAAATTCAGAGGATTTAGTGCCAAAACTGAGCTAAACACACAACAGAACTCTGTTAAAGCAAATACGGCAAGGCTAAATGCTAGCGGCTACAATTTTTTTTTTAGTTTTATTTTATGTAGGGTATTATAAAAATATGGTAATTAGGCTTGTTTAATGATATCTGAGCATTTTACACCCCAAGAAAAGTCATATTTTTACTATTTATACGTCACAGGACAACTTATACCTCAATAAATGCATTTTAAGACCAATTTAAGGCAAATTTTAGCCACTTGACACATTAAAACTGCATATTTTGGGAAGTTAATGCCATGTAATTATAATGTAATGGAGATTCACCGTTGAGAACAGGGAGCATCTTCAGCGCCCTTATAAGGAGGTACGTAGTCACCCTTCGAGATTAGAACGGGGCAGGGCAAAGAGTCACTTAAGAGCAGTCCTGAGATATCTGATCACGCCAACATGTAAAAAAACACACAAGAAAAAGTAGAAAAATATATATAAATAATAGGAAAATCAATAAATACATATGTATATTAGTGAATGCATAACTTAAAAATGGCTCTACAGGACAGGACAGGTAATTAGCTTTAAAATAAAAAATAAAAAAAATCAAAATAAAAGCCCACCTTGCATGCTGAAGAGAAGGATGAGATCACCACCTTTGACAAACTCCCTGTCGTTGAGGCGTATCTTATTCAGCTTTATGTTAAAAGACTTTGACGCAGTGACGTTTACAACTTCTTTATCAGCAGTGATGTATGGAGTTCCAACTACACTGGGTTTGTTCCACAGGTAATTATCCCCTGAAAGATAAAAAGCGTGTAAAATTGTTGTATCTTCAGTGAAATTACTTCAGTAAATCTTATCACCATGTTGTATAATTATAAAAACAATGTACAGATTAAAAAAATGTCCCAGGTCTAAAAACATTGAAAGTAAGTAAATTCAGGATAATAGGAAATTATATATATATATATTTTTTTTAAATAGCACCGTTTTACAGTCATGTGAAAATGTTGGACATTTTAAAACCATTGGAAACCATTGGGAAATTAAAAAATGTGGGAATTTGATCTCCATTTCCACATTTTTTGTAGACAGAGGTAATGTAACAAAACCTTTAAAACAGAACAATGTGTTTTAAACATTATAAATAAAATTGTATTAATAGAAAAGCAAAGCAAATATTTCTTTGCGTCTTTGCACCACTCTATGCCCCTATCACTAGCACTGTAAGTCCTTCAGGAGCTGTATTCCTGCTGTATTAAACCCATACATCACCCAGTGCCCCTCCAAAACTAATCCTACCATTTCTATGTGTTTTTCAGCTAAAATGAGAGGATTTAGTGCCACTTTAACTAAACCAGACTGATCTAAACACACATTGGCAAATAGGGCAAGGCTAAATGCTAGCGGCTACAATCCTTTCAGTTTCAGTCATTAGGCTTGTTTAATGATATCTGAGCATTTTACACCCCAAGCATATTTTTCATATTTTTACTATTTATACACCACAGGACAACTTATACCTCAATAAATGCATTTTAAGGCCAATTTAGGGTACTGGCCTTACTAGGGTTAAGGCCAGTATTTAACCACAGTCATGAAGGAGAGGTCATTTAAAGAACTGGTATGATGGATGATGTACTGTATAACTGATAATAAAGAGAGTGTAAAATCTCCATGGTCTCACCGAACACTTCTTTCGGGTCAGTGGTGATGCTGTCTTGGCTTGACATGCGCTGTCGGACGTCGGGGTTCTGGTCCAGCAGCACGAACGTCACTTGTCTCCACGGGCACGGCCACGGCAGAAGCTCATCATACAGACCAGAGACCAGCCTCACAGAGACGCTGATGATCTCCTCACTCAGCTGCAGCACTGCCTGATAGCGGTAGCCCTCAGGAGAGTAAAACAGCGGGCTGTACATGTGTCCGTCCGACGTGGAGTTCACTGCTTCCATGAAATTCCTGATCTGCCACACGTTATGAGGACACTCCGACTCTAAGAAGTTGATATCGTCCACGGAGAAACCTCCAGAGGAGGATCCGGCTCCCTTACGGCCCTCGAATTCCACCGAGAACGCTCCGCTCGCATCCAGAGGCACATAGTGGAGCAGCCAGCGATTAGTGGCAGGACCTGGAAAGTTAAAAAAGTATGGAGCTCACATGCCCAATTAATCAGAAAACAGTTCTTTTTGGTATTTTTAATGATGCACTCTCAGAATCAGAAAAATAATAAATAGTTTTATTATAAATGGTTGATTGAACATCAATCGTTTATATGTGTCAAGTGAATCTGTTTTTAAACAAATCATCAGACGAAAGAAATCAGAAGACGAAACACTTTGGACTCAAAAATCAGAAAGGTAGTACTTGGGTGATACTTTCTATCTTTTTAATTAATTGATCTTGAACATTAAAAGTTACATACAGTATACAGGGGTTGGACAATGAAACTGAAACACCTGTCATTTTAGTGTTGGAGGTTTCATGGCTAAATTGGAGCAGCCTGGTGGCTAGTTTTTAATCATTAATTGCACATTGCACCAGTAAGAGCAGAGTGTGAAGGTTGGTTCAATTAGCAGGGTAAGAGCACAGTTCTGCTCTAAATATTAGTGTGCAATGCACTCAACATTATGGGGGACATACCAGAGTTCAAAATGCTGGAGCATCTGTGACCAAGACAGCAAGTATTTGTGATGCATCAAGAGCCACTTTATCCAGGGTAATGTCAGCAAACCACCAAGAAGGACCAACCACATCCAACAGGATTAACTGTGGACGCTGTAAGAGGAAGCTGTCTGAAAGGGATGTTTGTGCACCTCAACTCTCCTGTTTCCACCAGAACTGTCCGTCACCACAATAAATTATTGTGCTCTAAAACCAGGTGTTTCAGTTTCATTCTCCAACCCCTGTATCACAAAAGTGAGTAGACCCTTTACACTTCTTTAAGTATATCTTTTCATTGGCATAGGAACCGTAGGGGATGCTTTTTTTAGGGGGGGGGAAAACATCCACCTATTTCTGATTGTTGTATTGGATGGTTGTTTTGGAAATTACCTGTAATCTGGTTCATATGTCTGACGGTTCCGATCACGTCCGTGTTGTTCACGTACTCCCTGATCCAGATGTTGAGCTGGTCAGTCTGAGCGCCGCTGTGATAGTAGAAGAACTCCAGGCACTGGATGTTGCATGCTCTCCTCCGGGTCATCTCTTTACTCTGCAGAACAGCTGACGCTCCTTCAGATTCATACATCGTACTGTAGTGCGCAAAGTAACCTGGCACTGCACAAGTCACAAAAATAAGAGATCATTTAAAAATGATGAGTTTCTTTGATTTTACCAAATTGAAAACCTCTGGAATATAATCAAGAGGAAGATGGATGATCACAAGCCATCAAACCACCAAACTGAACTGCTTGAATTTTTGCACCAGGAGTAAAGCAGCATAAAGTTATCCAAAAGCAGTGTGTAAGACTGGTGGAGGAGAAGAACATGATGCCAAGATGCATGAAAACTGTGATCTCCTAAAAACTTGATAAACTCTTAACTCTTTATGAATATGAACTTTTTGTTTTCTTTGCATTATTTGAGGTCTGAAAGCTCTGCATCTTTTTTTTTGTTATTTCATTTTCTCATTTTCTGCAAATAAATGCTCTAAATTACAATATTTTTACTTGGAATTTGGGACAAAAGTTGTCTGTAGTTTATCGAATAAAACAACAATGTTCATTTTACTCAAACATAAACCTATAAATATAGAGCAAAATCAGAGAAACTGATTCAGAAACTGAACTGAAGTGGTCTCTTTATTTTTATATATATATATATATATATATATATATATATATATATATATATATTAGCTATATATTAGTGTTGGGCAATACGACCAAAAATTAATATCATGCTTAATATCATGCTATTTTTTAAGATTCTGATGGTTTCACAGTATATCACGGTATTTTTATTATTTTATTATCACCAACAACCTTAACACGGCTTCCTTTACAAAACGTAATATTTTGAATAGTTCCATAAACACTGCAAATGGTCGTAAAATACTCAAACTGTAAGTATTGCTGTTTGTTGCTTGGATAAAAACACTCATACAGTGAGGAACAGCAGCAGGAGCTCTTCAGATAAAGCGCTGGTCTCATTTCTCTCCAGGCTGGACAGCGTAAGATGAGCATCACTTCAGTGTATTAGCTTGTTATGCTAACTGGCTAGCGATAGATAGCGAGCTGTATCTGCTTATGGTGGTGGTGGTGGTGGTGGTGATGTTTTACGCAGCACTCCGAAGCTCCTATAGTAAACAAAGCAGCACTGGCCTTTGCGTAATTAAACATCTTCTGTAAAGGACAGTCTGAATATTCATATATGAAATGTGCCACTTTAAAAGTATACCTGATGAAGTGTCGTTCATAGACACGGCAGGAACACCTGGAAGAAAACATTTAAAATATATAATTACATACAAACTAATAATGTAACACTTAAAGCAATTATTATTCTTAGTATTATTATTAGTAGTAGGATGAGTAGTAGTAGGAGGAGGAGTAGTTGTAAGAGTAGGAGTAGAAGTAAAAGTAATAGGAGTAGTATAAGTATTAGTAATAATAGGAGTATTATCATTATTATTATTGTTAATAATATTATTATTAGTAGTAGAAGTTGTAGTAATAGTAGGAGTAGTAGTAGCAGTAGTTGTAGTGGTAGTAACAGTAGTAGTAGTAGTAAAAATAGTAATAGTAGTAGTAGTAACAGTAGAAGTAGGAGTAGCAGAAGTAACAGTAGTAATAGTGTCGTTATAGTAGTAGTATGGATAGTATGAGTAGTAGAAACAGTGGTATTAACTATAGTAGTCGTAATAGTAGTAGTAACAGTAGTAGCAGTAGCAGTAATAGTAGTAGTTGTAGTAGTAGTAACAGTAGTAGCAGTAGCAGTAATAGTAGTAGTTGTAGTAGTTGTAGTAGTAGTAACAGTAGTAGCAGTAGTAGTTGTTGTAGTAGAAAGAGTAGCAGTAGTAGGAGTAGTAGTAGTAGAAGTAGTAGTAGAAGTAATAGTATAGTAACAGTAGTAGTGACAGGAGTAACAGTAATAGTAGTAGTATGGATAGAAGTAGTATTAACAGTAGTATTAACTATAGTAGTAGCAGTAGTACTATGGATATTATTTGTAGTAGTAATAGGAGTTTTAGTAGTAGTATAGATAATATGACTAGTAACAGTAGTAGTAATAGTAGTAGTAGCTGTAGTAGTAGTAACAGTAGTAGTGGCAGTAGTTGTAGAAGTAACAGTAGTAACAGTAATAATAGAAGTAATAGTAGTAGTATGGATAGTAGAAGTAGTAGTAACAGTAGTATTAACTATAGTAGCAGCAGCAGTAGTAATAGTAGTATGGATAGTAGAAGTAGTAGTAATAGGAGTTTTATTAGTAGTATAGATAATATGTAGTAGTAGTAGTAATAGTTGTAGTAGCAGTAGTAACAGTAGTAGTTGTAGTAGCAGTAGTAATAGTAGTAGTAATAGTAGTAGTAACAGTAGTAGTAGTAATAGTAGTAGTAGTAGTAAGAGTAGTTGTAGTAGCAGTAGTAATAGTAGTAGTAGCAGTAGTAATAGTAGTCGTAACAGTAGTAGTAGTAATAGTAGTAGTAGTAGGAGTAGTTGTAGTAGCAGTAGTAATAGTAGTACTAGCAGTAGTAATAGTAGTCGTAACAGTAGTAGTAGTAATTGTAGTAGGAGTAGTTGTAGTAGCAGTAGTAATAGTAGTAGTAGTAGTATTAGTATTAGTAGTAGGAGTAGTTGTAGTAGCAGTAGTAATAGTAGTAGTAGTATTAGTAGTAGTAGTAGGAGTAGTTGTAGTAGCAGTAGTAATAGTAGTAGTGGTATTAGTAGTAGTAGTAGGAGTAGTTGTAGTAGCAGTAGTAATAGTAGTAGTAGTAGGAGTAGTTGTAGTAGCTGTAGTAATAGTAGTAGTCGTATTAGCAGTAGTGATAGTAGTAGTAATAGTAGTAGTATGGATGGATTATTTGTAGAAGTAATAGGAGTTTTAGTAGTAGTATAGATAATAGAACCAGTAACAGTAGTAGTAATAGTAGTAGTTGTAGTAGTAGTAGTAGTAGAAGTAGGAGTAGTAGAAGAGTATTAGTAGTAGCAGTAATAGTAGTAGTATGGATGGATTATTTGTAGTAGTAATAGGAGTTTTAGTAGTAGTATAGATAATAGAACTGGTAACAGTAGTAGTAATAGTAGTAGTTGTAGTAGTAGTAGTAGTAGGAGTAGTAGAAGAGTATTAGTAGTAGTAACAGTAGTAGTAGTATGGATATTATTTGTAGTAGGAGTAGGAGTAGTAGAAGAGTATTAGTAGTAGTAGTAGAGTAGTAGTAGTTTCAGGAAATACAGATAGAAATGAAGATGTCACCTAGAGATGGCAGGCCGGTGTGGTCACTGTCGGGTCCTGTGTAAACAAATGAGCGCACGCTCCATTTGCTGTCGCACGCAGTCATCCCACACATGCTGTTATACCCATCAAAACTGCAGCCGTCCAGATAGGAAATGGATTTATCTGTGAGGAAAATGTTTAACAGCACATAATTAAAACACATTACATAATATCAGGACAAATAATAAATGTAGTGTATTAGACTTTTTACTTCTTACCTGAACTTTTTACTCCTTATATTTAAAAAAATAATAATAATATTAAATATACGTACTGCAGTTGTAGAGCTTGCTTAGTTCATAAGAATCCCAAGGGCTCAAGTCGTACTCCTGACCAATCACATTCTGGAACCTCGGGACTCGGGTGTGGATGGTGTTTCCGTTGCCGTTGGTGAAAGCGTCTTGTCCGTAGTGCATCACAGACGTGTAGTCATAAGGGGTTCCCTGTGTGGTGCTGGATTGCTCGCTCTTCTTGTCGAAGTTGTGCAACTGGGCTGAAACCAGTACAAACAGAAGCACAAATTAATTACATAGATTTACAAAACCCATGTAACCAAGTGGATTTCACGTCGTCGCCGATCACGATCATTACCAACCACTGCGCTGTCCACTGTGGGTGATAATGCCTTCTATGGCGTGGATTGAGGAATGTTAAATGCATGCACCGCTTCAAAAATGTATGTATGTATAATGGCCACTGTGTGTGTGACCATTTCAGGAGTGATGGTACGTAGAGAAAGTCTAATTCACATTTTTTAGTAGACCACATAAGAAGTGCATCCTTTCTATTGGCTCCTGGCATCATTTAAACTCCTTCTTAGCATAACTGTCAATTCATATTGACATCATATGTTGTAATTTTGTCAATATTTCTAGAATTTTCCCTCAGGGAACAATAAAGTATCTTTCTATCTATATGGCTAACCAGTGCTTTATTATAAGGGTAGTTAGCTTGTGCTTTCGTTTCTTTCTTTCTTTCTTAGATTAACCCTTGCGTGGTGTTCATATTTTTGTTACTCGTTTACTTTGTTACTTGTATTTAATTCAGCAAAATTAAGCAATTTTACATTAAAATGCTTTACACATGCTCGCTTCACCTAAATTGCAAGCAATATAAACAGCTTACATGGTTAATATTTGCCCTTTACCTTTCTTATGTTACATTTCTTTTAAAAAGTGCTACTCTTTTTTTATTAGTTTTTTAATAAAATGTAAAAGAAAATGAATTAAACTCAAGATATGAGTAGAAAATTTGTTTAGTTTCAAATTTACAGCCCTTGGCCAAACAGACTGTATGTAATATAAATGTGTAGGGGGGGGTTGATATATGTTTTTCACAAAAAATGAGCCAATGCCAATGAGTTTGAGTTAGAAAAAATATTTTTTTAGTATAATTTGATGAAAAATGAAAACGGGTCCCACAGACCTGAACACCACACAAGGGTTAAAACAGCCCTGCTTCACTTTCGCCCTCCCAACAAAGTGAGCGTTGTTTCATACTGTAGCAAAGCTGTAAAGGTAAATCAACTCAAGAAATTTGAGATCCATGTAAAAAACAAAACAAAAAAACAACAGCGAGTGGAAATGGAGGAGCTACTGAACGCTGGATGTCATGTGACCGAAAAAGCCTAGAAACTCACTGGTCCTCCTGTTTTTTTCAATTGTAGTCCGGATGTTAGAGTTTTATCAGAGAGTTGAAGTGTGAAATATTTGAAATATTTTTTACACAGACGTCCCCCTGAGAAACTAATCCCGAGTTCGCCTGAACTCGAGTTGTTGTCTAATTTAGAAAATAAACTCAAAAAATTAAATTTTTGCTTTAACTTTTCTTTAACGGATTTTTGAACTCCAGAAATTTGCAGTGTGAAGCAAAATTGAACATTGAAAAAAATGAGCAACATGGCGATGACCTGCAATGATGTTTTCAGTAATGATTTCCACGTAGTCGTCCCGATCATATCGGCTCTGCTCGTGATTAAATCCCAGACAGTGAAGAAACTCGTGCTCCACGGTGGAGAGGAACGCACACCCGTCTCCAATTGAGAGCGTCTGCATTCCACCTCTCATCCCAATGTCTGACCAGCACCTGTAAATCAGGGAAAGAGTGGGTTTTTAAAATAAGAGTTTGGAAGAGTTCCTTTAACTCACACACACACAAAAATCCAATGGTACCAATAACAGCTCAACCTGCATAAAAAATAAATATTTAAATATTTAAACCAGGAAAAAGCTGTCAAAACTACCCACCCTGGATTAAACTACAGGTAAGTAAATGATGTGGGGTTGGTTGGTTGATGCTGCAGTTGGTCTGCAGGTTTAGGTTCAGCACCAGTATGTGCTGATGAAAGAATGAGGTCAGCTGACCTCAATACCTGAATATACTGAATATAGACCAGCTTATTCCTGGATCAACGGACCTTGAATTTTTAAAATTATTTTTACTTAGCAAGGAGAATCTTAAGATGTGAATATGTTGAAGGGGTATAAATACTTTTGCAAGCCACCGTACGTGTAAAATGGACTTTTGTTGTAGTAAAACATGATAAAAAGTTCTTATCTTTAATGAATAGGACACCTCCGTTCTCCCACAGCGTTCAGAGATCCAGAAATTTTAACAGTTTGTCCCAAACCCTTCAGACTGGGAGATACGAGACATAATTTACCCTGATAAATCAAATAAATCGCTTTTTCCACCGTTATCCAGTAGCTCAAAGTAGCTCCACACCTCCTTACTAGAATCTGGAGAGCCCTGACATTTAAAACGAGGCATTAATAACTTAAAAAGTGCACAAGAAGCTTATTAAAAATCACTGTTTACATCCTATAATGCTAGCTTCAGCTCTGAGCGCCACCATCACTGTACTGATAATGACATACACATATATATATATACTGTACATGGACTCTGCATAGCGTAGCAGCCGGCGCCGTATTTAATAAGCTTCTTCTACACATTTAAAGTTGTTAATGCCTCGTTTTAAATGTCAGGGCTCTCCGGATTCTAGCAAGCAGGTGTGGAGCTACTTTGAGCTGCTGGATAACGGTGTAAAAAGCGATTTATTTGATTTATCAGGGTAAATTATGCCCCATATCGCCCCGTCTGAAGGGTTTGGGACAAACTGTTAAAATTTGTGGATCTCTGAACGCTGTGGGAGAACGGAGGTGTGCTATTCCTTAAAGGTATGAACTTTTTATCATGTTTTACTACAACAAAAGTCCATTTTACACCAGAGTTCTCCTTTAAGGTTGTACAATAGGACTGTCCATTGGCAAAGTCTGTTACTTTGCCCCGTTTTTCTGCGCTAGAACTGAACACTCTCTCCACTTTTAGACTCTTTGGCCCCGTTTTTCTGCGCAAGAAATGCACACACTCTCCGCTTTTAGACTCTTTGACCCGATTTTCTGCACTAGAAATGCGCACTCTCTCCGCTTTTAGACTCTTTGACCCTATTTTCTGCGCTAGAAATGAGCACTCTCTCCGCTTTTAGACTCTTTGGCCCGTTTTTCTGTGCTAGAAATGCCCACTCTCTGCTTTTAGACTCTTTGGCCCGTTTTTCTGCGCTAGAAATGAGCACTCTATCCGCTTTTAGACTCTTTGACCCGTTTTTCTGCGCTAGAAATGCGCACCCTCTCCGCTTTTAGACTCTTTGACCCGATTTTCTGCGCTAGAAATGCGCACCCTCTCCGCTTTTAGACTCTTTGACCCGATTTTCTATGCTAGAAATGCGCACTCTCTCCACTTTTAGACTCTTTGACCCGATTTTCTGCGCTAGAAATGCGCACCCTCTCCGCTTTTAGACTCTTTGGCCCGTTTCTGACACCTAGCATTCAAACTTTGAATCTCACATTATAAAAACCTGCTTAACAGCGGGCCAACTTTCAACAGGTTTGATAAATATTATCAGATGTTGCTCAGTCTGGCTCCTGACTGCCCCGCAGTGTTGCATTCCTGCACTTCAACCCTGCACTGATTAACTTTATCACTGAGCATCTGCCCATCATCTTCTCACACTCACAACTCATAACCTGTTTCTACATTATCTATAGACATATAGAAGTTGAACAATGAAACTGAAACACCTGTCTCATTTTAGTGTGGGATTTTAGGTTTCATGGCTAAATTGGAGCAGCCTGGTGTTCAATCTTTAATCATTAATTACACATTGCACCAGTAAGAGCAGAGTGTTGGTTCAATTAGCAGGGTAAGAGCACAGTTCTGCTCTAAATATTGCAATGCACACTATAACATTATGGGAGACATACCAGAGTTCAAAAGAGGACAAATTGTTGGTGCACGTCTTGCTGAAGCATCTGTGACCAAGACAGCAAGTCTTTGTGATGTATCAAGAGCCACGGTATCCAGGGTAATGTCAGCATACCACCAAGAAGAACCAACCACATCCAACAGGATTAACTGTGGACGCTGTAAGAGGAAGCTGTCTGAATGGGATGTTTTTCGAGTGATAACCCGGATTGTATCCGAAAAACATAAAACCACGGCTGATCAAATCACGGCAGAATTCAATGTGCACCTCAACTCTCCTGTTTCCACCAGAACTGTCCGTCACCACAATCAATTAATGTGGTCTAAAACCAGGTGTTTCAGCTTCATTCTCCAACTGCTGTATATAATCTCTTCAACATTACCACCGAGCATTTCTTTCCCATTATCTTCTCACACTCAAAACTCAGAACCTGTTTCTACACAGTCACGGCTGTAGCAAGTCTTGTATTTATCATTTTAAATCTGTAATACAGTTTTAGATGTTTAGATCTAACAATGCAGTGCAGTTATTTTGAGCTCATAGCATAGATTTGATTGAGAATTCACCGTACCCGTCTTGTGATTCGATAGAGACGTAGTCTTCTTCTGTAGTTCGGGGGACAAATTCAATGCAGGATTTCAGTCTCATCTGCTCAAAGGCTCTTAAAATAACTCCTCTGTCGTTTATGCCTGAAACAACATATTTTCAAATGGTTACAATGCAATAAAATGATATATATATATGTATATATATATATACAAAACTGATACTGGAATATTCAGGTCCGGCTGACCCACATGGCAACGGCACCTTTAGCTCAGCTTAACATGATTGGACTAAGCAGTGATATATATATATGATGTGATAAATATATATATTCATCACTGCTTATGTGATACATAAATATATATATATATATATATATATATATATATATATATATATATATATATATATATATATATATATATATTTATCACTGCTTAGTCCAATCATGTTAAGCTGAGCTAAAGGTGCCGTTGCCATGTGGGTCAGCCGGACCTGAATATTCCAGTATCAGTTTTGTGTGCATGCTGCAGTATAGAGTACAATAATGCTAATTTCTGTAATATTAATTTTCAAAGATCAGATTATTAATATTAGTTAGCTGTTAACCGATTAATTATTTGCTAAACCCCCTCTTTTTTATGCTATATACATTTTTTCCCAGTTTTTGCTGACAATAAACTTTAACTCTTTTCAGTTTTAGTTCATTTCTTTCCCTTATAGGGGGATATCCAGGTAGAATTTTGTACTGTGGATTTTTATACCATTTTCAGTTATTTACTCGACCTGAAGAGCTTAAACGGCAAACATAAAGGGAAAAAATGGGGGAGTTCTGAAACTTTTGACCATTTAATGATGATATTTTCCCTTGATTTGACCAAATTGAAAACCTCTGGAATGTAATCAAGAGGAAGATGGATGACCACAAGCCATCAAACCACCAAACTGAACTGCTTGAATTTTTGCACCAGGAGTAAAGCAGCATAAAGTTATCCAAAAGCAGTGTGTAAGACTGGTGGAGGAGGAGAACATGATGCCAAGATGCATGACAAAAACTGTGATTAAAAACCAATCAGGGTTATTCCACCAAATATTGATTATTGAACTCTTAAAACTACTTTATGAATATGAACTTATTATTATTTTTTTTGCATTATTTGAGGTCTGAAAGCTCTGCATCTTTTTTGTTATTTCAGCCAAAATAAATGCTCTAAATGAGAATATTTTTTAATTTGGAATTTGGGAGAAATTTTGTCTGTAGTTTATAGAATAACAATAAAATAACAATGTTAATTTTACTCAAATATAAACCTATAAATAGCAAAATCAGGTAAACTGATTCATAAACTGAAGTGGTCTTTTATTATAAATACATAAATAAATACTTACTAAGACTTCCATTGAACACATAGGGGATGCGTTTGTCTGTCCATCGGTACTGTTGCCCCAAAATTACACTCTTCTGAACTCCTCGATTGATCTGATTTAATGAGGAATTGGTCAAAAACAAGGTAGCTTACATAAATCACATTTTTGATTTATGATTTAATTCAACATGAAATATTCTCTATTAGGTTCACCTGCTTGATGTCTCCTTCCACAAGGTTTAAACCTGAAGGAACAACAGAGAATTGAATGAAGCAGAAATAGGATTTATCTTAACAAGGTTTTAAAAAATAAATAATTTTAGTCTATTTCTGTTGAAATTCTGACAAAATGTAAAAAAATAAACATATACAGCAATAATGTATAGTGTACATATCGGTATTTATTGTATTTTTACAGTTATGTCCAAAACAAAATGCATTAATTAAAAATAAATTTGTTTATTTTTTACATCACATCAAAAATAAAACATTAGTTTAAATACAAAACACATAACAATCACTCGTATTTAGTCAGTAATTATTTAATCGCAAATAAAATATATATTTGGAATTTGTGGAATTTACTTGGAGCTCATAAATATATATATATATATATATAAACTATGAAAAATAAATAACTAATAAAAAAAATAACTTAAAACTTTTAGATAATGATCAGGATAAAATGTATTGGACTTATTATTATTATTTTTTTTTTTATCAGTTATGTTTTTCCAACAGCTTCACACAAAGGAATAATTTTTTCTTTCATTTTTCACTGTATTGCTTTTTTTATTATTAAAATAATGTGTACCTCTAACATTTTTCTTCATAGAAGAAGAAAAATGATATATCAAAAAATGCCTGTGAAAAACTGAAACAATAGATATATTAGATATATTATATACTAGATATTTTGCGTGACAGAGAGGATCTAAATCTGACCTTTTATCTTAATTTTTAAATAGAATGTGTATGTGTTATCTGAACTTTTTATTCCTTACATTTTAATAAAAACAGCCTCGTTACTGCAATTTACTTATTGCAGCTTGTTTTTTATTTTGGCTTCTCATTGTTCAATAAAACCCCTATCCAAATAAATCTCTCCTCCATCCAGATAGAGTGAATCTGATTGTGATTGGCTGTAGAGAAGTATAAACACATATATCATTCTGAAACCCTATTGGTTTATACTGTGATCCATCACACCTGTACACGCCCCAAACACATCAGAGAGGATTTACCTTGGTTTATTTCAGGGATGGTCTTTCTTCCTTTGCCTTCTACATAAAGCAGAGATGACAGATGATGACAACAGAGAACATGACAACACTGACAGCTGGAGAGTTTGATTGACAGCAGGGAGTGGTGAAGATATGAGCTGTATGTACAGTACAGTCCAGGTCAAAAGTTTATACACACCTTGTCTTTTTCAATGTGTTTTTTAATTGCATTTTAATGACTATTTGCATTGTAGATTCTATATATATATATATATATATATATATAAACTTTTGGCCTGTACTGTAAGTGATTATTTTAATGCTTTTGAAGATTAAAAGCCTAAAAATCTACAATATAAAATAAACAACTACTTAGTGTTACGCGGGGATGAGACGGGAGGCGGATTTAAATGCGGGTAAGAACAAGACTTTAATAAATAATAAGTAAACAAATAAACAAACAGGGGAATAACGAATAAATATATATACATAAACAAACAGGGAAAACAAACAAAGAGCTAAACCAAACAGATAAGTACAAAACAAGGGTAGGGAATATATACAACGGATAAATACGTAAATATATACAAAATAAACAAAGAAACAAACAGGCAAGAAACGTGACTAGAAATATACAAGAAATAAAGGGAACTAGAAATAAACAAGAAACTAATAGAGCGTAACGAAACCGTGAACAAACAATAGCAAACGTGGCGAGACAAACGACAGAGGAAGGTGCAAAGACCGACGGAGGACAAGGTGGCAGAGGAGGGCTATTTATAGTAACATAAAACACTGAACACCTGGGGAAGGGGCGGAGCTACAAATGACACACACGTGATGGAAAAGTACTAGAGAAACACACTAGGAAACGGGGAAAACACAGGAAAACATAGCGAGGGCGTAACATTAGAAAATAGTTTCTAGGTTCCACAAAAACTATGATCACATATCAAGCCTATAAAAAAGCATTTATCATCGTACATCCTCTTACACTTTAATCAAGATTAATCATTCATTATATTATATAGATAAAATGTCTTGATGGCAGAAAGCCCTGATTTCTAATATAATGATATGCTGCCTGATATTTGCATTTTTTTTTTCATAATATAATACAGAAAAAAATTAAAAAATATTTAAATGTATTTATTGACACAATAAAGTAAGAGAGAGTCTAGCTGAGTGGCTGCTGGTCAGTTTTGTGTGTTTTTGTGTGTGTGTTATATTAAAGGTGAGGTGCTAGACTAGTACTGTCTGTATGAGCATCCGATAATTAATGTTGCAGAATAATAAAATAAAAGTAAAACTGTGATAAGACAGGTAATGTTCCACTACTGATAAGCCAATCAGCTGTGGATATTGGGTTGTTTTTCTAAAGTAAAGAGCAAGTTCAGGTTCAGGTGAAGGAATAAGGTGAAAATAAATGATGGGATTTTTTATTGCCCTTTTTTTTTTAGCTAACAGTTTTATCTTATTATCTACCGAAAAAATGTTTAAAAAATATATTTATATAAAAAAATATATATATAATAAATATTAATGTGTGAGTGACTTGAAACTACATGATTATGTTCCCCTGATATGTCCCACATTTTACCCTTCTGGGAACTCGCCTCAATTTTAAGTTATTTCTTTTTATTTTTAAGGGGGGGTTAATGGGGCATGTTTTGTTGTGTGCTCATCACCCCTAGACCTCTGATCCTAGAACTGCCCCTGACCACAGTGCTGAAGTTATGTACATAAAAATACATTATTCACTATTCTAATAATTCACATGCACTTAAAAAAAAAAAAAAAAAAATATTTTGTTCCGTCAGAAACCAGCCTCACCCAAACCCTCAACAAAGACTAAACAAAGGCTTTTCATAGAAACCTCCTCTCTCTCATAGAAACTCTCCTCAAACACTCCTTCCCCACACTGTTCTGCTGTTCTCTCTTTTATATGGGTAAAAGAATACCGCACGGTCAGCTCCGTAACCTGCTTTAAAGACGCAACACTATGATATTGCATTTCAGAGTTTGTTCTGTGGTAAAGTGCAAGCGAAAGGATCAATTATACTGTATAAAGTGCTTAAAAAGGGGTTCTTTCTATTGTTCTTTCTAACAATAACAATATTGAAACAAGCTTAAAAAAGAACTTTCTCTGTTTAACCATGCAAACATCTAGTGATAATAAAGTAGATTAAAGTAGATTAAGCATTATTATGCTATAGTGCACTAAAGTGTTCATGTATACACATTATTAATATTAATCAGTATATTTAAAACGTGCTAAAATAAAACAATTTTTTGTACTTATTATACTTTAATTACAGTATGAAAATAGTACTAAAATCTTACTTAAATTGTGTTAAATAAATTTAACTGTACTAAAATGGAACTATTTTAAATATGCAGTACTTAAGTAACATTTAAACACTTAAACTACTTAATGTATGTAACCCCATATTTTAAATATGCTTACAGTAACATTATAATACATTTAACATTAAGAATTGATGTTAAATATATATGATCTATATTTACATCAGAGTACAAATATGCTTCTTGTTCCTGTCTTTTGTAAGTAGCACACTTCTAATATAGTATAATTTGTTAGGTATAAAATATATATGTATATATTTTAATATACTGTACTACAATATATTTAGCGTGTTACAATTTTTTTTTACAGAGCATTGGAATCCATTTTAACTGTTATATTAGTGTAATATATTTCATTTTCTATAACATATAAAAATATATTTTTTATATGTTATATAAATATATTTTTAAATCATTTTACCAATGTAGTAATTTAATTTACTTTCTAAAAAAGTTACATGATACATTGTACTTTAACTGAACTACTAGCTGTTTTTATTTAACACATTTTGCTAAAAATGTACAAAAGTGTATTTGGAAATAAGTATTTTAGAAGTATATTTAATTACATTAAACTAAAAGTGTACTTTATAGAAGTCTGTTTAAAAAAACAATATATTGTACTATATTATAAAAAGTATGATCAAAGTTTACTTTCAAACATTTGATGAAAGCATAAAATTAATGTATTTTTAATATATTTTAAGTAAGTACATACATTTGTTAGTATATTTACAGCATCTTTAGACCTTTCTCAATATGTTATAAGTACAAAGTATTTTTTTCACCAGAAACAACTTCTGAATTAAACAAATTATGCACTGAAGTCCTTCTTTAAGCTACTATGGTTCTATATGGAACTCTTTTTTATATTTTTATTATGTAACCCTTTAAAAAAGGCCTTAAATGATAAAAAGTCATTAACCCAACTCATAAATACATTTTTCTGTTTTTTAATCCTGTTTGTGGCTAAAAACTTACCTATTATTGTTGGCAGCTGATTGGGCTGTAGAAAAACATCACAAAATCCACATATAAAACATATAAAAAAACATATAAAATGAGTTTAATTTAACTCAATATAATAATTACAATTAAATATTGTGCATTGGGAATTCTCTGTCATGTATAAATAGCTTGATATTTTAATGAAAATTGCAAAAACAATTACTGAAATGTCTAAATGAAAAAAAAAAAAAATTAATTTAACTTAAATCTAACCATGCAGCATTGCAGACATGGCCAAAAAATGACCCTTAGTTTAAAGAAAACTGTATAAAATGTACAATTTTTTTTTTCTGAGATGCTATTCACTGGCAACTTTGTGGTTTGTCACGGAAATCTATTTGGGTTGCACTCTCCGAATCTGCACACTGCCATTCCCCAATCCCATTTCCACACTCAGGATTGCCAGGTATAGCACTCAACAGCACACACAAACACAAACAGTGTCCTGAACCATGGTAATGAGTGAGCTGGCTATTGTTCTGCTGAGAAACAGGTAATCACTGAGCTTCAGTAAGGTTGCTGAACTGTAGCTGTGTAATTTACCACCACCGCTAGCATAGTAGAGACTATATATATATATATACAATATATACAAGCCATCAAACCAAGTTGAAATGCCTGAATTTTTGCACCAGGAGTGAAGCAGCATAAAGTTATCCAAAAGCAGTGTGTAAGACTGGTGGAGGAGAACATGATTTCAAGACAAATGAAAAAAACTGTGATTAAAAACCAGGGTTATTTCACCAAGTATTGATTTTTGAACTTTGTTTGCATTATTTGAGAAAGTCTGAAAGCTCTGCATCTTTTTTGCCTATTTCATTTCAGCCATTTCTCATTTTCTGCAATTAAATACTTTAAATGACAATATTTTTTATTTGGAATTTGAGAGAAATGCTGTCTGTAATTTATAAAATAAAACAACACTGTTAATTTTACTGTTATAATGTTATATTATTTAAAAAGTAAAGATTAAAGTGAAAGTGATTCTGTAATTACCTAAACAAAAAGTGGTATGTTGTGTTGCCTGAGGGCAACATCATGTCATTGAGGTTTAGGAACATTTTACACACTACATGAAAGAATGATTGATTTATTACATCATTACATTGCACTGATTCATTTTTTTTTACAGTAAAATATATGTTTTGTTACTTACCAGAGATGATACAGGAGAGACAGCCAAGCTCAGCAGAAGAACAGCGAGAAAATCCATTGTTCCTACAAATAATAGTTAACTGATTATTTATACACTTATTTTAAATGTTATGTTTTCTCTTTGTTTGACTGATTTAAGTAAAAAAAAAGGGTAAATATAAAAGGACAAATGAAGTTTGATCCAAAATTCCAGCAAGTATTCTTCACCTACTAAGACCTACATTCTCACTAGAACTGATATTAAAAAGTAAAACTGTAAATAAAGGTGTATTTTTAAATCTATCTCAGCAAATCTAATCCTAAATAAGAAAATCCACAAACCCCAGACGTCTGTAGAACAGCTGACTGCTCTGCTTCTCCACTCACCTGCTCGTCCCTCACACCCACATATATATATACTCGGCTCACTTCCTCATAGTTTACACCTGCTCACAGACACTTCAATTTACTGTAAATCACTGTTCATTTCAGCCCAAGTGATTAGAATTAGTTTTAATCTTAGTTTTTTTACAAAAAAACACCATTTAGTTATTATTATAGTTTTACTTTAGTTTCAATAAAATTTTAGTCGAATAAAAAATAGATTTGTGTTGTATTTCGAGATCTTTATTAAAACAACAGACTTTTTTTCTTGTTTTAGTGTGCATGTCTGTTTCACAAAAGCTGATCTGATCAAGATGGTTTGAGCAGTAGCTTCAGCTTAAAAGAAAAATAATCTGCAGAGTATTTGTGATGACAATCACACCAGTCATGCATTTCCACTAAAAGATAACATGCATTTTACACCAAATGGAGCAGAAAATCAGTTAAGATAGATGCAGGATCTGTGCAATATAAAAAAATAAAAGGAGATGTTCAACCATGTGTTTATTTTTAGTTAAAATAACTGAATTAATTTGATAATAGTTTTATTCACTACTGTGTACTTAAGTACTAAAATACTGGAGTATTATTTATTATTTTTACTTTACTACTACTTAAGTACTTAAGTACTAAAATGTTGAATTTGTACTCATTTCAATACATAAGATTTAATTAAGTAAAAAAACTCTAGTTAAATTTTAGGTAATTAATTTTGATTTGTGCTATTATTTATCTACTCTAATAGGCGTGGTAGTCAGAAAGAAAGGGGTGGGTTTAAGTACATTTCAGGCATATTGCTATCTTGGCAGCGGAAAACACAGGTGCTCCACCTTTCTCTCTCATCTTACCTTTCTTCATCTACTGCATCCTGTGGGCGGTATCCTGTAGGCAATTTCCTTTGGGCAGCATCCTGTAGACAGTTTTCTGTAGGCAGCATCCTGTATGCAGCGTCCTGTAGGCAGCGTCCTGTAGGCAGAATCTTGTATGCAGCATTCTGTATGCAGCGTCCTGTAGGCAGCGTCCTGTAGGCAGCATCCTGTAGGCAGTGTCCTGTATGCAGCATCCTGTCTGCAGCATTCTGTATGCAGCGTACTGTAGGCAGCATCCTGTTGACAGTGTCCTGTGGGCATCGTTCTGTAGGCAGCGTCCTGTGAGCAGCATCCTGTAGGAAATGTCCTGTAGGCAGCGTCCTATAGGCAGTGTCCTGTAGGCAGCGTCCTGTAGGAAATGTCCTGTAGGCAGCATCCTGTAGGCAGTGTCCTGTAGGCAACGTCCTATAGGCAGCGTTCTATAGGCAGTGTCCTGTAGGCAGAGTCCTTTAGGCAGTGTCCTGTAGGCAGCATTCTGTAGGCAGTGTCCTGTAGGCAGCATCCTGTGGGCAGTTCCCTGTGGACAATGTCCTGTGAACAACGCCTTGTAGGCAGGGTCCTGTGGGTAACATCCTGTAGGCAGCATCCTTTGAGCACTGTCCTCTAGGCAATGTCCTTCCGGCAGTGTCCTATGGGCAGTGTCCTGTAGGCAGCATTCTGTAGGCAGTGTCCTGTGGACTGAGTCCTATAGACAGTTTTCTGTAGGCAGTGTCCTGTGGGCAGGGTTCTGCAGGCAGTGTCCTGTGAACAGCACCCTGTAAGCAGTGTCCTGTAGGCAGCATCCTGTAGGCAGTGTCCTGTGAACAGCACCCTGTAAGCAGTGTCCTGTAGGCAGCATACTGTGGGCAGTGTCCTATTGGCATTGTCCTGTGGGCAACATCCTGTAGGCAGCATGCTTTAGGCTTGTGTCCTTTGAGCACTGTCCTCTAGGCAATGTCCTTCCGGCAGTGTCCTGTAGGCAGCATTCTGTAGGAAGTGTCCTGTGGACTGTGTCCTGTAGGAAATGTCCTTTGGGCATTGTCCTGTCGACAGTGTCCTGCATGCAATGTCTTTTGGGCAGCGTCCTATGGGCATCGTCCTGTAGGCAACATCCTGTAGGCAGTGTCCTGTAATCAGTGATGATGGTCTGACGGTCTAATAGAGAACAGACTGTGAGTGAACAAAGTGTTTAAAAACTCCAAAATACATTCATATAAATGTATGTACACAAATACATCTTATACAAATAAGATACTTGCAAAAGTATTCGGCCCCCTTGAACTTTTCAACCTTTTGCCACATTTCAGGCTTTAAACATGAAGATATGAAATTGTATTTTTTTGTGAAGAATCAACTTTTTTTTATTTTTATAAAAAAACTGAAAAGTGGGGCTATAGTGGGTGCAATATATAACATTTAAAATTAAGATCTCCTGAAAATAACAACATCTGGCATGTGCAACTGTCTCATATAATACTTAAGAAATTTGCATGGGGCTGTAAAATAAATAATAAGGATAATAACTCATAATAATTATTAGGTTTGATTTCAGAAACAGGAGGAAGTAAAGAGTGTTTGAGTGTTAAATAAATTCACTCTGGGTATTTGTGTTAGAAATGCTCTTTGTTTCTACTACATGCTTTTGAGCTCAGACCGGATTTTCCAATCTGACCACATTTTATGCAGCTTGTAAGACTTCTTGTGAACTATTGAGACCTTTATTCTTTATTTTCCTGCTTCATACCGGTTCTGCATGTCTGCTTCACAAAAGCTGTCAAGATAGTTTGATTAGTGGCTTCAGTTTAAAAGAAAAAGATTATGTAATCTATTTGTGATGACAATCACACCAGTCCTGCATTTTACACCAAATGTAGCAGAAACTCAGTTTAGATAGATGATAGATCTGCTGCAATGTAAAAAATGTTCAACCATATGTTTATTTTTAGTAGGAATAACTGAATGAATTAAATAATACTTAATTGTTCACTACTGTATATCTGTATATCTACTGGAATATTTTTTTTACTACACCACTGTGTATTTAAGTACTACTGTAAAATGCTGTATCTGTATCTACTGGAGTATTAATTATTATTTTAACTTAAATACTAAAATGCTGCATCTGTATCTACTGGAGTATTATTAATACTTCACTACTGTGTACTTAAGTACTAGAATATTGTACCTTACTTATTCGCTACTGTACTTAAGTACTAAAATACTTTATCTGTATCTACTGGAGTATTAATTATTATTGTAACTTCACTACTGTGTACTTAAGTACTAAATTACTGTATCTGTATCTACTGGAGTATTAATTATTATTGTAACTACACTACTGTGTATTTAAGTACTAAATTACTGCATCTGTATCTACTGGAGTATAATTATTATTTTAACTACACTTCTGTGTAATTAAGTACTACTGTAAAATGCTGTATCTGTATCTACTGGAGTATTAATTATTATTTTAACTTCACTACTGTGTACTTAAGTACTAAATGCTGTATCTAGATCTACTGGAGTATTAATTATTATTTTAACTTAAATACTAAAATGCTGCATCTGTATCTACTGTAGTATTATTATTACTTCACTACTGTGTACTTAAGTACTAGAATATTGTATCTTACTTATTCACTACTGTACTTAAGTACTAAATTACTGTATCTGTATCTACTGGAGTATAATTATTATTTTAACTACACTACTGTGTACTTAAGTACTAAAATGCTGCATCTGTATCTACTGTAGTATTATTAATACTTCACTACTGTGTACTTAAGTACTAAATTACTGTATCTGTATCTATTGTAGTATTAATTATTATTTTAACTTCACTACTGTGTACTTAAGTACTAAATTACTGTATCTGTATCTACTGGAGTATAATTATTATTTTAACTACACTTCTGTGTAATTAAGTACTACTGTAAAAAGCTGTATCTGTATCTACTGGAGTATTAATTATTATTTTAACTTCACTACTGTGTACTTAAGTACTAAAATACTTTATCTGTATCTACTGGAGTATTAATTATTATTCTATCTTCACTACTGTGTATTTAAGTACTAAATTACTGCATCTGTATCTATTGGAGTACAATTATTATTTTAACTACACTTCTGTGTAATTAAGTACTACTGTAAAATGCTGTATCTGTATCTACTGGAGTATTAATTATTATTTTAACTTCACTACTGTGTACTTAAATACTAAAATGCTGCATCTGTATCTACTGTAGTATTATTAATACTTCACTACTGTGTACTTAAGTACTAGAATATTGTATCTTACTTATCCACTACTGTACTTAAGTACTAAATTACTGTATCTGTATCTACTGTAGTATTAATTATTATTTTAACTTCACTACTGTGTACTTAAGTACTACTGTAAAATGCTGTATCTGTACCTACTGGAGTATAATTATTATTTTAACTTCACTACTGTGTACTTAAGTACTAAAATACTTTATCTGTATCTACTGGAGTATTAATTATTATTCTAACTTCACTACTGTGTACTTAAGTACTAAAACACTTTATCTGTATCTACTGGAGTATTAATTATTATTCTAACTTCACTACTGTGTACTTAAGTACTAAAATACTTTATCTGTATCTACTGGAGTATTAATTATTATTCTAACTTCACTACTGTGTACTTAAGTACTAAATTACTGTATCTGTATCTACTGGAGTATTAATTATTATTTTAACTTCACTACTGTGTAATTAAGTACTAAATGCTGTATCTAGATCTACAAGAGTATTAATTATTATTTTAACTTCACTACTGTGTACTTAAGTACTAAAATGCTGCATCTGTATCTACTGCAGTATAATTATTATTTTAACTTCACTACTGTGAACTTAAATACTAAAATGCTGTATCTGTATCTACTGCAGTATAATTATTATTTTAACTTCAGTACTGTGTATTTAAGTACTAAAATGCTGTATCTGTACCTTCTGGAGTATTATTATTATTTTTACTTCACTACTGTGTACTTAAATACTAAAATGCTGTATCTACTAGAGTATTCGTTTTTATTTTAACTTCACTACTGTAGTACTTACGTACTAAAATGCTGTTTCTGTATCTACTGGAGTATTAATTATTATTAAGAATTCACTACTGTGTACTTAAATACTAAAATGCTGTATCTACTGGAATATTATTTTTACTTTATTACTGTGTACTTAAATACTAAAATGCTGTATCTGTATCTACTGTAGTATTATTTTTTACTTCTACTTGGTTGGAGGGAAACTTCAAATTAAGTTAAGAAATGTTTTTTTTTTGTGTGTTACAGAACAAAACCACAAGGTGGCACCATAACTCTGCCAGTCCATTTAAGCCAAACAGATGCCAGAACTGTTATCCACTACACTACTCCACCCACAGTAGTGGAAGAGAAGCTTTTAAAATGACTGAATTCAAAAGCGTGTAGAAATATTTGACCTATTCAGTAGTGAAATCCCCCTTAATTCCACCAGATGTGCTGAAAAAACCTGAAAAGTTCAAAGAAAGCCCAATATTGCCATTATATTCACATCAATAGTGATTGCACATAAGCTTCCTACCACTACTGTGCATCAACGCAATTAGATGATATGTTTAAGAACATGGTTTCTTGTGCATGAGACGTTTTTGTTGAATGTCACACTTAAACATCAATGCATCTTATCTGCTGGTGGAGGGCACAAATTAAAGGTAATCTTCCTGCCTGCCTACCTGTCTGTTCCCTGCCAGATAAGCATGCAATCTTTCTATCAAAGGAGAAACTAGCCAGACTAACAATGGAAACTGGGGACATGCTCTTACTTGTGCAGCAAAACATTAGTTTATCAAAACATCTCCAGCGTGACGTCACCAACAGCACAACGCACGATGTAGCACGTTTACAGTTCTTTTCAGTCGAATTGGTACATTTCTCAGATCAGAATTGAAACGATCAAAACAGTTAACTCAATCTGCACATTTCCTTGTCACTTGTGCAAGAGGGGTATGACTACTTAAGGAGCAGTAAAGGCACTCTGCTGAAGTACAGAGTTATACAGGAGTTTTAGTTTAGTTCTCCAGCACCGGGGCTGGAGTAGCATTAGCATTAGCTGCTAACCGCTATTTCACGATTCAGTATTATTGAGTTGAGTATTATTAAACTGTTGCCTGCTGCTAACCCCGGCTAGCACTGCTGGAGCAGTATTAGCATTACCTGCTAACCACGCTAGCTCTTTCACCATACAGAGGCGAATATATTGGACTGTAGTCTGCGTGTTTACTGTGTTAAAACATGCTACATGGGACGCACCGCTGGCTAATATCCCCCTGGCAAACTGAAACACTCAGGATTACTCAGTGTAGCACTGTTTGGCGGCATTAGCAGCTAACTGCTAGTGGTTAGCCGCTAATGCTAATGCTCTAGCCTCAGTACTGGAGAAAGTCAGGAATCTAAGCTTACTGTAAAAAAACAGAAGCGCTTTACTCACCCAAATAATCTGTGTAGATTAACATCCAGCTCTCGTTTGACTTTAAGAAAAAATCTTTTTTTATTGCAGTTTTGTTTACTTAGCTTAGTTTTACTTAACTTAGTTAGCTAACTGATTATAGTACGCCTTTATTTGACATAAAATGGGTTAAAAAACGTTACAATATTACACATTTTACTAGCTGAATAACATTTCTTCACATCTATGCCTTATATTTGTCTGAATGAAGATAGACAGCATTAAATTATCATTTTTCTCTCTGTGTGAATTTACAGGTATAGTGCAGCTAAAACTCCAGAATAGAACCCATGCAGCTTGCTAGCTAATTTAAAATGAATTATTCAATTTTTTTTTTTTTAAACAAAACAGCTTTTCTCTGTCGATTAACAGAAAGAAAAATTAATTCAAATTTCCATGATTTTTCCCAAACTTTATGGGTGTTTTTATTTTTCCAAAATGTATCCAGGACTGAAAATTGCTGTGTTCAAATTCCATGACTTTTCCAGGTTTTTCATGACCGTTTTACAAACCCTGAATATTACAGAAATGGATCACCTGTTTTGCTATTTTGTTTCATTAACCCTTGTGTGGTGTTCATATTTTTGCTACTCGTTTACTTTGTTACTTGTATTTAATTCAGCAAAATTAAGCAATTCTACATTAAAATGCTTTACACATGCTCGCTTCACCTAAATTGCAAGCAATATAAACAGCTTACATGGCTAATATTTGCCCTTTACCTTTCTTATGTTACATTTCTTTTAAAAAGTGCTACTCTTTTTTTATTAGTTTTTTAATAAAATGTAAAAGAAAATGAATTAAACTCAAGATATGAGTAGAAAATTTGTTTAGTTTCAAATTTACAAATGAAGCAATGTTTATTAGCCCTTGGCCAAACATACTGTATGTAATATAAATGTGTAGGGGGGGAGGGGGGGTACAATGTACAATGTGTGTTTATCGAAAATGTGTTTTGATATATGTTTTTCACAAAAAATGAGCCAATGCCAATGAGTTTGAGTTAGAAAAAATATTTTTTTAGTATCATTTGAAGAAAAATGAAAACGGGTCCCACAGACCCGAACACCACACAAGGGTTAACTGCAAGCAAAAACTGCACCAAGCACTCTTAATTCACATTATTTCAATATATAATGCTATATTACTCCTAAGAAGCTCTTTTACTGCTTTAAACAGCCTGTTGTTTGTGTGAGTCAGACTTTGAGGAAGGCCAGACATGCCCAGTGCCGTGTTGTCAGTGAACTCTGCACCTCCACGCTGGCTCTGTGATGGTGAGGGGTGGGGAGGGGTGGTGTTCCTATTATTGGCCGGAGAGGGTTGGGAGGAACAGAGTGGTGGGAGGAACTGAACACATAAGAACTCAATGAGTCAATAGAAGCCCATAAACTTCAAAGAAAATGACAAGGTAGCATCAGTTATTTTATTGTTTTGTTTTATCTTAATCTAGGCCTTAATTTTATACTTTTATGCTGAATTTGAATGGATTTTTCATCAACAAATATTCACTACTAAATCCACTGTATAGTGTGATCAATAGTAGGCATTTGTACCATAGCTGTCCCTAGTGAAAAAAAGTAGATTAAAGTATACTAAGCATTATTATAAAGTATTAAATTGTAAAAAAGTCTTACTTAAATTGTACTAAGTGTACTTATCTGTACTAAAATTAAACAATTTTAAATATACAGTACTTTAAAAGTAACATTTAAACATTTAAACTAATTCAAGTTTGTAACTCTATTTTAAATATGCTTACAGTAAAATTATAATACATGTTATATATGAATATTACAAATGTGTAATAACTACAATACGCCAGGTATACTAGGAATTTAAATGTTAAATATATATATATTTACATTAGAGTACAAATATGCTCCTTCTTCCTTTCTTTAATAAGTAGCACACTTCTAGTATAAATATATTTTACACTCTAAAAAACAGAGGTACGATATGAGTACTTTTTTGTACTCGAAGGTACATTCTTTATAATTGTCCCCTCAAAGGTACAATATTGGTCTTTATAGGGTCAGATTTGTTCCTTCTGAAGTACAAAGTCATTTCTAACAGCAATAAGTACAGATTTGTACCATTTAACCTGCAGCCAAAAGGTACATTCAGTATTCTGCATCACTGTACTAATGAACAATATATATTTAAATTGCACATTTTTTATTTGAAAGCCAGACAATTTTGTATCATCAAGTTTTTGAGCCATTTTTAGTTGATGACAATGTTTATAATCTTTATAATCTATACTGGCACAAAAACCATGGGTACAAAAAAGGACTTTCACTGAAAGGTACTTTTTTGAACCTTAATATAAGGTACAGCCCCAGCGACAAGCTTTGTACTCTTTTAAGTACAAATCTGTACTTATATTTCTTAGAGTGTAATATACTGTACTACAATTTTTGATGTGTTGCATATTTACTTTAAATTTAGTCATTTTAAATGTAATAATTTAATTTATTTTCAAAAAAAGTTACTTGATACATTCCACTTCAAATGAAGTACTGTAACAGTTGTTTTAACACACTTTGCTCTAAAAAAAAGTATTGTAGAAGCATATTTAATTATATTATATTATATAGTCTCTTTTTTTTAAACACACTATATTGTACTTTTTAAAAAGTATGATCAACGTTTACCTTCAAATATTTTATGAAAGCATAATATTAATGCACTGAAGTTTGTGTTGGAGTTGTTAGATGTAGCTGAAAGATCTAGTCAGTGGTTGTGGTTCAGAAGGGCTGAGGCTGTGTGGGGAAGGGAGTGAGTTTGTGCTTCTACAGCAGGCTTGGAGGGGGGTGGGTCTGGGACGCCAGACTTCACTGTTGAGCCTTCTGGAGGTGTCGTGGGCCTAATTCAGCGAAACACTGACGAAGGAAGGTGCCTGCCTGATGACCCCTGAGAAGAGCTTGCACTGAAGTTTGTGTTAGAGTTTGGATGAAGGGGATTGGTGTGGTCCTGCTCTTGTAATAATTTGTCTCATGAGTTTTTTGTAGACGTCTGAGTACTTGGCAGTTGAGGCACGGACCATGAACATAGTTCGCTATGCTTCTGGATTCTTGTCGAGCCAGTATCGGATGGTAGTGGTTGCTGTGTTCTGCTCACGCAACTTATAATGTGATTTATTGTGTGTGATTGTGCTTAGGTAAGTGTGTTGTTGCCATAGTTAAAGGAAGTGAGCTTAGATTAAGGAGGGATTCTGTGTGTTCATAGGTTATTTTTTGGTAGGTCTGTTACTTGGCAGTTGAGGCAATGGACCATGAACATAGTGTTAGGCTGTGCTTCTGGATTCTTGTCGAGCCAGTATCAGATTGTGGTGGTTTTGCTATTATTGTTAGTTGAGTGAGTAGTAGATCCTGGCTGAGCCCTATGCATAACCACAGCTGTTAGGTGCAGGATTTGTCAATTTCCTGTATTATATTACTTGATATCTAGTTAAGCTAGTGACTGCTGTGAAGAGAACAGTTGACAACAGAGGAAAGACCCTGTGACAGCATGGAAAGACAGCTGACAAGAGGGAATAGACCCTAACGGTGCTGCCATGGGCTGGCAATCCATGGTAGCAGCCACCATGGTTAACCATGTGTGTGCAACCAAGCAAGCTACATTGAAAAAGAAAAAAGCAATACCCCAGGAGTCAGCGAGAGCAGGGGTGGAAGATGACTCACAGGCGGATAACATGGTTACGGACTCTGGAACGGACATGACTACGAGAAGTGGGTTAAGCATAGAGGCAGGTGGGATGGTAAGTGGAAAGGAGTTGCTGACCTGTGTGTGTGGGTGGAGCAAGGTCACATCAGTGAGAGGGCTGAGGATACACCAAGGAAAGATGAGGTGCTTGAGTGAAGGAGTGCAGGGGCCCCGCATTGAACAATACTTTGAACAGAATTGTTTGAGTCAGTCGGCTGAAGTCCAGCGGCAGGTTACGTGCCACAGTCCGCAGGATATCAATACCTTTGATACTAGGGAGGCTAACTTAAGCACAGAAGGAGTGGAGGATGAAGGAGGTGTTGATAGGTCAAAGGCTAAGGGAAAGCAGATGGGTAGGGAGAAAGGAATCGGTCAAAGATCCAAAGTTAAATGGCCAGGCACAGGAGACAAGATGGCATGGAGGAGTATTAATGATGATTTGAAAGGTATGCTTGAGGGTTTGAAGGGAACAGCAGAGAGTAAATTGAACAGGCTAGGTAAAGTCATTTATGATTATGGAATGGCAAGATTTGGTGTTGTGCAGAGGAACGTAAAGTGTCAAGATGTAGTTAAATCAAGGCGGCAGGTAGAAATAGAAAAACTGGTTAAGGAATCAAGGTTACTCAGAAAGAAGTGGAAGAAGGGGAATGAGGCAGAAAGAGAGGGCATTGAGTTATTGCAGGAGGAGTTGAGAAGTAAGTTGGTAAAATTGCGGAGAGCAGAGGCTATGAGGAAAAGGAGGAAGAAGAAGGAGCGTGCTAGGATAGAGTTCTTTAGAGATCCATTTAGGTTTGTTAAGAGTCTGTTTAGTAAGGAGAAATCAGGAAATCTAAAGGTCGGAAAGAGGGAGTTGGAGGAGCACTTTAAGAGTGTTTACACAGAGAAGGAAAGGTCTAGCGACCTGGACCTACCAGCAGACATGCCGCCGTTAGGTGATATAGAGTGGAAAATGGATGTTAACCCCCCTAGGTGGAGTGAGGTTCAGGAGGTGGTGAAGGCTGCAAAGGCAGGTTCTGCCCCAGGGCCAAATGGGGTTCCATATAGATTATATAAAAGTGCACCAGATGTTTTGAAGTTTCTATGGAAACTAATGGCTATAGTGTGGAAGAAGGGGATTATTCCAAAGGAGTGGCGCAGAGCAGGTGGTGTTCTTATCCCAAAAGAAAAGGATTCTGTGGCTATTGATCAGTTCCGTCCCATAAGCTTGTTGAATGTGGAGGGTAAGATCTTCTTTAGTGTGGTTGCACGTAGACTAGCAACGTACCTGAAAAGAAATAATTTAATTGATACGTCTGTACAAAAGGCAGGAATTGCAGGTTTTTCTGGTTGCATAGAGCATAATAGTATGATTTGGCATCAGATTCAAACAGCAAGAGCCGAGAAAAAGGATCTACATGTGGTGTTTTTAGATCTGGCTAATGCTTTTGGTTCGGTACCGCATGCATTGTTGTGGAAGGCATTCAATTTTTTTAGGGTTCCAGAAGAGATTTCAAGGTTAGTTAAAGCCTATTTTGAAGACATACAGTTTTGCTGTAGTGTAGGGGAGTGTGTCACATCTTGGCAACGACTGGAAATAGGTATAATGGCAGGTTGTACAATTTCACCGCTAGCGTTTACGATGGCAATGGAGGTGATTATTAGGGCTTCTAAGTGGGTCGTAGGCGGGGAGAGGCTGCATGATGGCACCCGGCTCCCACCAGTTAGGGCGTTTATGGACGATATGACAACATTAACGACCACGGTGCCATGTACCCGGCGACTGCTAGGGAAGTTAAATGATAATCTTAGGCTGGCTAGGATGAAAGTTAAACCAAGCAAGTCTAGGAGTGTATCAATCGTTAAAGGGAAATTGATACAAGAAAGGTTTATGATGGAGGGAGAAGTCATACCATCTATATTGGAAAAGCCAGTTAAGAGTTTAGGTAGGTGGTATACTGCAGCACTGAATGATAAAGAGCAGGTGGAAGGGTTGAGGACAGAAATGGTGGAGGCCATTAATAGAATTGATAAGTCTTTTCTGCCAGGTAAATTAAAATTGTGGTGTCTGCAGTTTGGTTTGTTGCCTCGTCTAAGGTGGCCACTTACAGTTTATGATATTCCGATTTCTGAGGTTGAGAGGTTAGAAAGGGTTATGAGCAAGGCTATAAGGACATGGTTGGGGGTGCCGCGTTGCCTTAGTAGTGTGGCGTGGTGTGGGAGAGGGATGCTGGAACTGCCGTTGACGAGCTTGGTTGAGGAGTTCAAATGTGCTAAGGTAGGACGTGAAATGCAGTTGTTAGGGTCAAAAGACGGGCTGGTTAAAGCAACAGCACCAGTGACTAGGTCTGGGAGAAAGTGGAATGCTCGAGAAGCTACTCAAGCCGCAAGGAGGGCACTGGAGCACAGGGATGTTGTGGGGCAGGTGCAAAATGGGAGGGCAGGATTAGGTTTAGGTGATTCTTGGAAAGCATTCGGCAAGGCCACATCACCTGAGAAAAGGTGTATGGTTACAGGGTTTATTCGTGAGCAGGAGGAGGAAGCAAGGAGGGCAAAAGCAGCAGGGCAGAGTAAACAGGGGCAGTGGATGAGATGGGAAAGTGTAGAGAAGCGGAGAATCACCTGGCGAGAGTTATGGGGATTGGATACAGGCCGTATAAAGTTTCTTTTGGGAGCTACATATGATGTTCTGCCAACGCCACAAAACCTTGCTCAGTGGGTGGGTGAGGATCCAAGTTGTAAGCTATGTGCAGGAAGTGGCACGCTGAAGCACATTTTGTCGGCATGTAAGGTGAGTCTATCCCAGGGGCGCTACACATGGAGGCATAATCAGGTACTTAGATCTCTTGCAGGTGCACTTGATAAGAAACGGTTAGAAGTTAATAACATGCCCGTGGTAGGTTGCAGTAGGGTAATCACGTTTGTGCGTGAGGGGCAGCATAGTGGAGAAACAGCACAGTGCTTGAAAACTGCTGGTAAGTGGGCCAATGCACGAGATTGGAAGTTATTAGTGGATGTAGGTAGTAAACTGCAGATCCCAGAGTGCATTCTGGTTACAACCTTGAGGCCGGATGTAGTGTTGTACTCTGAAAGTAAGCGGATAGTGTATTTTATAGAGCTGACTGTTCCGTTTGAAGACGAGGTAGATGGAGCTTATGAAAGGAAAAGGCTGAAGTATACAGACTTGGTGGCTGAGGTGAGAGAGCGTGGGTGGCAAGCGTATATTAGACCGGTAGAGGTAGGTACTAGAGGCTTTGTTGCGAAGTCTGCCACAAGACTGCTGTCTGAATTCGGAATTAGAGGTCGTGTGCTAAGGACTGTAGTGAAGGAGTTGTCAGATGTAGCTGAAAGATCTAGTCAGTGGTTGTGGTTCAGAAGGGCTGAGGCTGTGTGGGGAAGGGAGTGAGTTTGTGCTTCTACAGCAAGCTTGGAGGGGGGTGGGTCTGGGACGCCAGTCTTCACTGTTGAGCCTTCTGGAGGTGTCGTGGGCCTAATTCAGCGAAACACTGACGAAGGAAGGTGCCTACCTGATGACCCCTGAGAAGAGCTTGCACTGAAGTTTGTGTTGGAGTTGTTAGATGTAGCTGAAAGATCTAGTCAGTGGTTGTGGTTCAGAAGGGCTGAGGCTGTGTGGGGAAGGGAGTGAGTTTGTGCTTCTACAGCAGGCTTGGAGGGGGGTGGGTCTGGGACGCCAGACTTCACTGTTGAGCCTTCTGGAGGTGTCGTGGGCCTAATTCAGCGAAACACTGACGAAGGAAGGTGCCTGCCTGATGACCCCTGAGAAGAGCTTGCACTGAAGTTTGTGTTAGAGTTTGGATGAAGGGGATTGGTGTGGTCCTGCTCTTGTAATAATTTGTCTCATGAGTTTTTTGTAGACGTCTGAGTACTTGGCAGTTGAGGCACGGACCATGAACATAGTTCGCTATGCTTCTGGATTCTTGTCGAGCCAGTATCGGATGGTAGTGGTTGCTGTGTTCTGCTCACGCAACTTATAATGTGATTTATTGTGTGTGATTGTGCTTAGGTAAGTGTGTTGTTGCCATAGTTAAAGGAAGTGAGCTTAGATTAAGGAGGGATTCTGTGTGTTCATAGGTTATTTTTTGGTAGGTCTGTTACTTGGCAGTTGAGGCAATGGACCATGAACATAGTGTTAGGCTGTGCTTCTGGATTCTTGTCGAGCCAGTATCAGATTGTGGTGGTTTTGCTATTATTGTTAGTTGAGTGAGTAGTAGATCCTGGCTGAGCCCTATGCATAACCCCAGCTGTTAGGTGCAGGATTTGTCAATTTCCTGTATTATATTACTTAATGTACTTTTAATATTTTAGGTATATTAATTACATAAATATGTTAGTATATTGACAGCATACTTAGACATTTCTCAATATATTGTAAGTACAATTAAGTGTGGCATGCGCTAACAGTGCTTTTAAAAATACAATTTTAGCATGTGCATCCACCACCCAACCACTCTAAAGTGACTGGTAGTTGCAAAAAACAACCAACCACTGTAATAAGTACTGGGCAAGCCTTCGCCCACCCAGTGGGTTATGGTGTCGTCCAATAGGATTGTGATCCCACAGCGTGTCACTAAAGAAAACATTCACATTCTGGGGATAATTTACAAGATATCGTCGCTGTCCAATGAAAAACATTTCCATCTCCATTTTTGTTGATTTTTAGTTTACTACATAATCTGAACTGACAAACTGTTCCTGACACTGTGCCAAAATTTCATAATAAATGAAGCAATAGAAACACTTCAAAATGACCTAAAATAAACTCTTCTTCCATTGAAAGTTTAGTAGTTTTTTTCTCTCTCCTGTAACGCTGCTTGTTTTTTTTATTGCATAGTGATGATATGAAAGCAAACGTTCCCATAGTGAAGATATTAAAGCCTCTTAACCAAAAATAACCCTGTTCTGGCAATCAAATGTACGCCATGTGAAAACATTTTATCACGAGTGAAATAGTGGAACTGGTGACATGGCTGTCTGTCTCGTGTGAACACGTAAACATCCACACCTCCTCAGGAGAAAGTTCAGATTCACAACTGAACTGAATATTAACTGTTGAAGCTCAAAGGTTGATATATATTTTTTTTACGTTACAGTATTGCTGTAATTATCATTGGTGAATATTGAGCACCCGTCGCGACATAGATAAAAAAAAAAAAAAAAAAGCCAAGCGTGGGCAAGAGGGTTATTTAAGCAATAGAACACGAGAGGGAGTGTGTTATTTTTTTTTACAAAATGAATTAAGAAAAAGTCAAAGAACTTCAAGAACTTTAAGAAATTCAGTTTGAATATGCTTTAATATGGACTGTGCCTTCCGCCAAAAAGTAGTTCCACAACAACTGTAACAGAACTGAAACTTAACTACAAAACGGTGTATCCAAATTGGGAATAAGTGAAGATGGTAACGTTAGGAGCGTGAAATAACGCTAATACTCTCCTCTCCTGCTCCGTGGAGTCGTCTTCAGGTGAAAGCTGTGCATTTTTTGAGCATTTCTGCTTGTTTTGCTGGGTGGTGTTGGTTTTAGCTAGCTGGCTGGACTGTGGTTAGGTTAGCGTAGCTTGCTTTAGCTCAGCATTAGCTTAGCGTAGCTTAGTCTAGCCTGGCTGGTTAGCGTTCTGGCTGTAGAACGGCAGTAACAGAGCGGTTTTCTTTCCCTTTTTTCCACAAAGACGAGTTAGCGCTGCAGGCGAGCGCTAGCCTGTGCTAAGCTAACGCCGCTGCTCAACCAATCAGATTGTGAGGTCAGAACTAACTGTTGTATAAAAAGCCCTAAAGCACTGAGCTGTGGAGCACAATGTAGCACCAATAGTTCTGAGATTAATTTTGGGGAGCTGATCATCCAACATCATGACATCAATAATGCCCTTATTGCTAATAGCAATCAAATTCTCACCTCAATGTTCCAATATCCCATTTCCATATACTTCTACTATATTTATTACTAATCTGTTTACTAATTACATTGCAACAACTACTGTAATACTATCACTAATGCTACTAACACTACTTATCATTATAGTACTAGTACTACTAATACTCTTACTTATACAATTATACCACTATCAATACTATTACTACTACTACTACCTCTGGATATAATCAAGAGAAAGATGGATGATCAAAAGCCATCAAACCACCAAACTGAACTACTTGAATTTCTGCACCAGGAGTAAAGCAGCATAAAGTTATCCAAAAGCAGTGTGTAAGACTGGTGGAGGAGAACATGATGCCAAGATGCATGAAAAAAAAACTGTGATTAAAAACCAGGGTTATTCCACCTAATATTGATTTCTGAACTGTTAAAACTTTATGAATATGAACTCAAAGGTCTTAAAGCTCTGCATATTTTTGTTATTTCAGTCATTTCTCATTTTCTGCTCTAAATTCTGCTCTTCAGAAACTGAAGAGGTCTCTTAATTTTTTTCCAGAGCTGTAGTTCCCCAATGATGAACAAACTACCTTCTACTACCAGAACAGGAACATCAGGAGCGTCCCTCACTACCTTTAAAAACTTCTGAAGACAGAGCTCTTTAAAGAGCACTTACTCTCCTAACACCTCTAACTAACTAACTACTTCTAATCCCATTTCCTTCTTCCCTTTATTTCCTCCTCTATCCTACTACTTACCTTGGCCTAACTGGTCCGGTAACTGTAATGTAATGTATTTATACAGACAGTTTGTTCACACACTGCAATACTATTATATTGCTATAACAAATGCATGGGATTTGGCTACTATTGATCACACTTAAAATCTTAAATAAAACCTAAAATATCTCCAGCTCCACTGTTGAATCGAGGGCGAATATTTTATTAATGTACTGTTTCATTAAATTGGGATGTTATAACCTTCCATCCACCACACAAAATATTACTTACTACTACTAAAGCAGTAGAGCATTACTATGGAAAACTAGGTCAAGTTGATGTTTGCAGAGTTGATGTTTGTAGAAATGTTGGCAGCTGATTGGAGGTACAGTTAGGGGCTTGGTATCACTGTTATAAGTGGAAGCATAACATCATGTGACAGCAGGCGAGCAACCTAACAGCTCTGAAAGCTGAAAAAAAAAAAAAAAAATAGGAGCGGCGCTGACAACATGGCACTGATTGCTGGACTTTGGGTTGTGCTGCGAAGGACTTGTCTGCGTATACATATATATACACCGCCATACTCCGTCTAGACTGACACAGGGTTACTGGACTGGGCAAACACATTCGGTGGGAAAGATCAGCCAAGAGGTGAGTGACTTTTGAAGCACAGGCTAATCGACAAGCTGTGTGTGGAGTGTGTGGAGTCTCTAGACTGGGAATTAAATCGGATTTCTGTGTTAATTTTTTTTAGCAAACAACATCAAAGATGAAGACACTCCTGCTCCTCGCTGTTGTGGCACTTACAGGTAAAGAAGGTTTCTGTGTTTTATTATTAGCAAAAGTGTAGTGAAGTAAATTAGATATTGGATTGAGATTATTGGCATTAAGAGTGTGTCTACGTTGAGTTTTGATGAGAAGCAAACTGTGCAAAGACTCGATGACGTTCTGATATTCATTTCAAATTCAACTGATTAATGCTACACTGTACTTATGCAGTGTGCAAATCTGGTGCTGTACTACAACTATTCCAGAAAATTCCAGAATTTCCCTCTGGGATCAATAAAATATCAATAAATCTATCTATCTATCTATCTGTCTGTCTGTCTGTCTGTCTGTATATCTATATATGTATCTATCTATCTAGCCATCTATCTTTCCCTCTAAGCCCCTAAATTTCTATATTCTTTTTTATAATAGGCTCCCAAGCCAACCTCTTCTACGCTGATGAGCCCAAACCCCAGCTGGAGCAGCTGACTGATGCATTCTGGGACTATGTTGCCCAGGCCACACGCACTGCTGAGGACACAGTGAAGATGATCAGAGAGTCTCAGCTGGGACAGGAAGTCAAGTAAGTCAAGTCAAGAAAAGACTTACCCATTTAAAAAATATATATTTTTGCTTTTACTAAGTGTTTCTCTCCTCTTCTTCTACTCCAAAGTGCCAGAATCACAGACAGCGCCAGCGTGGCCAGCGAGTACGCCGTCAACCTCCAGAACAGAATGAGCCCCATTGCTCAGGACATCATGACCAAAATCACCAAGGAGGCTGAAGTTCTGAAGGAGCGTCTGGAGACCGACCTCACCGCCATGAAGGACAAGCTGGAGCCCTATGCCGACGACCTCAAGGCCCAGATCCAGCAGAGAGTGGAGCAGCTCAGAGTGGCTGTAGCTCCGTACGCTGAGTCCCTGGACTCCGAATCCCTGAAGGCCACCATTCTTCAGAAGACCGAGGAGCTCAGAGGAACCCTGGAGGAGAGAGTGAAGGAGCTGCAGTCTCAGCTGGAGCCCTACACCGCAGAACTCAAGCAGAAGGTTGACGAGCGCCTGCAGGAGTTCCAGAAGATCGTGGCGCCTCTAGGTGAGGATCTTCAGACCAGCGTTCTCCAGAGAACCAAGATGGTCCAGCAGAGTCTGGCTCCCTACGCTGAGGACCTGAGGGAGAGGCTGGACCCCTTCGCCCAGAACCTGAAGGACCAGCTCACCTCTCTTTATGAGTCCTACACCAAAACCAGCTGAATACTGCAAAAAAAAAAAAAAATATATAGAATAAAACCCTCAATGGACTGTTTATATTTCTGCTAAATGAAACTGACGCTTTAATCCAACACATTTGATCAAAAGTTCCAGTCAATACCAAAAGCAAAAGCAATTTACCATCAAGATTTCAAGCCCAAACCCAACCATTGGTGGGGTGTTTCACCATTTGTTCACTAAAGAAAACTTTGCTATAGTTGCTGAAAAAAAAAAAAAAACTGTGAATGTGTTCGTTAATGTGTTTGTAAATGTATATCTCATGTTGAAGAATGACGTCATATGTTGTATTTATATGCTAGAATAAACAAATTTCCATATGAAGAAAGAAAGTGTTGAGTGTTGTTAATCTTTTCTGGTTTTCTACTTCTGATTTCATGCAAAAAAAATAAAAAAATAAAAAAATAAATAATAAATACATTAATAAATTAATAAAAAAAATACACATATACAGGGGTTGGACAATGAAACTGTATGAAACACCTGGTTTTAGACCACAATAATTTATTGTGGTGACGGACAGTTCTGGTGGAAACAGGAGAGTTGAGATGAGATGAGTTGAGAGTTGAGATGTTTTTTGGATACAATCCGGGTTAGCACCCAAACATCCCTTTCAGACAGCTTCCTCTTACAGCGTCCACAGTTAATCCTGTTGGATGTGGTTGGTTCTTCTTGGTGGTATCTCGCTGACATTACCCTGGATACCGTGGCTCTTGATGCATCTCAAAGACTTGCTGTCTTGGTCACAGATGCTCCAGCAAGACGTGCACCAACAATTTGTCCTCTTTTGAACTCTGGTATGTCACATAATATCATAATGTTGTGTGCATTGCAATATTTGGAGCAAAAGGGACAGAGGACAAGCAGCAAAAATCTTTAAATATCAACAGAGAGGTACAGTACAGTTCATCAAACGTTTAATGGTGCAAAATATAGAAAGATTCGATTAATCCATAGCTGTAATAACTGGCAATATGAAACTAAAAATCTTTGAACCGTCCATTTAGAAAAGCTCTGATTTGTTTGAATTCTGAGAAACTGAGAGAAACTGAGTTTACTGTCAGTCAAAAACTCACAGATAAGAGAAATATGTCATCACTACTGTAGGTCTAATCCAGTTCATTCTGTTTGTACTTCCAGATTGTGCAATCACCTGTAAATACTGTGAACACACACGTTTAGATGTTCAGTACTTTGGGTTTCACATACCATTTCACCAATTCAGTTTCTGAATCAGTTTCTCTGATTTTGCTATTTATAGGTTTATGTTTGAGTAAAATGAACATTGTTGTTTTATTCTATAAACTACAGACAACATTTCTCCCAAATTCCAAATAAAAATATTGTCACAGTTTAATCACAGTTTTAAACATGCATCTTGGCATCATGTTCTCCTCCACCAGTCTTACACACTGCTTTTGGATAACTTTATGCTGCTTTACTCCTGGTGCAAAAATTCAAGCAGTTCAGTTTGGTGGTTTGATGGCTTGTGATCATCCATCTTCCTCTTGATTATATTCCAGAGGTTTTCAATTTGGTAAAATCAAAGAAAGTCACCATTTTTAGGTGTTGAATCCTTTAGTAATTCCACTGAAGGGTGGAGCTAAAAGAATACTTTTACTTAAAGTACTTTTACTCAAATCTGGGTTTTTAGTACTTTAAACATGTCTGATTACAATAAAACATTATAAAAACGTTCTTTAAAAACTACTTAAAAGTACAAAAAAGTACTGAACTATGAGAATATTTGAGTAAGGCATAATTTGAGTATACTTTTTAATACTTTTTTCACAAGTGGTGAAAACAACAGTTGAGATCAAATTAACAGACTAATAAAAACATAATTATTTGGAATTATTTAGTGTTTAAAACTAACAGATTATTGATGTAGAAAGTTGCTTGGTAGATAAATTACAGACGTAAAACCGACTGTCGGGAGATGTTTCTCTGCTCTGTCTATCGTCCAGAAAAGGGTAATGAGGATGACCTTGTCATGAGAGAGAGCAGCAGATTACTCAACCCACACAGCTGGTTTAGTCGTATAACCGTCAGACCCCCACAATCACTGAGGTTAAGTAAAGGCATCTTTTTAACTTTTAGGAAAATCAGCTGACCTATAACCTTTGCTGGCCGGCCGGACTGATAAAGAACAGACAGATAAACCCTGAAGGAGAGTTAAGACCATTAGAGCTTCTCTCCTGAAGACCTGGGAACTCTCTGGGATATACAATTAAATGATTTCTTGTTAAATTCCCACCTGAAAAACAGATTTTAAAGCTTTTACAAAACGGACAACCTTAGTGCTTTGTAGGCCATATTTATCCTTATTAACTGTAAACTGTTACAGGCTTTCCACTAATCTGTCACGAAGTGACCCAGGCAGGGTGACGAGGAGGCGGAAACAAGTGCAGGTAGGGACGAAAACGAATAACTTAATAAATATATATATAAATAACAAAGATAAACAAATAACAAAGAACACGTAATAATTAAGTAAACCAAAACAAACGAGAGGAACTAGTGAACATAAACTCAACAAACAAGAAGTACTAAATATATATAAATACAAACAGGGAGTAAATAAACAAAGAAACAAACAAAGCTAAGAACATAAACAAGGAATAAACAAGAAACTAGAAACTACCAAAAATAACCAAGAAATAACCAAAACTAAACAGGGCAGGGATATATATATATACAAGGAATATACTAGAAACAAAACACTAAGCAGAGGACTGGGAAACGAGGAAATAAACAAGAAACTAGAAAACATACACAAAAGATAAACTGAGGTAAACACGGGCAATGACTAGGGCTATGAAACACGGAGGAACACGGAGAGACAAAACAACAGGGGAAGGTGCAAAGACCGACGGAGACAAAGTGGCAGAGGAGGGCTATAAAAAGAAACAGGAAACACTATAATTAGAAACACCTGGGGAAGGGGCGGAGCTACAAATTAGAAACAGGTGGAAAAGTACTGAGACGGGAGACACAGGGGAGCACAGGTCACGTGGGACACACACAGAGACACGAGACAGGGCTAAGACCTGACATAATCTCTGATAAAATGGAGGTGGAACAGCGATCCATCACATTGTCACTATCCAATGAAAAACCCGATTCTCAAAAACAGAAACTTTACAAGAGAGAGAAAATAAAAACTTTTTAACTTTCAATTGAATAAGAAATCAATGTATAAAGAGTTTGTTTCAGGTCATTTTGGAAATTTTCTGTTGGTCCATTCATCAAAAAAAAAACCTCTTGCATCCGGACTACAAGAAAAAAAACAAAAAAACACTGAAAAAAAATGCTGAGTGAAATTTATTTTAAAAAAGTTTCGCAACTTTCTGCATTTTCCGTTTTTAAGTAAATTTAATTTCCGATAAATTTAAGAAACGTCAACTCGGTTTCCAGACTTAAATGTTACACAGAGTAAATAAGTGAACTGAACTTCAGTCAATCCTTTCTTTTAGTAAACTTTATATTACCTAATTACAATTACTTCATTTATACAATATTACTCAAATAATTTATTATACATACAATATATTACAATTCCTAAAATTTTAATATTTTTAGATAAACTCTCCTCAAGACGGGACTAAAATTACCGGAGGACCACGCAGTTCAGCAAAATACAGTAGATAATTCAGCCTGTAATTTTTTTTTTTGTTGTGAAAATGTCTAAGAAATTAAACACATACATGGTCGTTCTGGATGGGAATAAAATCACAGAGAACCCTAACCCTTACAAAAGAGAAAATTACCTCAGAAACCCCTGAGAAACTAATCCAATGCAGATAGGTCTTAAGAGACAGTTTGTGTGTTTGAAAAATGATGTAGAACACTTATAACTAACAAAAATGGAGATACTTATTTTTTTATTGGACAGGGACGATATACATTTGGGTACAATAATATTGGAAACATATCAAATACTGTATGTGTGTTAAAATTATCTTTGAAGTGGATTTGATTATTCCTGCCATCACAAGCAGTGGGTAAAGTCCATTCAAGTGTCAATATCAATATAGCATGGCCTTTGTGTCACACAGTGTAACACTGTGTAATAATGTTTTTTTTCAATATCTTCTCTGAACAAACACATTATTACACATATAGAGAAATGTTAACACTTCACTTTAAATAAATTTTGTTTAATGTTAGTGGTGTGTTTTTCCATGTTTGAAGTACTGTCTGGTTGAATAGAGTAAAACTGTAGTTGAATAATTCTTTAAAGTGGTTAAATTACATTTTTAATTTTTTTTTTAGAAATATTAAAGGCCCTGTCCCACTGCGATTGCGTCTAAATATCCACTAAAGTACGTCCAAATTGATCAGAAAACACTGCGTCCACTGAGTGAACGCGCTGTGTCCAAAATATAGACGAAAATTGAAGTTGGACGCCGACTTCCAACTATATATGGTTGTTTTTTCTAGTGAATCATCATTTCTTCTTGAGCTACAAGAGAGAGCACATCTATTCTCTTCTACACAACCATGGACCACAGATTCCTTGCAGTGATGGTGCAGCAGCAGAACTTACTCCTCCATGTGCTGGACCAGACCGGGAGGAGGAGGAGGCGGCAGCAGGAGAGGACTGTCTGGGTCAGGCCTTGGATTGTACGCCGGGTGGAGTTTGGACTGTACGACCGGCTGATGGTAAAGCGATGGACGCCAGAAAAATATTTTTATGGACGTCGACGTCCACCTGTACGTGCCGTCCAAATATCCACTAAAATACGTCCGTACTGCGTCTAAATATCCACTAAATTACGTCCATATTAGTCGCCGTCTATTCCGAAAATTTTGGGAGGTACCAAAACCACTTTTGCGTCTAAAGTGGACGGCAACGTCTAAACTACGTCCACTTGGACGGTGCCGTCCAAATATCCACTAAACTACGTCCAGATTGCGTCTAAATATCCACTAAACTGCGTCCACTGAAATTTGGACGTACTTTAGTGGATATTTAGACGCAATCGCAGTGGGACAGGGCCTTAAGTAATGATTTAGCTATTTTCATAAAAAGAACAAACTATTTATATACAACCCTAGAAGCTTGCTGTGACAGGAAAGACACATGCAGTGAAAACAAAAAGTGATTAAGCTGGTCTTCATATGGTTGATTGTCAAAATAATTAAGACAAAATTCAGGCTCCTTTATTTTATTAATGGCTATTAATTAGGTCATTAGCTTAATAAGCAAAAAATACCTAAAAAAGCAGTTACAATCATATCATCTCTACATTAATTAGAAATGAATTACATCAATTATAGAAATTAAAATTAAACTGACTTAAGTTAACTGAAGAAACACAATTTTTTCCAATAGCAGTATAAAAACATAACCACAAGATGATGATTCATTTCAATAGATAATGGGACCAAGTGTCTTGGTCAAATCTCCAAGACCTAATCAAATCAAAGTCTTCAAAGGTACCTAGTAGCTGTGTTGGATCAAAGTCCAGTGGAGTCCAGCTGTCCTGACTGAAAGTACTTAGTCCAACTAAATCACCAACTGTTATCATGAGCCCTCCACATAACCACACAGACAGACACCGAGAAGAGAATGAGATGATTTTACTTTTTGTATCTATGGGGTTAAACAACATTAAACAACATGACTACATCTACAAACCTCAGCTCTCAGTGGAAAATGATGTTTAAACATTATTTTAATCAGCAATTACATAAATATATATATATATATATATATATATATATATATATATATATATATATATATATATATATATATATATATATATATATTTACATTAGTTAGAAATTAGAAGTATGATTCAACCCAGGCCATGCGGTCAGTTTTCCGGCTGCTTGAGGCTAAATGCAAAAATAGAAAATTGGATGCAAAAACTCCTTATTTTACTGATTTTTTTTTTTTTTTGCTTTAATGTAGTGCAGTGTACAAAACATTTTATTATATATGTTTTTATATATTTTTTCAATTTTATTTTTTTCCATCTCTGCACCTCACAATTTTATTTTTAGGAAAAAAAAAATATATATATATCTTTATTTTTTGATTTTTACATTTTTGCATTTAGCAACTTTTACTAAACCATCAGATTTGTGTTGCAATATGCAAAAATAAAAACAATTGAGAGAAGATTTAACTTTAAAATTTCCTTAAAATCATGTTTGCGAAAGGCTGGATAGAAAAACGAAATAATTGACCATTTGGATGATTTAGGATGATTTCGTTTTTACTATACTAAATAAAAATATATATTAATTAAGTTTTAAACCCAATTGTCCCCAAGTGAAAAAAGTAGATTAAATTATATTAAGCATTATTATAAAGCTATAGTGCCCTAAAGTGTTCTTGTAGCCACACATAAAATGGAACAACTTTTTAATACTTATTATACTTTAATTATAGCATAAAAAAGTCCTACTTAAATTGTGCTAAGTGGACTTAACTGTACTAAAATGAAACTATTACAAATATACTTAAGTAACATTTAAACATTTTTAAACTACTTCATGTATGTAACGCCATATATTTTAAATATGCTTACAGTAAAATTATAATACATTTAATAATGAGTATTACAACTGTATCACTATTTATTTATTATATACCAGGTATATTAGAAATGTACTAAGAATTGATGTTAAATATATGTGATCTATTTACATTAGAGTACAAATATATATATGCTTCTTGTTCCTGTCTTTTTTCTAGTCTAGTATACATTGTTGGTTATAACAATATATTTTAATATACTGTACTACAAATTTTAAATGTTAATTTTTTTTTTTAATGTAGTAATTTAATTTACTTTCTAAAATAAAGTTACAAGATAAATTGCACTTTAAGTGAACTACTGTAAGAGCTGTTTTTAACACACTTTGCTAAAAATGTACAAAAGTATATTTGGAAATAATATTTTAGAAGTATATTGAATTACATTAAACTGTAAAAAAAAGTGTACTTCATATTAGTCTATTATTGGATGAATGCATAATATTAATGTACTTTTAATATATTTTAAGTAAGTACACAATCTGTTAGCATATTTTCAGCATACTTAGACATGTCTCAATATGTTTTAAGTACAATTAAGTATATATTTTTTAATTTAGCTCGATACAGTCAGAAAATTAACCTGCTAAAGTTACAGTGACCCCATGCAGGCAGTGTTCTGTGTACTTTCCTTTCTTTAGGGAGGTTGTCACTTAATGACTGAACTTTCAACTCTCTGTACGCTATCTCTGCTTTTATTAGGCCATGATAGCGAGACGTTTATCAGTCTCGACTGAACTTCAGGCCCTGTGCTAACTGATGGTCCAATCAGGACATTATGATGTGGAGCAGCACTGACAGCAATGCACTATGAGCTGGACTTTGGGTTGGCAGCGCAACGCACACCTCTCTTCAGTGTATATATAGAGCCGCCATTGGCGTAGGGTTGCTCACACACACTCAAGTCTGGCCTCTGACAGCATCCAGTGTCTGAAAGGTAAGCAAACTCAAAGGGTTAACTGTGTTCAATTGTTCTTCATTTTGTACCTGTGTATATATAAATATATATATATATATATATGGAAAAAACAGCTTGTACTTAAATATTACTTTTTGGACTTTTACAGAATCTGTCAGCAACCATGAAGGTGCTCGCGATACTGGTGCTCGCTGTTTTCACAGGTATTTATTAGACGTGCTGTTACTTTACATCACTTCATTTTATGCTGAAATACATTATACATTATATATAAAGCTTTTTAAATGATTGATTTCCATTGAAACTGAAATAAAATAAATATATAGTCGACAACTAGCGTAGACTTGATTCCTGTCTGCGTTTAAATTGTATTAAAATCAACTAAAAACCATATTTTTCTTTGATCAGGCTCCCAAGCCAACCTCTTCTACGCTGATGAGCCCAAACCCCAGCTGGAGCAGCTGACTGATGCATTCTGGGACTATGTTGCCCAGGCCACACGCACTGCTGAGGACACAGTGAAGATGATCAGAGAGTCTCAGCTGGGACAGGAAGTCAAGTAAGTCAAGTCAAGAAAAGACTTACCCATTTAAAAAATATATATTTTTGCTTTTACTAAGTGTTTCTCTCCTCTTCTTCTACTCCAAAGTGCCAGAATCACAGACAGCGCCAGCGTGGCCAGCGAGTACGCCGTCAACCTCCAGAACAGAATGAGCCCCATTGCTCAGGACATCATGACCAAAATCACCAAGGAGGCTGAAGTTCTGAAGGAGCGTCTGGAGACCGACATGACCACCGTCAGGGACAAGCTGGAGCCCTACGCCGACGACCTCAAGGCCCAGATCCAGCAGAGAGTGGAGGAGCTCCGAGTGGCCGTCGCCCCCTACGCTGGAAACCTGGATTCTGAAGCCCTGAAGGCCACCGTTCTTCAGAAGACCGAGGAGCTCAGAGGAACCCTGGAGGAGAGAGTGAAGGAGCTGCAGTCTCAGCTGGGGCCCTACACCGACGAGCTGAGGCAGAAAGTCGACCAGCATCTGCAGGAGTTCCAGAAGACCGTGACCCCCCTGGCCGAGGATCTTCAGACCCAGGTCGCCCAGAGAGCCGAGATGGTCCAGCAGAGTCTGGCTCCCTACGCTGAGGACCTGAGGGAGAAACTGGACCCCTACGCCCAGAACCTGAAGGACCAGCTCGCCACTCTGTACGAGTCCTTCAGCAAGACCAGCTAAAAAAAAAAAACACTGACAAAAACCTGAAATTTCCAATTTTCCCACTCCAATACTCCAATGACTGATAGCTGCTTTGCTTTGCTGCCTCCTCTGCATGTATTGTAGAATATGCCATCATTTCCACTGTAACTGTCATTTCCAGACTAGGCCATGTTGTGCAATGAACACAATTAAAGGTGTGTTGTAACATATGATACGATGTTTTTCCATTCTTTAATTTAATAAAGCTCAAAGAAATATAAAAATATATATATTTATGTTGAAGTGACTTGAGTTTCTGTAGAATTTTAAACAATTTAAACATCAGTGAGCGTCAATTTTTAAGAGAGAAAAATGATTATTTCTGTTGTTGAATTATAGTATATTATATTATATCATATTACAGGCTATTACAGGGGATTGCTATTGGGAAAATATTTGGTATCTCTAGGTCTAGTGTCTTTAATCCCACCTACACCTATTGAAAATGTGTTTCTAACTAACATTGTGGCCGTTCTATAGGGAAACTCTGTTGTGTATCAACTTGCAAATATATAAAAAGTACCAGTCAAGAGTTTAGAGTAATTTATTTTCTACATTGTAGATTAATATTAACATAAGATATAAAACTATTAAGTGACAAATATATAGACTTATCTAGTAAACAAAAAATAAGTGCATGGCCTCCACAATCCCTTGACCTAAACCCAAATGAGATGCTGATTTGGTTGGGATGAGCTGTGCTCCTGTATATATATATATATATACATATATATTCCTGTATCTCTCTCTCTCTCTCTAAGATCTATGATCGTTTTAAGAAAACCCACCCCAGAAGTACTGATAAAATGGAGACAGAAAAACATTTTACCCTCTATTTATTTATTTGTTATTCTGCAATCCCTCTTTAAATTAAGTTTACAGTATTTAGTTGACGCTCTTTTCCAGAGAGACTTACAGAGAGTGTAATTCCTATTACAGATCTAGGCCAATGTAGTGTTAGGAGCCTTGCCCAAGGACTGCATACACTGCATCGTTTTAATGTTTTTAGTTAGTTATTACATATTAGCACTGATATTATATTACATAAAATAATTCAGTAGTTGTCTTTTTTTTCTTTTCACACAATGAATGGCTACTTTTAATTATGTGTTGGTCTACCACTTGAAATCTCAATATAATAAATTTAAGTTTGTGGTTATGAGGTGTGTACCAAACGTGAAAAAGTTCAAATGGTATGAACAGTGGTTTGCAAGCTACTATGTAGCAGTGTACACACATCCGACTCTTTAAAATACATTCAACCAACCCAGCTCCTCTCAGTACAAACAAAACACCAGTAATAATGGTGTGACCAGGGGTAAAAAACAATATCGAGTCAATGAACTAGCTATAATTACTCGGTTTGTCTCCTGCTGACAAATATTGTGAAAAAATATAGTTTTTATACTAACTGCTTAGCTTTATATGAAAGCATTAAGACTAAACTCACTGTGTACTACCATAAAAAAACAGTCATTTCTAATATCTGTGTGCTGTGTATGCCCTCTAGTGATAAGCATACTGTATTCCTGTATTTTCTGTATGAGGACCAGGCATACATTGGTGAAAACCAATGAAGTCAAGATCACTGCAGAAACCTAATTGCAGAAAATGTTATAATATAATAAAGTAGTTATGTTTATTGTGAGAATAAAATCCTTAACAGAACATATTCCCTAACCTTATATACTAAATACATGTCCTCAAATCCAGGGCAGCCACAAACACTAATCAAATCCCCCACAAAACTCAAGTCAAAACCTACAATTACACTTGAAAGCTAAGCTAAGCCAAAAGCTGCATGTCTGGAACTGTACCTACATGCTTATCAAAGTACGTGTCCTTCCTTTTCTCCATGTCAAGAGTCGCCCACACACTCCCATTAGAACACAAACAGCTCTTGCTTAAGGAACAAAGCAGCTCTAAACGGAAATTTATCAAGCCTCAACATAACATCTCAAAGATGGCCTAGAATGTTGTCAAGCTGTATTTATCTTCTTATATAGCAGAATAATGAGAGTTCAGCACATGGAAAAGACAAAACTCAGTGACCCTCAAACACTGTTGTTCCTCTTTCAAAAGAAAATCCAGCAGAACGGATGAAAAAACAAAAATATGCAGAGCTTTCAGACCACAAATAATGCAAAGAAAGAGTTCAGAAATCTATCAATACTTGGTGGAATAACCCTAATGGTTTTTAATCACAGTTTTCATGCATCTTGGCATCATGTTCTCCTCCACCAGTCTTACACACTGCTTTTGGATAACTTTATGCTGCTTTACTCCTGGTGCAAAAATTCAAGCAGTTCAGTTTGGTGGTTTGATGGCTTGTGGTCATCCATCTTCCTCTTGATTTTATTTCAGAGGTTTTCAATTTGCTAAAATCAAAGAAACTCATCGTTTTTAAGTGATCTCATGTTTTTTCCAGAGCTGTATGTTCCTCAACATCACATTTAATGGCGACTTCAGGAGAACATGGTGCTGATGATACTGGAGAGCAGCTCATCACCTCCAGACTTTGCTAGTTATGGATTTTTTTTTTATTTAGTCAAATAAAAGTCTAAAAGTAGTTTGTTAGAGAACACTAGTAAACAAACAGCATCATGAGTCTCTAGGTCCGAGACTAAGGTGTGTAGAAGTTTAAAGCAGTGTCATGTTATTAAAAACATATCCCAAACTTTGAGCATCCCAAGAAAAAGGATTCTACAACTGTCCCAACAAACCTACCAAGACATGGCCATGGTCCACCCAAACTGACAGATCAAGTAAGGAGAGCCCTGATTAGAGAATTGGCCAAAAGGGCCATGGTCACTCTGGAGGAGCTGCAGAGATCCACAGCTCAGGTGGGAGAATCTGTCCACAGGACAACTATCGTAAGTCATGCACTCCAGAAATCTGACCTTTATTATTATGTATCATTTTCATTACACTTCACACTTATGTGCTATTTTGTGTTGATTTTGTGTTGATCTTACTTAAAATCTCAACAAAAAGCGTTTCAATGGGGCTCCGGGTGGTCCAGCAGACTAAGGTGCTGCCACTATGAACAGGAGATTGCTGGTTTGAATCCCAGTCATGCAGCTTGCCATCAGCTGCCGGAGCCCTGAGAGAGCACAATTCGCCTTGCTTTTTTGGGTACAGTAGATGGCACTCTCTCCCCTTATCACTCTTAGGGTGATGCCGATCAGCACAAGGCATCTGTGAGCTGATGTATTGGAACCGAGTCGCTGCACTTTCCTCCGAGTGCGATGGCAACTCGGAAATAATGCATCAGCTGCAGGTCGAAAAGAGGCGTGTGCTAGTTTTTACCCTCTTTGTGTTGAGGCATCACAGGTGATGGGGGATATACAGCTGACCAACAGTTCAATGGGTGGAACAACTGGCCAGATAAATTAAGAGAAAAACTGGGAAAAACTTGGAAATTTGTTGTAAGTTTCAAGATGTATGATTACTCAGCAAGCCACTTTAAGTCGGCAAACTCCAAAGAAGTGACCGTGGTTTTGGTCAGTAAAAAAAAATTTCCTTTATTTCTTAATTTGTGTTGAAGGTCAGTAATGCTGCAGCTTGCACTTCTTTTGTGGGTCATGAGAAACGAGGAGCACATGACAGTTGGTGTCCCATACATCACTGAGAGTTCTGAGTGTTCTGGAAAGCAATTCAGTGCTGTCGTGCAAAAACGAGGGTGATGATTAAGATTCAGATGACTGCTCTCTCTGATACACAACAGCTGAGAGGCCTTTGACCTGGATTGCCTAATTGAAGTGAAAACAGTGAGTAATGCAGAAGAAAAGCAGAAAGACTCCCTGTCTGTCACAACATCGAGGTGAATCATAGACCGCCAAAAACAACACTGTACAACAGAAGCCAAGTCAGGGTAACTAGAGTTCATAAACTCTCGCAGGCATTTACACATGCGAGAGCTGCATGCGGATTCCTGTTGTTACCTATATGTTGTGTTACAGGTGAGGAAACTTCTTTCAGTTCAGTTAAATCATTCATTTGCTATGATTACTGCAGAAGAAACCAAAAAACTAAACAAAAAAACACAAATCTTGCTTCATAAAGTTAAGGGTCATTTATGGGTCACTTCCGCATTTAATCTACGCTACAACCTATGCATATTGCTAGGTCTATACTAGGGCTGCACAATATACCGTTTAAACATCGTCATCGCGATGTGCGCATTAAATCAAACACCTCATGTTGCAATATTTTGATTCTTGACACAAGAAGTAGATACACAGCGCTGTCTCTGTGTCTGTGTAAGTGAAAGGCTGCTGCTGCCCGAGAAGTGCAAGGTGAGGGGAAGCAGGAGTAAACACGAGGTAACCGCACACATGGCCTCCATCCACATGGTTGGGCACATGCATGTAAACGTGAGCACGTGTTGAAAGCTGTGCTCCTCAGTCCAGCACAGTTTTGCATCGCAGATATTTCTAGTTACAGCTGAATTCACACTTTTAATTATTTACCTTTTTAAAGGGTTGATTACTGTTATTTTGCTGTTTTCCTTTACCTTTTAAGTGTTCTGTCCTGACTTACCTCTTGATCTGTCCGGACGTGAGACACTGCACAAGTGGGGGCGGGGCTGCTGACATCATGGGTCTTGCATCGTTTAATATCTCGATATATATCGCCGAAAAATGAATTTTGCAATGTAAAACAATTTCCAATATCATGCAGCCCTATTGCATACCCTACACCACAGCCCGATGTACACACATCCCCAGAAAATACAGCGACTGGGATTTATTTACTGAAGATCGTATTCCGACATTTCCGACTTTCTTACCTCTTGTCTACTGTTTTTTTTTGGTGTAACTGCACTAGGACCCTCACACAGGCCACACTACGAACTCTGTGTTGAATTAAAAACAGTGAGTAATGAAGTAGAAAGGCAGAAAGACTCCCTGTCTGTCACAACATTGTGGTGAATCATAGACCGCCAATAACAACACAGTATAACAGAAGCCATGTCAGGGTAACTAGAGTTCATAGCTTCTGAAATGTTGTAGTTACCTTCATTGTGTGCTATGATAGGAGGAGATAACATAAATACATTTCCTGAATATAAAGATTCTATCTGTTAAGATTTCTGTAACAAAAACTAGCGATGCATCAGAATGAACGTTTTTGACTTAATCCAAACAAAATGCTAAATAACCAGCAACAACCGAATACGATACCCACTTTTTTATTGGTTTTTATTCATTCTGTTATATGACCATTGCATAATTTATGCAACTAACTATATATATATGATGTACGTGTGTGTGTGTGAGGGGAGGGGGGTGGGTTGTGGTGGTTTGGTTTAGTGGTGATTGCTAAAGTTGTTAAACACCCAATTTTACCTACAGAGTTGAAAAAAATTTATGACTATTTTTCTAGTCAGACACAGCTCCCTGGTCAGTAGCTCTAGTTCTGTGCAGTTCTCTGGGTTAGTTTCCAACAACAGAGTTTGTAGATTATGAAAGTTGCTGTAAAATGTCACACAGGAGATTTGATTGTGCGGTAGCCACATTTTGGACATGTTTTGAGCACGTATCTAGCTGCTGTGCCGTCTCTCTCTAACCTGGCACCCACTAAAATAATACAATTAAATTTTAACTTTCCTGAGAATGAGAATTTCCTCTAAAACTTTTTTTTTTAAATAACAGGGAAATTTAGCAGGGCTACATAATATTTTATGTTAAATATATGGAGATCCAAACAAATAATTATGAAATGTAATGAGGTGACCTATAGGTTCCCTCACAATGTGATTAACTATAAATTGCGTAAATTGTTGTGAACTTAATCCCACTGTTGAACTTGCAGTAGGTGTTTTTAGTAATTTCTTCACCACTGCCCTTTAAACAGCCTGATTCTCCACGGTCCTTTAACATACTTAATCATACTGTAGTGATTGAGTGTGACCCTTATTACATATTAGCTGCTGTTTTCTTTACAGATTGAGGAAACATCTGGAGTTATCTGTAGAAAGGGAAGTGACTTAAAAGCCAACAAAGGCCATTTAACCAGATTTAACCTCCGGCAGACATGACATCAGTCTAGTCAAAAACATATGTCAGCATTTGGTTGGCAGTGTTGGGCAAGCTACTAAAAGTGTAGCACGCCAGGCTACAGAGTTTATAACTGATGTATTTTAGGCTTAATAAAATAAAATTAATAAGTAAAATGAAACAAATGTATTAGGAGATGTAACATTTATCATATTTTCCAATTTTCTTTCTGTGTGATTCCAGATCATCCAAATGTCATCTTTAAAATCAGAACTGATTATTCAGAAAAGCCAATAAACGTGTGTTTATAGACATGGATGGAAAACAGAGAACCCATTGGAAACTAGGGGTGCACGATATATCGTTTAAGCATCATCATCATGTTGCAATGTTTTGATTCTTGACACAAGAAGTAGATACACAGTGCTGTCTCTGTGTCTGTGTGAGTGACAGGGTGCTGCTGCCTGAGAAGCATGAGGGGGAGGGGGAGCAGGCGTAAACATGAGGTAACTGTGTGGCCTCCATCCACATGGTTGGGCACATGCTTGTAAACATAAACTCGTGTGGAAAGCTGTGCTCCTCAGTCCAATAAAACACACTTATTTATCTTTTTAAAAAAGTAATTTAAATGCCTGATTAAAGAGCCGATTAGTGTTGTTTTGCTCGGGTTTTCCTCAGGTTTTGAGAGCTCAGCGCTGACTCAGCTCTTGATTGGTGCGGGCACAAGACAGCACACGGGTGGGGGCGGGGCTGGTGACGTCATAGGTACCGCATTTGAAATGTAACATTTTTCCAATATTGTGCAGCCCTAGCCCCTAAATGCTCTCTGGTACTGAATTGACCGTATGTATGGTCTCACCACAATCAGCACCTCTGAGGACAGACCACACCTCTTTTTCAGCACATAAACATACATTAAAAATGTCATCACTATTCCTGCTGAGAGCTAAATGTTAAAGACATGGGCTTGGGACCAGTTGGGACCCGTTTGATCCCCCGGACAGGCAGGAAGTGACCATAATCAGTGCCACACCACACCTTAAACCCACATAAACACTGTCTGCACCATGCAATTTACAACAAGAGCTGGATCTTACAGCCCAGTAACACTGCACACCACAAAAAACCTTTAACCCCACTTACCTACCTACAACTAAATATAAATTTGCCTACTATATGTACAAAGCAATATATAATACCTGTATGTTTCTTAACGTTTCTTTATAGAAAACGTTGATTTGTCTATATCAATTCACATGATGTAAAGGTGAGTAAACCTGGTTTATTTTGGCTGCATTTACTGCATTAAATGTGTTTAATGCACAGGTTAAACATCTTAAAGGGGAACTCCGGTGAGAATTGCACTTGGGATGTAGTAAAACATGATGATGAGAACAAACATTTGTCAAATAGTCCACCTCCATTAACCCCCAGCTTTCTGAAATACAGATCTTTTAGCCGATGCTCCCAGCAGGCTTACAACGCTAAAGATAGGGGCATAGATAAGAGTTGCTAATCCAAAGAAACCACTTTCTTTACACCATTAACAAGCTCAAAGTAGCTCCACACTTCATTGGTAGAGTTTTAAAGGTCTTTACATTCAAAATGAGGCGTTGAGAACTTTAAAAGTGTACAGAGTTTAAGTCACAAAAGTTTGACAACATTTCTCCTAAATTCCAAATATTTATTTGTAGAAAATGAGAAATGGCTGAAATAGCAAAAAAATATGCAGAGCTTTCAGACCTCCAATAATACATATACAAAGAAAACAAGTTCTTATTCATAAAGTTTTAAGAGTTCAAGAAATCAATATTTGGTGGAATAACCCTGGTGGTATGGTCTCCTCCACCAGTCTTACACACTGCTTTATGCTAATCACTCCTGGTGCAAAAATTTAAGCAGTTCAGCTTGGTTTGATGCTTGTGATCATCCATCTTCCATCACCCTTTCCTCTTGATTGTATTTAGAGGTTTTAATTTTGGTAATATCAAAAACTCATCAGTTTTTAGTGGTCTCTTATTTTTTCCAGACTAAACAGACGAATATGTATAGTCTGGTCAAAAAGGTACTTGCTACTCTACCAGTAAAAATCATCAAACTAGCAGGTTTATTAACTGCAGCATCACTAATGTCCGACTTTGTAGGTTCAACTAAGGGACACGCCATGTGTTACAGTCTTGTATGTAAATAATTGATATCCCCTGGCACTGTAATCTTAGCAGGATCTCAGTTCACAAAGGCATGTTTTGTTCTGGAGAGCTGCTGGGGTGCAGGACGGGCAGGGCTGCAGGTACTGAAAGAGACGAGTTGGGACAAGAGGCTGAAACTCGCCGTGAATAATAAGGAAAGTCATACATCGTCACACGAGGCATCATCTGAGAAATTAAACCAGCATGAAGAAAGATCAGCCTGTGATGTAAGCACTGCAAGACGTTTAACTAATCTGCTCTACAAAGCTCAACTGCACCTACAGCCCCCATGAATCCGCATTCCCATTATAGCTCTTTATATTACAGCTACGTCTGCTATCAGCAGACTTAAACAGTGCAGGACGAGGGCCCTTATCTCCAGGTGAACAATGACCCAGCATCTGACGTGGAAGAAGCCCTATGAACGCACCTTTATCAACACAACATGCTAACCTACTTCACAACATGACATTTAGCCACAAAGGTGGATTTAAGTATTGTTGATTGTAACAATACATTTATAAAATATGTTAAAGTCGTTTTAAAACTAGTTTTTGGTTTTAAATGCTAAAAAAAAAAGGTTAAATCTAGCAGAAGAGCAGGAGCTAATCTTACAGACAACATTAAATCAAGATTACAAAACACAAGCAACCTCCCTTTGGCTTGAACTCAAATTTAAGGAAAATATATACAGCTCTGGAAAAAAAGAGACATCTAAAAAAGGATGGGTTTCTTTGATTTTACCAAATTGAAAACCTCTGGAATATAATCAAGAGGAAGATGGATGATCACAAGCCATCAAACCACCAAACTGAACTGCTTGAATTTTTGCACCAGGAGTGTAAAGCATAAAGTTATCCAAAAGCAGTGTGTAAGACTGGTGGAGGAGGAGAACATGATGCCAAGATGCATGAAAAAAACTGTGATTAAAAACCACCAGGATTATTCCACCAAATATTGATTTCTGAACTCTTAAAACTTGGAATATAAACTTGTCTTATTGTATTATTTGAGGTCTGAAAGCTCTGCATCTTTTTTTGTTATTTCAGCCATTTCTCATTTTCTGCAAATAAATGCTCTAAATGACAATATTTATTTGGAATTTGGGAGAAATGTTGTAGCTGGTGTGTAAAAATAAGGATAAACGCACTTAAAACATAATTATTTTGAGATACTAAGTCATTATTTTGAGACAGTAAAAAAAAGAAAATAGTACACCATTATTTTGAAAGCAATCACTCACTATCTTTAATTAATGACTTAGTATCTTAAAAGCCATTATTTTGACATAAGTCAACAGTTTGAGACAGTAAGACATTTTTTTTAAAGAAAATGATTTTTTCCAAACACTTGCTTTTGCAAAATTATATCAAAATCCTAAAATAATGACTTACTATCTCAAAATAAAGATAAAGGTTTACTTAATATTTGAAATAAATTTGGTGCAATTTTTTTTGGTGATGTGTTGGGCAGTAACTAAATTTTGGTTTCATTTTCTATCAAAAAGAATCTCACTGGAACTGAGCGTTAAAGTAAAAAATGAAAGTGAAATTTATGCTGGTCTTTTAGTTTATATTAACAGGTATAAACCCACCAACATGTAGCTTTAGTAAACTGTTCATTAAGATGTAAATCTTTTCACTTGTTGTTAATGAACACTCTGTAAACACTGCTGTGAATGTGTGTGTGTGTGTGTGGAGGGGGGGGGGGGGGGGGGGGGCTAAAACATGATGGGCGATAATTATGCTAATGTGGTCGACCCTTATCAGCCCTTTAGACGCAGTAATTGCTCCATAGGAGACCGTTTGATCCCCCAGAGGTCTGTAAAAACAGACAAAGCACGATAAAGGGAAACATGCCCCCACTGTGTGTGTTTGTATGTGTGTGTGTGTGTGTGTAAGAAAAGGCACAAATAAAAGGTAATCTACTTTCTGAACTCAAGGTAAGTGTTGCTGTTATATTGCAAAATAAAATTCTATTGTATCAACAGGTTGTCAATTTTGTCAGATGATTAAAAATATATATATATATATATATTTTTTTTTAATCATCTGATATATATATTTCCAGATTAACTAGACGAGTTAACACATTAATGTTGACAGCCCTAATTTTTACACTTTAATCAAAATTCTAATAAAAATATTGTAAAAAAATATATATTTTTCTCATTATATCAAGTCAATTTTTTTTAGATAAATTTGATATCTGAGAAAATGGCAACCCTGTAAACAATTAGACGGAAACAGCACTGTTGTAACCTTATGTTCAGTATCAATATCTTCCTATTTTTTAGATAACAAATGATATAACATGATAAAAATTTAGGAAAGTTGTTAAAAGGTCGTTTTTTTGTTTTATACAGCATTAACAACATTAAATACATACCACAATGTGGCTAGAATGTTGAGATTTTGTCATATTTTCAACAAAAGTTTTAAACATTTTAAGAAAAAATGTATTAGCATTTTCTCAAGAGAAAAAAAATCTATATTTTAAAATATTAAATCTAAATACTACAGCTTTTAACATACTCCTGCGAGAAACACACTGTAAGAACACTGAGAGAAGGGTTTTATTATAGTTATACATTAAAAATAAATCTTTACATTAATATATCAAATTAGTGTCTTGCACTCAGCCATACATACTTAAAATGATTAAATTCAGATAAAAAAGCAAATAAAACAGACAAATGATTATCTGTTTATAAACCCAACGTACAGTTCATTTGATTGTGTACATTGTGAAGACCAAATCAATAGGTCACACTGTCGCTGTGTCAACTGGGACTTTACATCATGCAAACTTGAGCCCTGGTCCAGGTTCTTACAGGATTACACCATCCAGCAATTCAGGCCAAAGAACAGCCCCATCCTGGATAATCCCACATTTAAACAGAATAACGCAAATAATGAGTTCAGAAATCAATATTTGGTGGAATAACCCTGGTTTTTACTCACAGTTGGCATGTTTTCCTCCACCAGTCTTACACACTGCTTTTGGATAACTTTATGCCTTTACTCCTGGTGCAAAAATTCAAGCAGGTCAGTTCTGTGCATGTTAAATAAAGTTAACTTAAAGAGCAATAGTAACAGATACTATTGCTTTCAATGTGTGCTTATATTCTTGAACATTTTTCAAGAACACACATAAAATTGTTGCTCATAAATATTTTATAAGTACTATTATTATTTCGTCTAATTTTAAGTTTGCCAAGTTTCCTTTTACACATGCTCAGCATTTAATGGTTATTTTTGTAGCTAATTAGTGATTATAATTATTAGTAATTGTAATTTATAATTACCGCATTTATGTCCTCTGTAAAAAAAATTATTATCTAAATCCGACCAAGTTTTAACTCTAAACTCCCAACAAGAAAATGACCTAAAAATTAAAAGCATGGCCATAAATCACGGCTGATGTGATTCGATGATAAGTAAAGGTTGACACGGCACGAGATTCTGCAAGTACGGGGAATTGTGTAACAGGGCACCCAGCCTGGAGTGTTGGAGGGAGGGAGGGAGGGAGGGGGGTGATGGGTGTTTTAGAACAAAGCACGTCACGTGAGAGAGAGACACTATAAAAGAGTGTCAGCCTCACACTGATCTCACACACAGCAAACCGGACTTCTCAGGTGAGTGAGGGACAGAGACTTAGTTTGGGGTTGCATCTTTTTTATTTTATTCTTTATCTGAACTTTCTGTGTGTGTGTGTGTGTGTTCTGGGTTTTAATACAGTTTACAATGTTCACAATTATTACAGATACTTTTTTTAAATACACATTTTATTGTCACTTAGTTTGCTCATGTCTTCATTCCATTTTCCAGGTGTGCTTGTCTGTCTACCAACATGAGGGCTGTAGCTGTGGTTCTTGCTCTGGCGGTCATTGCTGGTAAGCAGAAAGAATATCTCAACTTTTTGCTCATGCACTTTAGCTGTGAACTGTGCATCCAAATTGAATTAAAATGTGGTCATTCTAAATTTCTTTAGCTGCAAAACGATTCATTTCTGTTTCTGATGTCATATTTGATATTACACCAAATGCACCAAATTTATTGAGTTATCTGCGAGAGTGAGAATGTGTTTCTTCAAATTCTGGATGTTCTTCCATCTGCAGGCTGCCATGCTCGCGCCGTGCCCCAGGCCGATGAGCCTAAGGCCAAATGGGAAGAGACGGTGGACCGCTTCTGGGAATACGTCTCTGAGCTCAACACCCATGCTGATGGTGTGGTGAAGAACATCAAGTCCTCCCAGCTCACCAGGGAACTTGAGTAAGTCAACAAAAAAACTAATATCTAATAAATTGTAATGTAATGTAATGTACATTAAAATAACCTATTATAACACTTGCAAATAGTATAGAATGCAATATATATACACCAATCATTATTACTGTACCCATACTAATCCATACTGTGTGGTCCACCTCCTCTCCATTGTGCTCAGTACTCTGATCACAGACACCATGTCTGAGCTGAACGTGTACAGAGAGGACCTCGAGACCAAACTGGGACCCTACGCCACAGACGCCAGCGGCCAGCTGAAGCAGGACCTGGAGCTGCTGACCAGCAAGCTGCAGACCGACATGGTTGACGCCAAGGAGCGTTCCACCCAGTACCTGCAAGAGCTGAAGACCATGATGGAGCAGAACGCCGATGACGTGAAGAACCGCATCAACACCTACACCCGCAAGCTGAAGAAGCGTCTGGGCAAGGACACCGAGGAGATCCGCAAGTGAGTGTGAATGAGTGTAAATCCCATATTTAAATGTCTATCTATCTTATAGATATTTTATCGCTTACCCCTTTTCTTCTTGCTCCCTCTCTCTCTCTCTCTCTCTCTCTAGCACCATGACGACTTACCTGGGCGAGCTGCAGTCTCGCGCCTCCCAGAACGCTGGAGCTATGAAGGACCGCTTCGAGCCCTACGTGCAACAGGCTCACCAGGGAGTCAGCCAGAAGCTGGGCACCATCAGCGACGTGCTGCAGAGCCAGGCCCAGGGAGTGAGCCAGCAGCTCGAGGCACAGGCCGGCGTACTGAAGGAGCAGCTGGAGCAGACCGCCGAAACCCTCCGCACCTCTCTGGAGGGCCGCATCGACGAGCTGACCAGCCTCCTCAACCCCTACACTGATAAGATCCGGGAACAGCTGCAGAACGTCATGGAAAAGATCAAGGAGGCCACAGCTGCTCTCCCCACACCGGCATAAAGTAGCTGCACCAAATGCAATGAGAAAGAAATATTCATTTTTGTTACTGAATCTATATACATATTTCACTGTCTGGGCAGGGAAAGAGCAAGGGCGAGAACTACACACAGCTGAACAAGTCTTTTAACTTATCGTTATCATCTTTTTTGTCAAAAGTGAACTACTGTTTAATAGCAATAATAATAATAATAATAATAATAATAATAATAATAATAATCACCACCTCGATTGTTCTCTCAGTATTAAGTATTAATCCACTGTCATGTCATGTTCTTTATCGTGCAATAGGGCATTGTTATAACTGCCTTAGGAACTGCATTCTTCCTCAAGAGTCTCACTTCCCAAATTGTTCAATCTGTCCACCTCAAATTTGTTTCATGGCGTTCTTGTTTTCTTGTGCAACCACAAAAGAGGCAGTTCAGTAAACTTCGGGCCAAATTGGCACCACATTTTTTAAAAAGTACTGTTTTAAATACAAAGAGATGTCCACCATTTCAACAGCTGAACAACCGTGACACAACCTGATGCAACCAGAGAATGTCGATGCAAGTTATTTTTTTGAACTGATTTTTTTTTGTGCACTGCCGTTTTTTTTTAACATGTTTTCAATAAATGTGCTTAACGGTTCATAACACACAGTGGCTTGGTCTTCATTTTCTCCTTTTTATTAAGAACACATACATCTCTAAATATGCAGACAAACATATATAGCAATTTCTCTCATTCTGAACGGGAATTGAACAGTTTGACCAGCTTAAACAGCTTGATAAATTGATGCTCATAATAAAAATAATGAAATCTTGGTCTCTCAGCTGAGATCTTGTCTTCAATGAAAGCCAAAAATGCTTTACAATACGAGATTAAATTGACTTGAGTCTTCATTTTCTCCTTTTCATTAAGAAAGCCTCCATTCTGTCCTCAAAAACAAACACATACATCTCTAAATATGCAGACAAACATATACAGCATATATAGCAACTTCTATAGCAATGAAATCTGGGTCTCTTGGCTGAGATCTTGGCTTCACTGAGAGCCAACAATGCTTTAAAATACAAGATTAATGAATACAATGATCTGTAAAATTACACATTTGAAAAATGGACAATTTTTAAATTACAATTAATTTTTTTATAAGTTATAAATCCATTAAGCTGAAGCTGAACTGTAGTAGAGACACTTTTATCACTCCTCCTTTTTAGGAACATTATGGGAAGGCTGAAGCAAGCATAAACATGCAGGCTGTCACCACAGGCCACAATAGATGGGATAGATGGAGGGAGGCCGGTACAGGGACACAAAAAGGGCCTTTTGTGTGTCATTTGGCTTCAACACATGCCTTTCAATATACTGGCTCACCAAAGAGAATAAGCAAGCGTCAGAAGTCTATTTAATGTCATGTCATATGTAATCTTATACATACAGATATAAGCTTTCTCGCTTTCTCAGAACGTATACTACTGACTGCAGCTGCCTTTTATATCATAAACACGTCGTAGTCACGCCACCTCTCAATTCCGCCCCACAAGCTTACATAATCAGACCTGTACGGGCAAAAACATGTTCTTTCTAATCTCTCACACGAACTTTCCCTTCTTTATGGATAATGTCCTACAGAGCTGCAAAGCTCCATCTAAACCCCTATTATGGAGAGCAGTGTTGATGTAGGTATAAAGACAAGATTACCATTGATCTGACTACACACTCTTCCACTCCTCCAAAGTCTGGAATAAAAATCCTCTTAATCATATAGAAGCAATGTTAAGTTTTTAGCTTTAGTTAAATCTTTAACAAACAGCCCCCATTTCAGGATTCATACAGTTTCAGTTTTTAACCAAGAAATTTACATGACTTTTCCATCCCACATTTTCATGATCATACGTTTTTTTAAAACATTAGTTCAGACATGGAAATTAAAAACAAAAATCAACTAAAATCAAATTAAAAATTGTATAAAGTAGGCCAAAAATTAATTTTATTTATTAAAAAAAATCTTAAAAAATAAATTGTGTGTCAAACCCTGAAAGCCCCATCATGTAGGGATAAATTACTGAATTAACTCTGACCTGACATATTTGTTTAGCTTAAAATAGGAATTTAAAATGGACTTTTCCATGGTTTTCCATTTTTCTCTTCATTTTTGTATTTTAAGCTCTTCAGGTTTAGTCAATAATTGGAAATGATACAAAGAGCCTTTAAGGAAAACGGACTAAAAACTGAAAAAAATATCAGCTTCATATAGTAAAAGTATATTGTAAAAAAAAAAAAATAAATAATAACACATTGTTTAAAAAAAAAAGAGTGTGATTTTTAGCAAACAATTATTTGGTTAACATTGTACAGCTGGTATTTAGCAATGGAAATAAAATGAGCTTTGAATATTAGTCTGTAGTAACTATAGTTAATAAGTTATTACAATAAAAAGGTTTCAAACATTTAGTAGAAAAAAAACTAAAACTTTTGTCTATTACAAAGAGTCTGATTCTGTACAAAATAACATTAATGTCACAAAATAAATATGTAATCTAATAAAATATAATCTAAAAGTAATTGAATGTAGCAATAATTACAGAATATGCAATAAAGTACAGAATATGTAGTGCATGCATATAAACTGTCAATAATTTAACAAATCATAGACTACTTCCCAGACAGAATACCGCTATCATTTATTATTGCATATTTTATGAATGTGTTTTATTAATGTGTATTTTTTATATTTACTACTATTTTACCTTTAGTTAAAATTAGGTTAAAAAAGCTAAGAACGTGTTTGATTTACACATTCTTATTTGTCACGTAAAACCTGGTAACAATATATCAACAATATATCAATTTTTTTTTTTTTTTTTTTTTACAATCATTTTATGCATTTCTTTAATAAAACATCACAAAAGGAGACAACGTGAAAGTCAGACATTGTGACCCCAGGTTTCTACAGTGCACCAATTCACGTTTCACTCTGAATTAATTTGTTCACACCTCAGTGATTAAATTACACAGACGTTTTGTAAAATCACGGGAGCCCCTCTTTAAACTAATTTCTTCTCAGCAGATGCTTTCAGCTGGAGGAAGTAAGCCAATCTGCACGATCAACATAACAAAGCAAGTGTTTTGAACGGCCGTCACCATACATAAAAACATGTGCCCAGCCTTTTCAACTCCGGTTATCTAAATCCCAGCCTTATACCCTTGTTCTTAATTCCCTCTGCTGCCTAAAACTCCAAAACACCCCCTGCTATCCCTTCAGCCTGACACGCACGGAAGTTTTCCGCCGCCAGATGCCCATTAACGACAGCGTGATTGCCTCAACATCAGAGGCCCCCCTCATGGCTTTAGTTCATTCTGCCTCTCTCTCTTATCCCTACCCAGGAGAGACGTGTCGGGAGCTGCTCATGCATTCCATCAGACCGCCTGTACGTATAAAGGAACATGCTGTGCTTCTCATGTAAACCAGGCTTTGCATTTTAGACACTTTAATCCTTCCTATCTGTTGCACACACACACATAAACATGCACCCAGGTACACCTGCAGCACCCCCTTTCATTAGACAGTTTCTTCAGACAGTATAGTACTGTATCTCCTGTCAAAACAGTATTTAAAGCAATATATCAAGACATCAGGCATGAATTTCCCTATTTGTTCAAAAACAACAAACAAGAAATCAATATATATTACGAATTATGTATTTCTATTTTCAAAGCTTTGCTCAAGAAATAAGCAAGTAGCTTATATAGTTTCAATTCAGTCTATAGTGACCAAAATATCACTATAAATACACATATACTGTACATTAAGAGACGCACCACTTATTTAATAAAAACACTTTTTGTGTGTCCGCGAATGAATTAGTGACACTGCTATCCTAATATAAAATCTATATTAAAATAAATCCAAATAACATTTTTTTAAAAATCCTAAACATGGTAGAAAACTGTTCTAAATCACAAAAGTAAGTGGTCATATATATATATATATATATATATATATATATATATATATATAATTTCTTTTAATCACAATACATTTAACAATTTTTATAAATAGCTATTATTTACACAAGCAATTTAGTAGTCAAATGCAAATTATATCATATTATAAACAAAGCTAAAATACATAGGCCTCTATCTTACACATGAGCGATGCTCATCTTACACCCAGCAGACAGTCTTTTTATGATCATGCCTTCCGTCTGCATCATGTATCTAGCAAAGATGCTGATAAATTAATCCACACTGATGGCTGTGGTGGTGTGGAAGTGAGGTGTGTTCAGGTAAACTTATGGCGTATTGCTATCTTGGAAGCAGAAAGCTTGGAAGGTGCGCCACTGACTGATTTAAACACTGACAACAGTGAACCGTCGGATGTACATTGCTATTTTGGACAACGCAGGTGTTTCGCACATGCTCATTACACACACACAAAAACACACATTACAGTGCACAAACCCAACCTTTTATATCACCATTAAACACAATAGAAAATAAAATACCATTGCTGTTCCCATAAACGAGCTGCTTGCACACCTTCACAGCCTACTGTGGAGCTTAAAGAATACTTCAGCTTCTATTCAAGTCACTTTTTTGATATAGCACTTGTACTTTGACTGAAGTCTGGGTCTCTAGTACTTTATACATGTCTCCACATCAGATAACTTCTTCACAACTTCAAACAAACCTGTGTTAACTGACTTTGGCACCACAATGTGCCAAAATTAATTATTTTAACTTAACTGCAACACATGCAATGTGACTTTAAACCAGTAGATGACTCCCTCTCCTCCTCTCTCCTAATCCCACTCATCTTTACAATCAGCTTGTCAAATCTTGTAAAAGTGTACTGGGGTATTGCGAAAGCATACAGCTGTACACTGATAAATCAGCCTTTGGGGGTGTTTTTTTTCTGGAGGAAAATTTTTTATAGTAGGAGATAAAGTTACAATTTCTTAAGATAAGCTTATTTATGCTCCCTTAGGAATCAATAACGTATCACCCTCTACATATCTGCGGCTACATCTCAAATCCCCACATTCTACTGTATTGCATGTTATGCATAAATGCACACCTAATGACTAAGTACTTTGTACTATTTTTGACCTATTTTTTATTATTATTTAAAAGCATATGGCAGAAAAACAGTGTAAAAGTAGTAAAGCCAAAATTACAAAGAAAGAAAGATGAGAGACAAGTTGAAGTGATACTGCATTCGTTTCGAGATCTTTTCCTGGAAGCCTATGTTGAAATCATGCCCGATTTTCCAGTAACAAAAACAAAAGTCCCTTCTTACGGTGGAGCTGCAGGGGTCAGCTGTTTTGCTGGAGGGATAAACATTAAAAAACGCAAACATTCTGCAAGTCAGCAATTCCAATTCAAACAACCAACTTCATCTGCGCTTCAGCTCACAGGTGCTGGGACCAACGACCTCCAGTAACCTGCTGAGATTCCAGTGCGCCTCCAAGCGTCCACTGAATCATCACACAGGACTGGGTGATACTGACAAAAAAATATATAAAATTGTGATTATATTTGCAACGTAATAAATTATAAATCCATATCATAAAACATTGTGACAGTATAAAAAATGCAAATAAAAACAAAGGGCCCAATTGTAGTTTCACAAGGTGTGTTGTGATGCTCTTTGCTACCTTACACCTCATCAACAATCTATTTTTTACGACTTGCCCCCGAACTGTTAAAATAGCATTAGAGTTTAGGAAGTGAGGTGTGTTCAGCTAAAGTTCTGGCGTGTTGCTATCTTGGCAGTGGAAAACACAGGTTCTCCAATGACTAAAGTGAGAGAAGGCTTTTAACTCAACAATAAACAGAATTAAGAATAAAATAACATTGCTGTTCCCTTAAATAAATGAGCTGCTGGTGTATCCTCTACTGAGACGCAAAAAGTGCCGGACTGTTACGATACGAATGTGCCAAAGTCAGAGCTCACTTGGCTCTTAAAGGGAATGACTACTGGCAAACTGATTGGTTTATTTCATGTTACGCCCAAAATTAAACACACCCATGATTCATTAAGAGAATTAGAGCATGGCTTTTGTGCGTTTTAAGCTACACAACGTGTAATTTTGCAAACGTACGATACCAAAGACACACCGACATGCACTAAATCAAGCTGCATAATGCGCAATGATGATCAGTAAGTTATAGATTGCTAAAAAGGGTCCCATTATATATTCAAACTTCACTTCCTTTGTTAATATACATCCATTCCTGCATTTTAAAAAGCTGAGTCTTTGAAAAGCAAAGTTGGGCAAAGGTTCTCAACATCCACTTTCGTATGGGTCTTTGCTATTTAAATGACACAGGCACAAGGATTAAAAAAAAAATGTTGACTGTTGGTGGAGTGTAAGATAGCAATGAGCATCACAATGTGCCTTGCACATAGTATAAAATGGGGCCCATGATGCCTTCTAGATAACATATTTTCCAAGGATGTCCATACACATGGACTGGCTAGTTCACAGTCCTGACCTGAATATGGACAAAAAAAAAAAAATGCAACAACGACGCCCCCTACTGTTGGCACAGCACAAAATAATCCCTAAAACACTCCATCGCTTTGGGTTCGCTTTCTTCTCCCAGGCACAAGAGCACGTGTCCTAACCCGACGCTTGTTTTTTTTATAAAGGAGCCTTTCTTTAGTTGTTTACCTGCATGACTGACATTTGGTGCATGTCCTGACCCGCAGCTTCATGCTCCACACAACATAGAAAAAAAACTCAGCATGATTTATGATTTATCTGTCTCTGTATCTCTGTCTTTCCTTTCAATCTGTCTGACAAGCACACACACACACATCACATCCACACCACAGTGTGGACAACACACTTTGTTAGGATATTGTACAGCAGGGAAAAAATAGGTGAAATAATCATGTAAATTACTGGAATAAAAAAAGATGAAAAACATTACACAAGTCTGTAAATACACACACATTAAACCTTCCATAACTCTGCCCAAAAGCATGTTCATCAGACAAACACTACTGTTAGCCTTATTTATTTGTGTTAATGATTAATCACTCAATGATTAAATTGGTGAAGTGATAATCTCATCAGGCCAATGCGCAGCCATTTCTTTGGAAAAAATGCACTATTGCTCTGGAAAAAATAAGAGACCACTTAAAAATGATGAGTTTACCAAATTGAAAACCTCTGGAATATAATCAAGAGGAAGATGGATGATCACAAACCATCAAACCAAGCTGAACTGCTTTTGAATTTTTGCACCAGTAGTAAAAGCATAAAATTATCCAAAAGCAGTGTGTAAGACTGGTGGAGGAGAACATGATTCCAAGATGCATGAAAACTGTCATTAAAAAACAGGGATATTCCACCAAATATTGTTTTCTCTTAAAACTTTATGAATATAAACTTTTTTTTTTTTTTTTTTGCATTATTTGAGGTCTGAAAGCTCTGCATCTTTTTTGTTATTTCAGACATTTCTCATTTTCTGCAAACAAATGCTCTAAATGAGAAGATTTTTATTAGGAATTTGGGAGAAATGTTGTCTGTAGTTTATAGAATAAAACAACAATGTTCATTTTATTCAAACGTAAACCTATAAATAGCAAAAGCAGAGAAACGGATTTATGAACTGAAGTGGTCTCTTATTTTTTTTCCAGAGCTGTATTGCTTTACTACTACTATTACTTTTAGTACTACATAACATTTAATTTAATTCATAACAACTTATCTCCTGTACTTTAAAATAAGGTTAAATTGTTAACTAAAGCTAATGAAGTTTATTATACATTTTTTGTTGAGTTTGCATCAAATTTAACTGAATGATTGTGTATTTTTTGTCTGCAAAAAAAAAAAAGTGACCCTGGCATCAGGCAGTTTATATAATTCTACTTTTAAAAATACTGTTGGTGTAATGACTTTCTCTGGTTTAGCTTTTACAAGGCTAAACGTTTCTGCAGAACAGAGTATCTCACACATCATCGCTCTGATTGAGTTTACAGTTTTATTATGCAGGAATGTCTCTTTAATATGACTAGTGATTCCAAACTTCTTTACCCAAAAGTTTAAAGTGATGGGTAAAGACATGCATACATGCAACAACTTGTGTTACACATTCATATGAAAAGCCCAAAGACAAAGAAAAAGTGAGAAAAAGCTCACAAGAGCTAATCCCCTAATGGTGCGAGCCATCAAACACGCCATCCAATGGCTCCAGATTAAAAGCTTCTAATAGTGCCGTTCGTTCCCCTCGGGCCTCAGGTCTTTTCATATTCACGACCAGAGGTAACTGCAGTTCACTGCCTCCCTGCATGACTCCCTCATCAACAATGTCCTCATTTGCACGGAGTCTCACTTCCCTTCCTGCTCTGAGTCTAGACGCCGCAGAGACCTTTTTCAGCACTTTTTCTCAAATCAGGCCAAACAACAGGCCTGACGAGATCAAGGCCTTTTAATAGACTCGGCATGGTCCGAACGTGTGACTCATGATTCCAAAACACCAGGGCAGAGAGAACTTAGTGAAGCAGAAAACACAGTAAAGAGAATTAGGGCCGTTATTGTCAGGAACACAACAGTTGTGCTGGGAATCGTGTCGGTTAGAAACACTTTTCTTGGCATAACTAGTAAATTTCACATACAGTACATAAAGTAAAGTATCTGCAGACACAAGCCTGTCAGGATAATTACTCTATATCTACTTATCATACAATAAATGGACATGACCTCAATTATATTTGATAATCTTGATATTGTCTATTATATGAACTAGGGCTGCAACTAATGATTATTTTGGTTGTCACCTAATCTGATTATTATTTTTCGATTAGTCGATTAGTTAACGATTATTTCTGCCATGTCTTCCATCTCTTAAAAAAAACAAACAAAAAAAAAAAAAAACAGCTGAACATGAGATTTAAAAGGCATTTAAATGTCTACATGTTGTTTAAATGTGGACAGTACTGATGTTTAGTGAGTAAATATGTAATCTATTGTGTTTGGGCACTTTTGGAGAAAAAGACTAAGTTGAGTACAACCTATATAATATATTGTATTTCTCACATTTTTTTAAACCATCTGAACCTCACGGTTGATCTTCGAAATATAAGATTTTTACACAGACTTTAATTAAAAGTTAAGTAATGTTCTTTTTCTATTATAAAATAGATTTTTTTGCTAATGAGGCATTTAAATATATTTTCTTAACTCTCACTATAATACTTAATATAAATTCCAAGAATCTGAACTATATGTCTCTGTAGGTCTCCTATAAGGTGTATTTCCTGGTGCATAATTAAGTGATCTAAATATGTTAATTTAATGTGTTTTTTAAATAAGATTGCAAAAATAGCAATCTTATTTTAAACCTGTAGTTGATCTTTCCTGATGAATGGCACAATAAAAACACACCAAATGAATGACTATGAAAAAATGTGGTTAATACTGACATCCATTTAAAATTTAGAAGGATGATTTTGTTGAATCATCTCCATTATCTCTCTAGATATTAAAATGTGAATCTACCAAGAATCTGGAACTAAATTTATTTTATATATGTAAATAAATAACAGCAGTGGAATTAAATCGAAAGCTTGATGTTATCTTTGGATGAAAGTTCAGAAACAACAAGCTAAAACTAAATTGGCACCACCATGTTGTAAAATGTAATCATCATTGCTGATGTAATGTAATGCTGTTGCCTCAGAACACTAAATAAATTTAAAAGAAACACATCCACCGCTTCCCTGACTACAGAGTGACTGTTATTTCACTTATTCACAAACTGAAGCAGAGAATATAATATCATATTCATCAAGTTTACTTAACACACATAAGCCTTGATGTCTCAGCACTTTAACAAATCAGGGCATTTTGTTGCACTCCTCCGTATTACTCGGGGATATCACTGCACAGGTTTACATAATTCTATACAGATAAACAAACAGCTAATCAATACCAGCTGATAAACCCTCTATCTGTCTCTATAATGATCACAGAGAGTGTTTTATCATGACCTTATCAGCAAAATACTTTACAACTGACCAGTGATGTAACCAAATGTAGGGCTGCAGTGCATTTGGCCCAAGTTAAAATAAGTTTAAGATTTTTGCAATGTTATTTGTAGTGGTGTCGATCGAAAAAAAAAAATACATCACATTAATCACAATAGACTTCTGTGATTAATTAGGAATAATCACATTCTTTCTTTCTGAAGACTAAGCTTTCGATAATGGGTATTTAAATGTGAATAAAATAATTAGTGTTAAAAATTGTCATTATATCGCTTAAGAAATAATTGTAATAATCCCAACAATAGCCTGGATAAAATCGGGATTACATTTTTTTAAATGTAAGGTACTTTAACTATATTTTTGGGAGGGGTACAAAAATAACGGTGTAGTGCAAATGCTTTTTTTTATATATTATAATTTCAGGGTAGATTTCCTATATTATAATATCTCAGGATAGGTTTACTGTATTATAATATCTCAGGATAGATTTACTGTATTATAATATCTCAGGATAGATTTACTGTATTATAATATCTCAGGATAGATTTACTGTATTATAATATCTCAGGATAGATTTACTGTATTATAATATCTCAGGGTAGATTTACTGTATTATAATATCTCAGGATAGATTTACTGTATTATAATATCTCAGGGTAGATTTACTGTATTATAATATCTCAGGATAGATTTACTGTATTATAATATCTCAGGGTAGATTTACTGTATTATAATATCTCAGGATAGATTTACTGTATTATAATATCTCAGGGTAGATTTACTGTATTATAATATCTCAGGATAGATTTACTGTATTATAATATCTCAGGGTAGATTTACTGTATTATAATATCTCAGGATAGATTTACTGTATTATAATATCTCAGGGTAGATTTACTGTATTATAATATCTCAGGATAGATTTACTGTATTATAATATCTCAGGGTAGATTTACTGTATTATAATATCTCAGGATAGATTTACTGTATTATAATATCTCAGGGTAGATTTACTGTATTATAATATCTCAGGATAGATTTACTGTATTATAATATCTCAGGGTAGATTTACTGTATTATAATATCTCAGGATAGATTTACTGTATTATAATATCTCAGGATAGATTTACTGTATTATAATATCTCAGGGTAGATTTACTGTATTATAATATCTCAGGATAGATTTACTGTATTATAATATCTCAGGATAGATTTACTGTATTATAATATCTCAGGGTAGATTTACTGTATTATAATATCTCAGGATAGATTTACTGTATTATAATATCTCAGGGTAGATTTACTGTATTATAATATCTCAGGATAGATTTACTGTATTATAATATCTCAGGGTAGATTTACTGTATTATAATATCTCAGGATAGATTTACTGTATTATAATATCTCAGGATAGATTTACTACATAATAATACCTCAGAGTCGATTTAATGCTTTTTAAGCTAGATTATTGTAATGAGTTGAATTACTGAGCTTAACTGAGAGTTTAAATGAAGTAAATTAACGCTAGTGTAGCTCCATATTCCACACCTTTAACAGCTTGAAAAAAGGGAACATGCCATCAGCTGTGTGTGTGTGTGTTGCAACATTTGACTAACACTCATATACTATAAAACTACCAATAGGCCTCTATATATGTCCTAATTTGACTTGAAAAACAGAGGACTTTCAGCAAAGTAAAACTGAGAAGAGGGGTTTAATAGGATGTTATGTTGTCTAAGGTAAGTCCTAGTTTGGCCAGTTATTTTTCTTCCAAAGTGGGGATCGAAGGTTGCAAGGTCCAGGTAATTTTTTGATGATATTGATTATTTAGGTCTTTGCGATTCTGATAACGAGTGGACTTCATACTACTCCATGCACCAACATGCAAGCAGGCACATATCACATTCGCTGGGTATGTGGCAGAGATATGAGTCTCAAAGGTTAGCAGCACTACACACGTATGTCCTGTACATCACGTTAATACACTTTTTAATCAGAAATAGTGAACGTAAGTAAACCTGTAAACCTATAAACCTCTAAATTACTAAAGTCTTCTCCACAAAAAAAATGCTTATGTAAGGGGCTTATGCAAATGGAAACACATACACAAAAATACATAACAAAAACACCCCCCTCCCCTCCAAAAGACAGAAGTTCAATGGGCTGGATGGCATAACAAAAACTGCGTAAGCTTTACGGGAGGCCTTGATGGGTCAGAGGTGGTGTGTTTTGTGATGACGTCAGCAGGAGGAGGTTGTTAGCTCACTATATAGGGCCAAGCAGTCTGCCTGTCTTTATGCTCTAACTTCTCTTTCTGGAAGAGGACGAAACAGGTACATCTATAGCTACTGCATTCTCTAACAACATAGGGGTCTGCTTTTATTATCTAGCCACTTCTATTGTTTAGGAGTTTTTTTTTTTGGATAGAAATTGCATAACTACAGTGTCTCTCTCACTGAGTAAAATGAATAGAGAAATTTCTGCATCTTTAAAGGGTCTGTGGGAGATTAACTAACATATAAGAGAAAATAACATATATCAAACATTTCAAATTCTTGTTAGTATTAATTAAAAAGTTAAGAAGTTCAGTTCAGTGACATTCATCCAGGAAGATATATTTTAAAACTACATTTAAAAATCGAAAAAAAAAAAAAAACGTAAATTTAAAAATTAAACGTTAATGCAAATCTAATATCAAGGATGAAAACAACAAAATTACAGCAAATCACAGTTTTTGTCTTATTTATAATATTTAAAACTACAGTATCTGTGTAATGTTTAACAGGTTAAATTATAGCTACTGTATTCTCTAAAAAATAGGGGTTTGTTTTTATTATGTAGCTTCTTCTCTTGTTTATGCTTTTTTTTCTGTAAAAACTGCATTAGTACAATTACTACAATGCTAATAATGCATATATATTTTTATTTTTTTTGCAAGGCTGTATTTTGGCAACATCTAGGAGTCAGTTTTACACCTTTTCTGTGTGAGGTTTAAGAGGAGAAACAGTTTAAAACAATTAGCTAGCTAATTAGCTACATATGCATTAGCTAGCTAGCTAGAGTTATACCCAAAGATAAAAATATACAACTAAAAAATATTTTTAAATTTGTACAATATAAGTTAGTTTTAAAATGTTATTTAACATTTAGAATGAGAGAGGAAAGGAAGCTAGATAAACACATGTTAAATAACATTTTAAAACGATATTGTACGTCTTTAAAATACTCCTTAGTTGTGTATTTTTATCTAGCTATATGAGTTAACCCTTGCTAGCTAGCTAATGTAGCTAACTAGCGTTACTTATGTAGCTAATTAGCTAGCTAGCTAGGATTATATAAGGTTAGATAAAAATACACAACTAAGGATTCTTTAAAATTTGTATAATACTGTTTTAAAATGTTATTTAACAAGTGGATTGAAAAAAGGAAACAGGATAAAACCAATGTAAAAACTATGGCTTTGTTTTTTATGCTAGCTAATTACGTTAGCTAGTTAGTAGTTAGCTTAGCTAGCTAACTTTATATTATTAACTTCAGGTCTAAAAATGCTTATTTAAGCCTAAATGTGTTACTTTTCGAGGATATTTCATGTCTCTGTAATGCCCTTTAGCTCTGTAATACCTCATTTGTGTATAATAACTAAATATATGTGGATATTTTTCTCTCTTTTTTTCAGTAAAACCAGCAAACATGAGACTGTACCTCGCCATTGCCGCTCTGGTGCTCGTGCTGGCTGCGCACGCAGGTAAGAATCACTGAGTCACTCGAATCACGAATCGTTCGAGCGAATCGATTCCTTGTTTGATAACAAGCTGAACTGACGCTTCAGATGAATTTTACTTAACTAATATTACTTTTTTAGTTTTTAGCAACAGCCTAAGATTATTAAATACATAAGACATAGATATATACGTTTAAAAGTACTATATAAATAATATAACATTTAAAAATAAAATAATATTAGTAAAATCAATTAGTAAAATATGTTCACTTCTGAATATTGGTATAAAATTCAAAATTAAATATGTAAATATGATCAATTCAGTGTGCAGCTCATTAATGTTTATTTTTCTTTACTGTGGGCACATGACTTTAAATATTTTAAGGCTAAAAACAACAATTATTAGATACATGGAACCTAAAACATTTATTTAATGTAGCAACTAAAGTGTATATATTTTTAAATAATACATCTAGTTTAGCTATTTGTTGTCCATCCTCCAGCATTAATCCATGTAACCTACTAACCCATATATTCTGGGCTCCATGAGATAAAATGATGGACAAAATGCTGTAGGAAACTTTCTACATATTTTAAATGGTCTTTTAAAATGTGCTCTTTTGGGAAATTACCCATTTTAAACTTTAAACCATTTAAAAAGAAAAAAAATGAGTAAAATTATTTAATTATGAAGGTTAAGATGTTCATCAGAATGTGGACATTCTCACAGGAAGATAACAGAGTTAAATAGTATTTCAGGTAATTTAATTAGTCAATAAATTTAAGCTTTGAAAAAACAAAAATAACAACAAATTACTTTTTTAGTTTTTTGTCTTTAAGTATATTTATATTATTTAAAACCACAGTACATGTTTAATATTTAAGGGCCATTTAGCTGATTTTTTATTATTTAAAATCTGCGTAAATCAGTGGTTGAGACATGATCAAAGTCATTTGTTGTAAAATAAGCAATTATAACAAACTTTTCCAACTCAAATTGGAAATGGTCATTTTAGTCCAAATTATATAATACAAAACTCTCTTAACTTAGTGAATAAGTCATTAGCCATTACATACAGTAACACACATGCATGTAATGTAATTTATTTATATGCCGTAACCTTTAGCATGCTTACAGAACACATTGTGTTGCACTAAAATCATTCTAAACAAGTTTATGAACCTTTTCTCTCTGCACAGAGGCCCAGGAGGAGCCCACAATAGAGCAGCACTTCGCCAACTTCCACACAAAAGTCAAGGAATTCGGATCAGATGTGGCTGAGAAGACCATGGCCACCATCAAGGAGATTGAGCAGAGCGAGTTCGCCGCCAAGACCAAGTAATGCAATACGCAGATAAACACAAAATACACTTAACACTTTTAAAAATAACTTTCTTGTATATGTACTTATACAAATACAGTTTTACAAGTAAAATGATTTTTGGTAGATAATAATTTAGAAAGATAAAAAAATAAAATTTCATGCATCAAGCCACAGAAGCCTCCTAAATAAAATTGTTCAGAGTTTTGGTGGTTTATAAATATTTGGACATTTGGGTGTTAAATTAAACTATTAAATTATTATTCTGTGCCAATTAAATATGATTATTTATTGTAAACTTAGAATTCAATAATATTACATTAAAACATAGGTACATTTATAGTTACAGTGTAACAATGCATGGACAAGTGAATTAAATTGATACAAGAATACATAAAATAAATACTATGATACAATCAATTTTAATATATCAGTACTTCTAGGACCCCTTGTGGCCACTTATGGCAAGAATCTGACTATAAATTATAATAATAATAATAAAACTAGAAAAGGCAAAGTTCGTGAACGAACTTTAAGTTGGCTTGGAAAAGTACGCTAATAACGTTGAAAAGTTAAAATGGTTGCTAAGTGGTTGCTAGGTAGTTGTGATCATTACTAAAGTGGTTGCTAAGCGTTTGCTAGGCAGTTGCTAACGTTTTCCAGGTGGTTGCTTAGGTGTTGCTAAGCAGTTGCTAGGCAGTTGCTAACGTATTCCACACGGTTGCTAAGCAGTTGCTAACGTTTTCCAAGTGGTGGCTAAAGTATAGCTAACTGGTTGCTAGGCAGTTGCTATCATTTCTAAAGTGGTTGCTAAGCAGTTGCTAGGCAGTTGCTAACATATTCCACATGGTTGCCAAGTGGTTGCTAGGCAGTTGCTAACATTTTCCAGGTGGCTGATAAGATGTTGTTAAGTGGTTGCTAGGCAGTTGCTATAATTTCTAAAGTGGTTGCTAGGCAGTTGCTATAATTTCTAAAGTGGTTGCTAGGCAGTTGCTAACGTTTTCCTAGTGGTTGCTAAGGTGTTGCTAAGTGGTTGCTAGGCAGTTGCTATCATTACTAAAGTGGTTGCTAAGTGGTTGCTAGGCAGTTGCTAACGTTTTCCTAGTGGTTGCTAAGGTGTTGCTAAGTGGTTGCTAGGCAGTTGCTATCGGTTCTAAAGTGGTTGCTAAGCAGTTGCTAGGCAGTTGCTAACATATTCCACATGGTTGCTAAGTGGTTGCTAGGCAGTTGCTAACATTTTCCAGGTGGTTGCTAAGATGTTGTTAAGTGGTTGCTAGGCAGTTGCTATAATTTCTAAAGTGGTTGCTAGGCAGTTTCTAACATTTGCCTAGTGGTTGCTAAGGTGTTGCTAAGTGGTTGCTAGGCAGTTGCTAACGTTTTCCTAGTGGTTGCTAAGGTGTTGCTAAGTGGTTGCTAGGCAGTTGCTATCATTTCTAAAGTGGTTGCTAAGTGGTTGATAGGCAGTTGCTAACGTTTTCCAAGTGGTTGCTAAGGTGTAGCTAACTGGTTGCTAGGCAGTTGCTATAATTTCTAAAGTGGTTGCTAGGCAGTTGCTAACGTTTTCCTAGTGGTTGCTAAGGTGTTGCTAAGTGGTTGCTAGGCAGTTGCTATCGGTTCTAAAGTGGTTGCTAAGCAGTTGCTAGGCAGTTGCTAACATATTCCACATGGTTGCTAAGTGGTTGCTAGGCAGTTGCTAACATTTTCCAGGTGGTTGCTAAGATGTTGTTAAGTGGTTGCTAGGCAGTTGCTATAATTTCTAAAGTGTTTGCTAGGCAGTTTCTAACGTTTCCCTAGTGGTTGCTAAGGTGTTGCTAAGTGGTTGCTAGGCAGTTGCTATCATTACTTATGTGGTTGCTAAGCAGTTGCTAACGTTTTCCTAGTGGTTGCTAAGGTGTTGCTAAGTGGTTGCTAGGCAGTTGCTATCATTACTAAAGTGGTTGCTAAGTGGTTGCAAGGCAGTTACTAACGTTTTCCTAGTGGTTGCTAAGGTGTTGCTAAGTGGTTGCTAGGCAGTTGCTAATGTTTTCCTAGTGGTTGCTAAGGTGTTGCTAAGTGGTTGCTAGGTAGTTGCTATCATTTCTAAAGTGGTTGCTAAGTGGTTGCTAGGCAGTTGCTAACGTTTTCCAAGTGGTTGCTAAGGTGTAGCTAACTGGTTGCTAGGCAGTTGCTATCATTTCTAAAGTGGTTGCTAAGTGGTTGCTAGGCAGTTGCTAACGTTTTCCAAGTGGTTGCTAAGGTGTAGCTAACTGGTTGCTAGGCAGTTGCTATCATTTTTAAAGTAGTTGCTAGGCAGTTGCCAACACATTCCACATAGTTGCTAAGTGGTTGCTAGACAGTTTGCTATCATTTCTAAAGTGGTTGCTAAGCGGTTGCTAGGCAGTTGCTAACCTTTTCCAGGTGGTTGCTAAGGTGTAGCTAACTGGTTGCTAGGCAGTTGCCAACACATTCCACATAGTTGCTAAGTGGTTGCTAGACAGTTTGCTATCATTTCTAAAGTGGTTGCTAAGCGGTTGCTAGGCAGTTGCTAACCTTTTCCAGGTGGTTGCTAAGGTGTTGCTAACTGGTTGCTAGGCAGTTGCCATCATTTCTAAAGTGGTTGCTAAATGGTTGCTAGGCAGTTGCTAACATTTTCCAGGTGGTTGCTAAGGTGTAGCTAACTGGTTGCTAGGCAGCTGCTATTATTTTTAAAGTAGTTGCTAGGCAGTTGCTAACGTATTCCACATGGTTGCTAAGTGGTTGCTAGACAGTTGCTATCATTTCTAAAGTGGTTGCTAAGTGGTTGCTAGGCAGTTGCTAACGTTTTCCGGGTGGTTGCTAAGGCAGTTGCTAAGGCAGCAGCTAACTGGTTGCTAGGCAGTTGCTATCAATTTAAAGTAGTTGCTAGGCAGTTGCCAACATATTCCACATGGTTGCTAAGTGGTTGCTAGACAGTTGCTGTCATTTCTAAAGTGGTTGCTAAGCAGTTGCTAGGCAGTTGCTAACGTTTTCCAGGTGGTTGCTAACTGGTTGCTAGGCAGTTGCTAATTTATTCCACATGGTTGCTACGTGGTTGCTAGGCAGTTTCTAATATTTTCCAGGTGGTTGCTAAGGTGTTGCAAGGCAGTTGCCATCATTTCTAAAGTGGTTGCTAAGTGGTTGCTAGGCAGTTGCTAAAGTTTTCCAGGTGGTTGCTAAGGTGGTTGCTAAGCAGTTAATAGGTGGTTGCAAAGCCCTGGCTTAGGGTGCCGGGGTGTCCAAACTTTTGACTGATAGCTGCTCCATACAGCAGCTCCTCCATACACTCACAGTACTGGAGGAGCAGGGGAGAGAAGGGGTTCCGTGCGCAGAGCTGCTTGTGTGCGAGATGGAACTCTGGGCCCCCCATTCATTTCTATGGGGCAACTTCGTACGACATTTGTACGAAATCCGTACGACATATCGTTTCGTAAAGCATATTTTCGGAAAGAACTCACTAAGTTCTATAGACCATCCGAATTTCGTCTTCGTATCTCAAAAATTGTGACGCTCACAGCCATTCAAAATTCTTCTAGTTCATTGTCTATGGAAAAAAGGGCGTACGTTTACGAAGTTTTTACGAAAATCGTACGATGTATCGCTCCAAAAAGCACAAGCACACCCCGCGGCTATAAGTTCTACCATCGTGTGAAGTTTCGTGGTTCTAGCTCGAAAGCTCTAGGAGGAGTAGTTGTTTATAAAACGTGGCGAGAATAATAATAATAATAATAATAATAATAATAATAATAAAAAAAATAAGAAGATTACGAAGAACAATAAGTTGGCTTTTCCAAGCCAACTTAAAAAATAATACATTTATTGTAATTTTTCACATTTAAAAGCAAATGCTTTGGTAAATAAAGGTAAAAAAAAAAGTAGCTAAATCTGCTTTTACTCTAAGTACTGAAATATTATAATCTGCCCAACCCTTTTTTTAGTCATGATTTTTGACTATAATACTTTTTGTAGTTTAAAAAAAAATATCAACTGGTATCTGATTTTACCATACTGTTCATTTTTTATCCTTTTTATCCTTATTATCTTATTAATGTTTGTTTTTTTTCTGCCTCCCTCTTCCCTCAGGAACTGGTTCACTGAGCAGTTTGAGAAGATGAAGAAGCATATCGATGAAACCTTTACCAACTAAACCCCCCCCCCCTTCTCTCTCACTGTCGCCACTGTGATATCACCATGCCCCGCTGTTCCTAACAGACCCGAGTGTTACATTACACTGTGATGATCTGCTCACTGTTGTGTGCAATCTATGCAATTTCTGTCATTTTTAAGTGATGCCAATGCTGTCAAATTCATTAAATGTTCAATAAATTGTCAACATTTATAAAAACACCTGCTTTTTTGCTCTCTTTTTTGTTTTTGCATATTATGAAAAAATCATATGTTCACTTGATTTTATTAGCATTTTAATGAGCATTTTAAATCTGACAATAAGTATCTGTATAAAGTATCTAATAAAGTACTCATAAATGCATGAACAGAATGCATCACATATAAATCACATATACCAGTGTTTTTTTCATTATATAATCGGTAATTATAGTATTAAAAAATAATTTAAAAAAAAGCTTTAAAAAAGAACTGCATGGCCTCATCAAGCACTCAAAACACAAACAAGGCCTTGTTCGATGCCCGATTTGTAGTTTTATCAATGCGATAAGATATCTAAATACTGTCCGTGCCCATTAAAGGAAAGGTGGCATGAGATGACCCACATCAGGCCACATCATGGGTTAAAGTCGCTGTTTGTTCGCAGTTAATTATCTCTAAATTTCTCCTCTTATATCAAATATTGTCCAATCTAGAAGAGAAGTGGGTGGTTTGCAGACCAAAAGTCTCCAGGTCTTTTCCAAGAATTTCACCACGTATCGAATTTCTTTAACCCAACAAATCTAATGTAAACAGTTCCTGTCCTAAAGTGAGTTGAAGGTTCAGCTGATTTAACGTTTGTTTTTAATCTAAAGTTTAATTCTTGCAGTTTTTAAATGCACTGATTTTCACGTCTTGTAAATTCTGACGTTTACCATGAAATATATTTCTAAAAAATCCTTGAGATGTATTTGTTTGCATTGTTGTGTGACTCCAAATCCCAACTATGCTTTAAAAATATATATTTTTCTCATAATAAATCCATAGTATTTAAGTTAAAATACACTTTTTTAGTTTTGCAAGTTTTTTAGTTGCGTCCCTGGATTTTCACTCAGTCCTGTTACCGTAACACATTACCCTGATCATCTGAAACATCTGGAACATTCAACAACAGGAAGTCACATCTACAACAGGAAGTGACATCATCAGCTGGCTCTTCTGAAGATTATGGGAAGACCAAAGTTAAGTTCCCTCATTAGTTCATTTCTGTATATTTGATCTTATTGTAACGATGACTGAGGAGCTCAATCTCAACACTCACTCCTGTTACCTGAATTAATTCTTATATCTTATTTGCTTATTTTTAAAATACAAATTTTAAGAAAATCACTAGAATGTGCTCAGTGTCCTCATGCTATTAGCATAGCAGACATTTAGCTGTTTTTCATGTTTTTGCTAATTCTTTGCTAAAAACTGATTTCTGTTACTTTTTATGTTTTGAGTAACTGGAAAGAAAGTAAAAGAAATCGGTTTTTAGCATATAATTAGCAAAAGCATGAAAAATAACTAAATAGCGGCTATGCTAATAGCATGAGGACACTGAGCAAATTCTAGTGATTTGCCTAAAATTTGTATTTAAAATTTTAAAAAGCAATGAGTACCAGTAACAGGAGTGAGTTCCAATAACAGGTATGAGTGCCATTAACAGGAGGGATTTTTTTTGTCATAAATATCAATTATTTGAACGATGCAGTCAACCATATCTTTAAAATACAGACTTTTTTTGAGAAATTCAAAGGAATATCACACGAGTTTTGATAACAGGACTGAGAAAAATGTTACCTTCTTTGGATTAGAAACCATGTAAAAAATAAAGTAAAGCTGCCTGAGTTTGACCAGTACATGTTTTCAATATTTAAATATATGTTCTAAATATATTAGATTCAGCATTGATAAAATAAAAAAAAATAAGCAAATGGCACTTATTTAGTGGAAGAGCCCATTTATAATATGTGACAAGGGACACTCTAGGAAGCTAAAAGGCTTTTAAGAGGAGCTCAACACACTCAAGTAATATGTGACAAATAATAGAAACAAAATTTTACAGTGAATCAAAAAAAAATTAAAACCAGAAAAAAATATTTGTCTCCATGTTTAGCTGAGGTAATGCTTAAGATGTCCACCCTGTTGTGGTAAAATATCAAGGTAATTAATATTATTTTAGAAAATCTAAATGTATCTTTGAAATAGAACAATTAAACATTAACCTCCAATTTTCACCTAAATTATCCCAACTGTGGGACTTTAAGTGGTCCAGCAGACTAAGGGGTTGCCATTATGATTGGGAGATTGCCGATTCGAATCCCGGTCATGCAGCTTGCCATCAGCTACTGGAGTCCTGAGAGAGCACAATAGGCCTTGCTCTCTCTGGGTGGGTAGTTCAGTAGATGGTGCTCTTTCCCCTTATCACTTCTAGGGTGATGTCGATAAGTATGCGTCTGTGAGCTGATGTATCAGAACCGAGTCACTGCGCTTTCCTCTTAGCATTCACTAGTGATAGAGGGAGTCCTAACAAGTGGGTTGGGTAATTGGCTGAGAAAATACGATAAAAAAATTATTCACCCTGTTATTGTCCTCTCTGTTGCACATGTAAAGAAATAAATAAAACATGTTTAAAAATTGGATTAGGAAAATATGATTTCTGTGTAGTTCGAAATTGTATTAATATGATGAGTAGTCTTTTTAAAGTTTTAAGAGGCCAAAAGGCACGATATACCGATAATGACACATTCCCCTTTACCCCCAAAACACATTCATACTTCATCTATAACTGCTGAGTAGACGATGTTCATCACCCCTGAGGTCAGAGGGTCAGATGAAGCGAGTGCGAGTGCAAAAATCAATCAGTCATTGACTGTTTCTGTTAACACGATCGCCACTGCAATTCTCAAACAATGAGTAATCCATTTCTCTGAACGTCGAATTCAAACTCAGCCAGACAGCATGATCGCGCCACCTCGGCGCTAAGGTCGCTAACGCTAGAGAAATACTGTGCTGCTCAGGAAATATATCTGCTCACCTCAGATATTAGTCGGATATTCGATTGAAAAACCCAAGACTCAGCCTTTCCCTATCAGCCTGTTTAACGGTATTTATTTATATACATGCTAATGCTAATGCTTAGGCTTATGCTAATTTGCTAGTGTACACCCTTTTTAATGAACAATCATATTTTTCCTCCCGAAAACCATTTAATTCTGATTATTTACATGATTTATGATTTATGCTCACTCTCTAACAGATGTCTAAGTTGGCGCTGTTTACCCTGGTCATGGTGCTGCAAGGTATGGATTTTATGTTGTTGTTGTTTGGTGTATTTAATGCATGCTAATGCTAGTTTTGTTTAAATAAGCTAATGTTGCTAATAGCCTACTTTAAAACTTTTAAACACCTTTTTAAACTTTTTAAACTTTATTTTAGTTGCACAACAATGACAATATGACTTCTGCTTTGGTGTTTGCATTGAGTTAAGTTAGTTTTTAATGTGTGTTTGATTATGTAAAATGCATAATGTGAAATGTTATCTAATAAATACGCTAAAATAGATTGTAAATGCGGTAAACTGTGCAGTTTGGATCATTTTAGTCAATTCATTGCATAATAATATATTAAGCTAAAGCTAAAAATTACATTGTGATTTTGTCTTTTCTTTTAAAAAATGAAAAATATATATAAAACTCATTGTGATTTTCACAGCATGCACGATTATGGCGGAGAGTGATGACCCAGGGGTTCTGGAGAAAGCGAGGGAGGCGTACAGGTACAGCAGTGTTAGCACAGCCTGATCTATTGCTCAATATCTGGCATAACCTGTGTTTATTTATATAACCTAGCAGACTGCTGCTTTGATGAACCCACCAACTTTGAATAGTGCTTACTATTAAAACATAGTCAAACAACCCCTTATAAACTCAGAATGTGCTTTTGAAGCCATTTAAAACATTTTATAATGAATGGATCAGAAGAAATGTTCAAAATGCTTTGGAACAAAATGTAACGCTAACATCAGTGGTGCCATTGTACACAAATCTAGCATATTAAAAAGAGTTAAAAGGTGTAATGAGATATCCTGTCATCTGGTTATCTGCATATGTGTGTGTGTGTGTTTGTGTCTGCAGAGAATTAAAGACTAAAGTTGTGAGTGCAGGCAGCACAGTGGCTGACCTTGCTGGAATGTACTACGAGGACCATGTGAAGCCTGTGACCGACCCTTACGTGCAGTGGGCTAAAGACAGAGCCAGCGCCGCCTGGGAGCGAGTCAAAAACAGAGTGCCTGGCTACATCTCTGAGTAACATAAAAAGAATATATAAATATATATATATATATATATATATATATATATATATATATATATATATATATATATATATATATATATATATATATTTAAATAAGACGACATTAAACTCATAAACACTGTGAAAACACACATTAAACATTACAAATGTACCTAATATCAACATTATTTAAATATCCAGTGTGTATTAGAAATGTACCTAATGCAACTGCATAAATTACCAGCATGTATTATATATTTTTTGAAAATATACATTTCACTGTGTATTAGAAATGAACCTAAAGCAATTGCATTTATATCCAGTGTGTATTAAAAAAATGTACTTAATGCAACTGTATTTGTATCCAGTGTGTATTAGAAATGTACCTAATGCAACTGAATTTATATCCAGTTTGTATTAAAAATGTACCTAATGCACCTGTATTTGTATCCAGTATGTATAAGAAATGTACGAAATGCTACTGCATTTACATCCAGTATGTATTAGAAATGTACCTAGTGCAACTGCATAAATTACTAGCATGTATTAAGATTTTTTTTTGAAATACAGTATACATTTCACTGTTTATTAGAAATGTACCTAATGCAACTGCATTTATATCCAGTGTGTATTAGAAATTTACCTAATGTAACTGCATTTATATCCAGTGTGTATTCGAAATGTACCTAATACAACTGCATTTATATCCAGTGTGTATTAGAAATGTACCTAATGCAATGTCATTTATATCCATTGTGTATTAAAATGTATCTAATGCAACTGCATGCATGTCCACTGTGTATTAGAAATATCCAGTGTGTATTAGAAATGTACCTAATGCAACTGCATAAATATTCAGTATGTATTAGAAATGTACCTAATACAACTGCATTTATATCCAGTGTGTATTAGAAATGTACCTAATGCAACTACATTAATATCCAGTATGTATTAGAAATGTTCCTAATACAACTGCATAAATTACCAGCATGTATTACGATTTTTTTTTTAAATATACATTTTAGTGTGTATTGGAAATGTACCTAATGCAACTGCATTTATATATCCAGTGTGTATTAGAAATGTACCTAATGCAACTGCATTTACATATCCAGTGTGTATTAGAAATGTACCAAATGCAACTGCATTTTTATATATCCAGTGTGTATTAGAAATGTACCATATGCAACTGCATTTATATCCAGTATGTATTAAAAATGTACCTAAAGCAGCTGCCTTAACATCTGGTATGTACTACAATACAACTAATGTAAATCTTTATATATACAGTATGTATTACAAATGGATCTAATTCAACTGCATAGATCAAAACTATATATTACAATTGTCTCTATTGTAACTGAATAAATCATCAGTATGTATTAGAAATGTTTCTCCTCAAACAGCATGTATTTTCAGTGTGTATTCGAAATGTACCTAATGCAACTGCATTAATATCCAGTATGAATTAGAAATGTACCTAATGTAACTGCATTTATATCCAGTGTGTATTCGAAATGTACCTAATACAACTGCATTTATATCCAGTGTGTATTAGAAATGTACCTAATGTAACTGCATTTATATCCAGTGTGTATTAGAAATATACCTAATGCAATGTCATTTATATCCAGTGTGTATTAAAATGTATCTAATGCAACTGCATGCATGTCCACTGTGTATTAGAAATATCCAGTGTGTATTAGAAATGTACCTAATGCAACTACATTTATATCCAGTGTGTATTAGAAATGTACCTAACGCAATTGCATTTTTATATATCCAGTGTGTATTAAAAATGTACCTAATGCAACTGCATTTATATCCAGTGTGTATTAGAAATGTACCTAATGCAATGTCATTTATATCCAGTTTGTATTAAAATGTATCTAATGCAACTGCATTTATATCCAGTGTGTATTAGAAATGTACCTAATGTAACTGCATTTATATCCAGTGTGTGTTAGAAATGTACCTAATGTAACTGCATTTATATCCAGTGTGTATTAGAAATGTACCTAATGCAATGTCATTTATATCAAGTGTGTATTAAAATGTATCTAATGCAACTGCATGCATGTCCACTGTGTATTAGAAATATCCAGTGTGTATTAGAAATGTACCTAATACAACTGCATTTATGTCCAGTATGTATTAGAAATGTACCTAATGCAACGGCATAACTAATCTAACTGCATTCATATCCAGTATTTATTAAAATGCAATGAATGTAAATCTATAATATCCAGCATGTATAATAAATGTATCTAATCCAACTGCACAAATATCAAGTGTGTATTAAAGATGTACCTAATGGAACTACATTCATGTATTACAAATGTATATAATCCAACTGCCTACATATTCAGTGCAGATTAAAATATTAAATATGATCAATTTAATACATTTTTCTATTCAAATAAAGCAACATATCTTCATACTACTAACCATAAAAATGCACGCTTGCATCTGGGTCTATTCTAGGTCACTGGCCACCGGCTCTGACTTATTATATAACTCCACAATCTCTGATTGGCTCCCCATCACACCATAAAAAGGTGTGCATTACACAATACGAGAGTGTGAGAGTGTGAATGTGTGGAAAATAACACAAAGAGAAAAAGACAGAAGCTGGTAAAGATAATAAAGCATCAGAAACAACAACCGAATCTAATAAATGTGCCCAATTAAACAAAAAGCCGGGTCGAAGGTGGCGTATGAGACACGTAATGTTCCAAAGAGGAAAGTTCATGAGGTCTGGCCCACAGTCTGCCTCGTGTGTGGAAACGTCTCCTCAACCTTTGCACACAGATTTTGTTTCATTGAGCTCTTTTTTTATTTACACAGAAAGACAAGAGTATTGATTCTGGAAGAAGTGAAGGAAAGACAACAGAGATGCTCCACAACCTGTAAGCAGCGTGCATATTAACGCTGACCAAGCAGAAACAAGCAATTTATAATAATCAGGTAATGAGGTTAAATTACAGTGCTATGATACATCTTAACGCTGTCAGGATTGTCAGAAACTGCACCTCAAACTAACTAATTCTTTTAATTTTGAGAGAAATCAGCTATTCTTTGTTTTTTATTTTGCAGAACTTTGAGCTACATTATATCAAATACTTATATTTCTTCATTCATTAAGGCACTCAAAAAAAAAGAATAACTTCTAGGAAGGTGCGGAGCTTTCACACCTCAAATAATGCAAAGAAAACAAGTTCATATTCATAAAGTTTTAAAAGTTCAGAAATCAATATTTGGTGGAATAATCCTGGTTGGTTTTTAATCACAGTTTTTTTATGCATCTTGGCATCATGTTCTCCTCCTCCACCAGTCTTACACACTGCTTTTGGAAAACTTTATGCTGCTTTACTCCTGGTGCAAAAATTCAAGCAGTTCAGCTTGATGGTTTGGTTTGATGGTTTGTGATCATCCTTCTTCATCCTCTTGATTATATTCCAGAGGTTTTCAATTTGATAAAATAAAAAACTCTTCATTTTTAAATAGTCTCTTATTTCGAGGCCAAATGCATAATCCATGAATTAAATAAAAAAATATCCGAAATATATAAAAAATGCACATAATTCCCCAAAATGTTTCAGAAATGTATCCAGTATGTATATGAAACAATTCAATGCATTTCCAGAGAAATATACTCAATCTAACTACTTTTATTTCCAATATGTATCATAAGCATAGCTAATCCAGCCATAATCAATTTACAATAAATGCATCCACCTCTTTAAAACTTAACATACATGATACATAAATGATTCTTTTTTATTGGCATTGCTAAAATAATGATTTGTGTAACTGTAGCTAAATATAAATTTGTAAATTGATGGAATGGATTAAAAAAGAAGTGAAATCTGTGATTATATCAGTCAGTGTAACTGCATGTGGTGTTTTAACATTTGTATACTTTTTTTAAACATGTTCTGCTTTGCAACAAACACACTTTCTAGGAATTCTGCTCTCAAAAAGACTCTCATTAAAACAGATGAGTAAATGTGCAAAATGTGCACAGAGCAGACTCAGGTTACAAATGCAATGCAAGTGAAGAATAAAGCGGTTTAGCATGAAGTTAGTAGACAAACCCTCTTAAACTGTAGTGAAATACATTGTAAAGTGGCTGATTTAACGTGTGCACTGGTGCACTGCTGCACTGTGGAGATTTAGGTTAAAAGTCAGGGACTGAACAGAAATCAACACCTGCAGATTTGCGGGGGTACAGCGGACTTTGGGTGGCCGAGTGAGGGTGAGGGCATGGGGCGAGAACAGCGGGTTCTGCTGTGTGGGAGTGTGTGTGTGTGTGTGTGTGTGTTTGGAGAGTACGCGGGTGGTGAGGGACCAAAGGACCAAATGTGTGTTTTGGGGGAACAGGTTTTCATACATTATCAGGTCCTGATGTTTTACGAAAAATATAGAAAATATATCACAAACATATATAAACATCTGTATCAGTCAAATTCTCAGAGCAAAATGACTCTTTATTTTTGCAAAAAGTGCCAGGTTCCATTTTTTTCATTGCTAAATGCAATGCATTTGTGTTTGGTTCCTGATGTTAAGGTTAGAGTTATTTTCTGTGTAACTAAGGTGTACAAATTGAGCAATTAGTATAAAATAATAAGATAACAACACTTTATACAATACAAATGCATTTAATTAAACAAAAAACACATTTCCTACAGTACAAATGTATTTATGCAACATAAACCACATTATATACAATAGAAATGCATTTTATACAACAGAAAAAAAAACAATTCATACAGTAAAAAATGCATTTAAACAACAGAAAGCACATTTTTCTAACAATAAAATGTATTGTATACAATAGAAAACACATTGTATTCAATACAAATGCATTTTATACAACAGAAAACACATTTTATACAACAGAAAACACATTTTATACAATAGAAATGCATTTTATATAACAGAAAACACATTTTATACAATAGAAATGCATTTTATATATCAGAAAACACATTTTATACAATAGAAATGCATTTTATATATCAGAAAACACATTTTATACAATGGAAATGCATTTTATACAACAGAAAACACATTTTATACAATAGAAATGCGTTTTATACAACAGAAAACACATTTTATACAATAGAAATGCGTTTTATATATCAGAAAACACATTTTATACAATGCAAATTGAGCAAATTGTATAAAATAATAAGTTAAAAAAATACACATTGTGTTCAATACAAATGCATCTTATACAACAGAAAACATACATCATATACAAAAGGAAACACATTTTGCACAATATATAACACATTTATACAATAAAATGCATTTTGTACAAAAGAAAACACATTCTGCACATCAGGAACACATTCTATACCATGCAAATGCATTTTATGCAACAGAAAACACATCATATTTACAATACAATTGCATCTTATACAGCAAGTAAAACACATATTATACAATAAAAATGCTTTTTGTATTGTAAACACATTTATACTATAAAAATGCAATTGTTGCAACAGAATACACATTTTATACAACCGAATACACATTTTATACAATATAAATAGAGTTTATACACCAGAAAACACACTTTATACAATATAAACGCATTATAAGGACATTTTTGGTAATACTGATGGTGGTGACTCAATCAGGTAGCACTGAAAGTTCTTATCAGGGGAAAACAGGACTAGATTAAAAATGGCTTTGCAGAGCATTTGCATACAGTTTGTTCAATAAATAATCGAGGGACCCCATGTCCTGACCTTGCAGAAAAACAAGTGTGTGTGTGTGTGTGTGTGTGTGTGTGCAAGAGAGAGAGAGAGAGAAAGAAAGAGTGAGATAAAGAAAAAGAGATACATCGGCAAAGAGTGCACATGTGTGTGTGTGTGTGTGTGTGTTGTGTGTATCAGTGTGTATGTGTTGTAGTGTGTAGGGGGGTGATGACGTTTGTTTGGTTAAATAGTCAGACTGATATAGGGGGTGAAAGGCAGACATATATCTGCAGTCTCAGCCGGTGCAGACGCCTGCAGTCTTGTAGCTCTCTGGCCTTCGACACTCACAGCGGGATCCTCACTGTCACAAGGTACTGCACTCTTTAATGCATGCACTCGGATATGCATCACTCTTTTATTACTTTATTTCACGTTTTTATATACTTTTATATTTTTTTTATTCTGTTCTAAAGTTAGGTAAAGTTTAGAACACTACATTTTTAACTGACAGCTTTACAATAAGTTACTACACTTGTTTCTGATTGGATGTTCTGCAGTTTTGTAATAGTTTAAATTGCTTGTAAGAAATATATATATATATATATATATATATATATATATATATATATATATATATATATATATATATATATATATATGTGCATTGGCTTTTTAAGTGATACGTCTATTTTTCTTATGTATTTTAATATGTGCTTTTAATGCTGCCTAAGCATTGCCTGAACTCAAAAGGAAAAAAGTTTGGCTGTGGCTTTAAACTTTTTTTAAAGCATTTATGCATTTTGTTTTATTATTTTAAGGCTATTTATATATATATATATATATATTTATATATATTTTTCTTCTTCTTTCAGATGAAGCTGGCACTAGCTCTGATTGTTGCACTCCAAGGTAAGACTCGTATTTATGTATTGCTGGAACTTGTTGCCCAGTTTAAGGGCTTGTCCCAATTGTTTATATTTCTTAAATTGCATAAAAAATATATACAGTTAAAAAACATATAAAACATTTAGACATAAAATACATAGAAGGTTTAATATATGCAGTTTATTCTAGGAAATGCATAGGAAATGCATATACATATATAAAATAATGAATAATTATTAAATAAATAAATAAACTAACAAATAGTTTGTTTAACATTGTTATTTTTATCATCCCTATGCAATAAAACTAAATACATAATTTTGCCGCTTTAGTTGGGATGCTGCCATGTTTTACTTTCAGTGTGCAAATAAAATAAAAAAAAATGGGAGGGGCTAATATGCTGTTCCGATGGACAACAGTCATATGATGGACGAAACGGTCTGAAAGGGTTAAATATATACAATTTTGTTTTATTATTTATTTATTAACTTTGAATTTGTTCCTTAAATGATCATCTTTAATATAATTATATTGGCTAATAGTACTGTGTATTAAATAAATGCAACTTTATTCAACTTTAAAAACTCAATCAATCAAACCACAATAGTCCACTAAAATGATTACACATTTGCACACGACATCTTCAACCAGAATTAGGTCTATTTTAAATATAATTACTTCCAATGTACAGTTGTATAGAGAGCAATTACTGCATGGAAAAGGATGCCAACTTGTATGACTGAAACAAATTTTTAGTTAAGAAGTATTTGGGATTATTGTTTCATATTAAGGTGGACATTCATTTATTATTGTTAATATAAGTTATTAGCTTTGCTTTGAGCTACATATTTGGCTAATAACAAGGCTTACAAACATACTTTGCTTTATTTCCCTGCTGGTTAAATGTGCTAAACTGGTTAAACATCTTATATTTTGACCCCTATAGGATTTTATAGGTGTTTATGTTTTTTGAGTCTGATGTCGGTTTAGCTGGTCAACAAGCCAAACACCTTGCTGGTGACCAAGCTTGACCGAAGCTTGGCATAGCATATATATATATATATATATATATATATATATATATATACACCTATAACATTCACCAATTTGGCCTCTAGCAGTTTCTAGCAGTTAGGGTTCATGCCTAACATCTTGAACTTAAACTCTGCAAATACCTGCATTTGTTTACAATTATTACTTAAGAACAACTCAGCTTTAACAGAAAGCACATTTTTAAATTTATTTTACATTTATTGAAACAAAATGATCTTAGTTACAGTATTTAAAAATATACTGTGCACTCCTCAGCTTACTTACTGAAAAAAACACCTTAAAATGAAAAGATTTTGGATTTTGTTTTATTTTTTTGCTGTCATAACTAAATAACTAATAAATAACACATTTCCATATATGCACCTATTACATACACCAATTTGTTGATATTTTTAGTTTTGTTTTTTTAATTGTTTTCTGTTGTTGGAAAAGTAGCCTTACACTCCCTGTTCTTCTCCTCTCTTTCTTTCCTCTCAGTGTCTGTGTGCTTTTGCGCACTGCCTGAGCCCGATAAGGAGCTGGTAGATAAGTATGAGGGTCTGAAAGCGACGTTCTACAAGAGGCTGGTGAGCGCTTACCAGAAGGCCCACGTTGCCATCGGAACTCTCGCAGAGGGCACCATCACAGGCGAGAAGGCCAAGGAGATCGTGGACTCTGTGAAAGCCAGCGACAGAGCCCAGAGTGCTGCCAAAGCTTTAGCGTGAGTATTTATTTATTTATTTATTTGCAGAAAACGAGAAATGGCAAAAAGTAACAAAAAAAGAGCTTTCAGACCTCAAATAATGCAAAGAAAAAAGAACTGTTTTTTCATCACAGTTTTTTAATCATGCATCTTGGCATCATGTTCTCTCTCCTCCACCAGTCTTACACACTGCTTTAGGATAACTTTATGCTGCTTTACTCCTGGTGCAAAAATTAATCCAAGCAGTTCAGTTTGGTGGTTTTATGATCAGCTTGTGATCATCCATCTTCCTCTTGATTATATTCCAGAGGTTTTCAATTTGGTAAATTTAAGAAAACTCATTATTTTTAAATTGTCCCTTATTTTTAGAGCTATAGAGTATATATGTAATGAATTACATTTAATAAAAAAAAAAAGACCAAAGATAATGTCTGAGTATGCATGGTTACAATTTCGAAAACACTTATCCAGAAGATTTAATTGGAACAAATGTATTGCATATCAATACATTACAGTTGAAATCTTAATAATTAATATTTAATACACTTTTAATACACTCCATCTCCAATTAGCATTGTGTTGCCATATGTTTAATAACTGGGAAAAGTCTTTAAAATGTAAAAAAAATCTTAAATTGGTTGGAAAGTTGACTAGTTGTAAGAAACCAACCCAACGATTTTGGGTTCCAGTCCCACAATAATGATAATGATAGAATTGATTGATAGAGTTGATTGATCATTGGGGAAAGCTCTGAACTCCTCCACTGCTCCAGGGGGCGCCACTCACTTAGCAATGCTATGCTGCTCCCTGACTGACCACATGCAACATAATTTTATTATGTTTTTTTTTGTCCTAATGGGTCTTAAAGACTGGCAAGGTCTAATCTAAATAGTCCTCAAAGCTAAAAAAAAAAAAAAAAGCTAAATGTTAGCATGCTAATTGCTAATTAGTGGTTTTAGTCAAATCAAGCTGGAGAAAAACTGATTCTACACACATTGTATACACCGGTACTACTTAAAAATAATACTACCTTTATAAATTACCTTATTAGTGGTTATTAATTATGTTGCACATACTTTAAAAAAACTGTAATAAGCAGTTAATAAATATATAACAACACATAAATAGAAATGTCAAATTATATTCCACACTCATTTATACTGTTAAACCTCAGATCTTCCTAAATACTGAACTGAGCTTACTTTGTATTTTCCATAAGCCTGTCATATTAATATATTTGTATTTGTAAATATGTTTAACTATTTACTATAAATTAAATGAGACTAAGTTGAATTAAACGACTCAGCAAACAAAGGATCACTGTTGCCTTTTCAACTGATATGTTGTAACTGTTAATCAATGGTTTTCAAAGCATTTACAACTTAATCAATAATAATAATTAATAAACTCAATTATAAACCCTTTATAAACCCTTAAGTCTAAGCTGGATTAAAGACGTAATGACCTATATTCAATTGGAAAATATAAAGTACAACATTTTATGATACCTGGTCCCCATTTAAAGCTTATTTTGAAGGTTTGCTAGTATTTGATTGGCTTGTAACCTGATGTATCTCTGCATTTTGTATTTTGAACGGAAGGGAAAGGTGTTTGTTTATAGTTTGACGTCTGAACATGCAAAAAAATATAAACAGAATATTCTAAAATTATGAATAAGCTAATAAAAAACATGCTAACCGTTGTTTTTGTGTTGGTTTGTGGTTTAGCGCCGTGGCCGAGGAGCTGGAACCCGTTGTGGAAAGGGCCCGCCTGGCCGCTCTCGGCGTGTACGGCGCGTACCTGCGCCCCTACATCGGCGAGTACCTGGACCACGGCATCCAAAGCATCAAGCCCATGCTGGACACAGTGCTCCCAGTCGAGGGGCAATAAGCCAAATCACCGCCCATCTACCCCCCCCCCCCCCCCCCCCACTCTCCACAGAGGCCGAGCTGTGTCTCAGGCCCGGCTTTACATCCTCAATTAGAGACCAGACGTACTAAACATGCACAGAATTAACAGAGCAGTAAAGCAGATTAGCGAACTGTGTGATTGATAGCTGTGTTCCTAGCATTTTGTAGATGTAGATTACAGGCTTGTTACTGTATATATCTGTGTATCTGTGATGCTGTTCGTTACAATGTTTGGGAAAAAAAAAAAAACACCACAATTTGTCCAGCAAGAATAAAAAAATAAAAAGTGAAAACCATTACGATTGCATTTTTTTTTTTGTTTACATGAATGCTCATTTGAATGATATTTATGATTTAACCCTTGGAACCATAGCCTGTTTTGGTTTATTGTTTCTTCTTTTTTGTCAGTTCCTTTTTGAGGTCTTATAACACAGTAATTATATCAGAAAGTCACATGAGCTCTTTTACTCCAGAAGCCACAAAAATACAGCTGCTTACAAATATAATCGTTTAAAATGTAAAAGGAAGCAGAATTGTTATATTTTCCTGGAACTGATCATGTTTTGGTCAAAATTTTACCAAGCAATTTTAACCTATTTTTGAATGTATAGACTTTAAATATATTCACACCTAAGATATATAATTTAAAAAATGGTTAGACTAGAGTGTTTATGAGTTAAAGAAAGCATAAGAATATTATTATTATTATTATAAGTTCATTACATGGCTTATTAATTATTACTTTGATAAAATACATGGAGAAACAGCATCAGACAGATTTATTTTTCTTAATAATCAATAATCACACCTCTAGATACTAGATAGATACTAAAAACCTGAGCAGCCAATATGGGGAGCAATATGGCCAAAATTTCTAATAACAAAACACTTTTTACCCCTCCACAGACTATTTTAACGCTTTTTGTCTGCGCGTTGAAATTAGCATCAGAGTTTATGAACAAACCTACACCGATGGGTGGGGTGGTCTAGTAGTGAGATGTGTTCAGGTACATTTATGGCATGTTTCTATATTGTTAGCGGAAAATACAGGTGTGCCACTGACTAATTAAAACCCTAACAACAGTTAACAGTCAGCTTCCAAAGTCTATCTTAGCTATGCCGGTGCACCATGTGCTGAGGCAATAATAAAGTTTTTTTAATGCTTAAAAAACTTAATTATTAAGTCTCACCAACTTAAAAATTCACATGTTGTTAGTTGATTTCATTTAGTTTCTATGAAATGTGTTTTGTAAGTTCTATCCTTTAAGATCAACTAAAACAATTTGTGTAAATCACATTTTACACAAATTTAACTCACATCACAACACAGCACAACACTATTTTTTGCTTCAGAAACTCAGAAATACTCAGAAACTGAGTATTTATGACTATTACGACTAATATATGCCTTATGTCAGTCAAATAAGCTTGCAGTATGTGCAAATGTGATCAGCTAGACTGACCATAATTGCTGAGTAGACCCTGTTTAACTACAAAGTCAAACTGAGCATGTGCAGTAGTGCAGAATAGTTGGCTTGGCCTCAGCTAGGGTTCGACCACAATTTGTAAATTTTGCAAACACAAATGATTTAGTTAGGTCATTTTTTTAACAAGAAAATTTATGAAGTTAGTTGAGGCGATTAGTTTGCCATAGTTTATGGTACAATTTAATATTCTTGTTCAGCTGACTTAAAAATCACATTAAGGAGAACAATTTTAAATTTTGTTTTTCGAAATCCAGCTTTTACATCAACAATAAACAGAATAAGGAATAAAATAACATTACTGTTCCTTTAATTAAATGAGCTGCTGGTGTATCTTCACAGTGTGAACGAGCAGGTAAGTATCCTCTGCTGAGACGCACAAAAACGCTGTGCTGTTAAGATACGAATGCGTCAAAGTCAGTGGTGATATGTGAGGTTTTAGGGATACAGTGCTAAAACGTTTTGTGTTAAATCAATGATATTCTGTATGTTTTTGTTGCTGTTTAAGCAGGATGTTATCTAATTAAACGATTTAGCTGTAAAACGCATTAAATAAATATTTATTTTAATTCTTTCATTTATTGAAAAAAAAAAACAATTCAAACCTATATATTTAACTTTTGAAACTTTTTGAAGATTTGAAGTGAGAATCACACAATAGACATTTCAGTTGCTTTTACCACAGAAAAAAAGAGGTTTTCTATTGTAATTTACCATATGTGCAATTCTACTAATACCATGGAATGGTAAAACGAAAAAACTGGGTCAGATGACCGCAGATTTCTAAGAGACTACGTCAGAATTTCTTAATCTTGTGTTCTTTGGAAGAAACTTGAGAAGTTTTTTTTTTTTTTTTACAAGAATGAAGCTGCAAGAACACAAGAATAGATAGTATTTGCTATCACACAAAAATTACATGTGTAGCACAATTATTTAGTATAACATCTTTTCAATCTCTAAAACTCTAAACACATTTTCTGCATAACACAACAATTTGATTTGAAATCACATGCTTCCTTTCACAATGACACAACATGGAAACAAGTAAGAGACCTCTTAAAAATGAGGAGTTTCTTTGATTTTACCAAATTTGAAAAACCTCTGGAATATAATCAAGAGGAAGATGGATGATCACAAGCCATCAAACCACCAAACTGAACTGCTTGAATTTTTGCACCAAGAGTATCAGTTATTGTAAAGTTAAAGTTATCCAAAAGCAGTGTGCAAGACTGGTGGAGGAGAAAAAGATGCAAAGATGCATGATGCAAAACTGTGACCAGGGTTATTCCAGCAAATATTGATTTATGAACTCTTAAAAAATTATGAATATAAACTCATATTTTTCTTTGCGTTATTTGAGGTCTGAAAGCTCTGCTTTTTTTATATTTCAGCCAAATTTTCTCATTTTCTGCACAAAAAATGCTCTAAATGACTATAGTTGTATTTGTAATTCGGGATTCCAAATTTTGTCTGTAGTTTATAGAATAAAACAAAAATGTAGATTTTACTCAAACATAAACCTATAAATAGCAAAATCGGAGAAACTGATTCAGAGTTTTTTTTTTTTTTCCAAAGGTGTATATCCAAAAAAATGCAAACATGTTTTGCACTTTCACTTCCAAAGTTCACAGCGATGAGGAGAATTTAACACTGATTCTGTTTCCATGTACGCTTTGCATTGTCTGCTTCTATCATCAGAACACAGGGACATCAAGTACACACACACACACACACACACACAGAGATGTTCATATTCCTATATCTGTGGGGATATTCCTGTTGGAATTTTCTTAAAATTAAGTGTTAAACGCTGCAAAAATAAGCTATTTTTGAGGTTTTCACTCTTTTAAACGTATTTTTAAGATTTTAAGTCTTTCAGAAAGTCAAAATGAACATTCTAGAAAGTTCAGTCCCCAGACAGCGCTGAATACGAGCCCACGCACGCACGCAGATAAGCCGAAATCAACACGCTGACGTGTCTGAGGTGAAATAGACTTGGGACTGCAGATGTGATAGCGGCGCCGTTGCGCAAGAGAGAAAAAAGAAAAAAGAAAAAAACGTCCCGTGTGCACTCATCTATCTAGACGAGGGCCGGACGAGAGGACAGCAGTGATAGGAGGAGGTTATTAGCGTATATTAACACACATTAATGTGACAGCAGATTGGATTTGGCCCGTCTTTAATGACTGGTGTCATCAGTCTTTATTAAAGGCTACTGTCTGGTCTGATTGATCAGAGTTTAATGATCAAAGCTAACAGAGGAAGTTATCACATTATCACATTAGGGGTGATTAAATCATCAGAGAATTTGTGGGATGACCTGAGAGATTTAGAGTCGATTACGCTGAATACAGAGATACATTATCTTAAGTTCATTCTTATTCTTTACTATACTGTCTTTTCCCCTACTATTCTCTCTCTCTCTCTCTCTTTCTTTCTTTCTTTCTTTCTTTCTGTCTTCCTCTCTCTCTTACTCACTTACTCACTCGCTCGCTCGCTCGCTCGCACACCTACCCCCCCAATTATCTCCGAGCATTGCACTTTGGCATCAGGATAGTCTGGTCAACACATCTGAGCTCATATATATAAGAAAGGCCAAAGTCACCTCACCTCCTAAAGCGCCTTGACACACTTTCCACTGAGGAGGAGAGACAGTGAGTACAGCCGCCTTCATTCATTCAGCCTTTTTCTTTCTGTAAAGCAAATATATTATAATAATAATAATGTAATATAATACAATACTAGATTCATTGCACGTGCTGTATACTGTATATTAAATAAATAGCCTGTAATATTTATTATTTATTGCTGGAATACTAAAGATAAAATATCAGAACGGTAGCAAAACAAACAAACAAAAAAAAAAGAATATTTTTGGAAGCTTTTTCTGAAGCAGCACACACACACACACACACACACACACACACACACACACACACACACACTGGTGTGATGTCATGGTTAGTGTTTGAGCGGGGTTAAGCATTCGTTCACCAACATGACCATACCTTTGTTCGTGGTAGATTTTACTTTGGTAATTTTTTAATTTGCTATTAAATAAGCTAAACCACCCAGCTCAAATATCTTATTAATCTATATTAAAACAACAATTTTACTAATACAATCTTAATTCATGTTGTGAAACGGAGGTAGTTTCCAATTTTTATTTCCTTAAAGCCTCTGAATTTGGTTATGCTAAGCTAATTCTTGGGCTAATTCTTGGGCAATATCCCACATTTATTATGTCTTTATTATATCTTGCTTTTTTCTCTAGATGTTGTCTTGCGGGCGAGATGTGGAGGCTTTTTATTTCATTCTTTTTTTTATTTTTTTGATTTACATCTGATGAATTAATATATAATTATTTACATATTTATACATAAATAGCATCATTTAATATAATAACTCAAATAAAAAAAAATCTATATTTAATCAACTATAAAAGTAAAATAACCCTGATTACTGTTACTGTTGTAGGCAGTATTAGTACTAATACTAGTACTGTCTGGAACACCTGTAACCCAACACTGCCAGAGCTGACCCAACACTAGTAAATGCCAGATGTGGCCCAATTTTGTTTTTTAACCATTAGAGGGGCTTTTTTTTTGTTACACAGGGAGTCCTGCTCTGGTCTGGTGAACCCATTGTGTTTTGGTGCTTGTACTTAAAAAAAAAAAAATATATATATATATATATATATATATTTATTTACTTAAATATGTTCTCTTTACCTTTGTTAATCGCATTTACAAATACTAGTGCATCTAAAAAAATGGAATACCATTGAAAATTTACTTTATTTCAGTTATTTTAAGTGTTTATTTCTTTTATTGTTGATGATTATGTCTTATAGCCAATGAAAACCCAAAAATCAGAGACCAATTGGTACTATTGGCAGTGTGTGGGCAGTGTGCCAAGTCCTGCTGGAAAATGAAATCCGCATCTCCATAAAAGTTGTCAGTAGCACCAGCTGATTACATATTACACAATATTATACAATACTCTAATTTTCTGAGACACTGATTTTTTTTTTAGGTTTTAATTGTCAACAATAAAATAAATAAACGCTTAAACTAGATCACTCTGTGTGAAATACATCTATATAATATATGAGTTTTAATGCCCTGTATTGTGTCCCATGGCAGTCCATGCTCCTTGTTGTGACTTAACATATATTTTCAATATACAGAAGCTAGACCCTGTAAGAAATTATGCTTTTTGAAACTTGGAAATTGGTTGTTGATTTTCCATGATACAAAAAATACATGATACAAAAAGAAATGCTAAATGCTAATGCTAAGCAACATGTCCAGAACATTGTATGATGATTTTCTTTAGATGATAAAGCAGATATTGGCCTTATATACACTATAATCTGCACTCAGAGCTAACAGCAGTGAAACACTGATGCCACCTTGTGTCTTGTCTCATCTCACATACAACATCTCTTTTTGTTCTTCCTCAGATCCAGATTCACCACCATGAACAAACTGATTGCTATCACTGTCCTCGTCACAGTCCTCGCCCTGGGTATGTGATTAGAAATGAATATAAAATGGTATTATATATATTTAAACTATATACTGTTTAAAAATGGGGGGGGGGGGGGGGGGGGGAGTGATTTTTAGCATAAAATTCATTGGTTACCTTTAGAGGTCTAAGCCAGTTTTAAGATTTTCCAGATTTTTTTTTTTTGTTTAAGTAACCTTTCCCTCTTCTAAATATTGTAAAGTATTTATAAGAGACAGTCACACAAGTCATATATTGTTTTTATTGTTATTCAGAAGATCCTTCTTTACTCTTCATTTGCTCTGTAAATGTTGACAAGTTTTTGATATTTGTTAATTTGATGTTAATTCGACCATGTTTTCATCAAAAATCTCTCTAGCGCCTGTAGTCTATATGTATATATATATATTTTTCTGTGCTTGTAGGGACTACAAAAAAGTACAGAGTTTCTGATATATGATTGGGAAATGATAAGTCACTGACCATTAACAAACCTTGTTTTGTTTTCTCACTGCAGGAACGGAGGGCTTCCGTGTTCCCCGACAGGCTGAGGAAGAGGAGAAGGGAACGGTCGCTACTGTGATCGACACCCTGAAGTCCTATTATGATAAAAGTCTGACCACAGCTGGAGGATATATAGAGGGCATCAAGGACCTCAAGCTGGAAGAGAAAGCCAAGTGAGTGCAGACTGAATTATATCCTGGAGAAAGATATTAAATAAAACTTACAACTCAATACTGTACATACGCCATGTTCACTAATTTATGTTGCCATAGAAAGATAGATAGATAGATAGATAGATAGATAGATAGATAGATAGATAGATAGATAGATAGATAGATAGATAGATAGATAGATAGATTTGCTTCCAGACCGATCAAGAGCTGAGTAAAGAACTCAAAATAAGCAAAATAACAGTAATCGGACCTTTAATCAGGCATTTAAATGGATTTTTAAAAAGTAAATAAGAGCATTTTTCTGGGATTCAAAGCGTGAATTCAGCTGCAACTGGAAATATCTGCACAAAACTGTGCTCCATGTGGATGGAGGCCATGCAGTTACCTCGTGTTTACTCCTGCCCCTCCCTCAGTGGATAACACCACCCCCTGCTAGTGAGCTACCACATCACATGTGGGAGACTAGGATTCAATTCCCGGTCTGGGTGACGGTGTAGCTGTAGGCTCTCTCTGTGGTTCCCTAGAGTCCCAAAACTTTAGAAATGTGAATAAATATATTGTTTCCATAACTACATTTGGTAAACAATTATTATTATAACCATCATATAAGTGCAGGCTAGTACAATATAAGACTTTTACAAACACATTTTTGAATAATGCCAAATATTGTTTATTTTTTATCAATATCATCAAAATTATAGAAACTATCAAGGTATCATGTAGGATATTTTTTAATATTTAACACTTTCTTCATTAAGATAGCGGGATATTCAAAACCTTAAAAAAAAACATTTTTTTTAGGCCTAAGGACAATTGTTTAAATTAGATTTTTCACTTAATATTTAATTTAATTAACCTTTTTACAATAGCAGTGGATAACACCATCTCCTGCTAATGACCTACGACATCATGGGGAAGACTAGGGTTCAATTCCCGGTCTGGGTGACACACTGTAGCCGCGCAAAAACACCAATAAGAGTCCTTGGGCTAGACTCCCAACACTACATTGACCCTGACCTCTATAATAAAAAATAACCTTACAAGTCATTCTAGATAAGAGCGTCAGATAAATTCCATACATTTTATGTTATTACTGTATGTATCGATCTTGGCTAACATGACCCATGCTTTCTGCTTCTCTCAGGAACCTGTACTCTGAGACCACCAAGGCAGTGCGTACCTACGCCGGCATCTTCCAGGACCAGTTATACCACATCGTTTACCACGACAGTGCCTAAGCCCTCACACACACACAACTCTAGCTCATTAAATTCACACCTTTTCCAACTCCAGTCCTCCGTTCTCCATGCTGGAGCCCCTGGCGAGGAGCTGAGAGAGAGACCGGGCTAAAGCAGAACCAATGAACTTCTGTCTTCCGTCTGCTTCCAGCCAGAACGCTCTTTAACTCTTTACTGAGATTCAGCATGGACCTCCTTGATCACAATGAACTCTGAAAACTCTACACCACCAACACCATCACCATTAGCAACACCATCACCATTAGCAACACCCTCACCATTAGCAACACCATCACCAACGCACACAGAGCCTCAGCAAAACTCAAAGGGTTAAAACATGACCAGTGAGGTATTTTGCTTTCAAAGTCATACCAAGACCAAGACCATACCAAGAAACAGAAAGATAGTTTTAGAGGTGATGTTATCCATATGCAGTAAGCAGATCTTCTCTGATGTCCTGGTAAAAGAGACTGTAATCATCTGATTCAGTTTCCACAGACTGGAGAGAACCTGCAGTAGATTCTTGTATTATCACCATGTGGGGACTTCACGTACACAGTGTAATGTATGAACACAATGCAATAAAAACCAAACCTTTGTAGAAAGAAAGGAGTGGTCAGCTTATTTCTCTGAACTACGAATTTAGTCAAAATACATAGAAATACCAGCATTTAAAGTACTTGAATCAAGATTTTAATTATGACTAACCACAGAATGTTGTTGAATATTGTTGTTGATTTTTAAGAAAATCTGATAAGCCGCATGGTTTACACATATAGTAAGGGCGCTGTTTGATATTCAATGTTTGACCCCTTAAAAATTCCATCAAACCAAGCTGAACTGCTTGAATTTTTGCACCAGGAGTAAAGCAGCATAAAGTTATCCAAAATCAGTGTGTAAGACTGGTGGAGGAGAACATGATGCCAAGATGCATGAAAAAAAAACTGTGATTAAAAACCAGGGTTATTCCACCAAATATTGATTTCTGAACTGTTAAAACTTTATGAATATGAACTTGCATCGTTTTTTTTTTTGTTATTTCAGCTATTTATCATTTTCTGCAAATAAATGCTCTAAATGACAATATTTTTATTTGAGGTTTGGGAGAAATGTTGTCTGTAGTTTATAGAATAAAACACCAATGTTTTTCTCAAACATATCACCAAAAATAGCAAAATCAGAGAAACTCGCTCAGAAACTGAAGTGGTCTCTTAATTTTCCCAGAGCCACACCAGCGCTCTGTAAATATAATTGGACACCCCTTGGTCTACTGTGATACTAGGATAGAACACTGCCCCCCCAAAATTGCACCGCTCATGCTAACAATCCTCAGTCCTCGCAACTGTGAGAGATCCGGTGTCACGTAACATATTTCAGAGATACTGATCTCTGCATATCTTCTTGTTTACACAGAGTTTGAGTGTCTGAACAAGACCACCTGGGAATCAGGCTTCAGTGAGCTGTAAAACCATAGAACTCTCCATCTTCATGCTGTACTCTGTATGCTACATAACTGTAGAACAAAGACACACAAACCCACCAGAGATTCCCAAATTTGTCTCATCACTGGTACCAAAAAATAACAGGCTGAGTTAAAAAGACGTCAAGTGGATAATATTTGAACATTCACTTTACACTTCAGTGAAGAGATTTGATTAAAAGAGTTTTTGATCCTAAAATACTCAAGAAAAAGCTAATCTGGGACTTTTACATATTCATGAAGCGCACCACGGGTTTCGACATGGTTGCCAAACATGCTTCAGCTTTTTCTTTTCCTTTTTCGTTTTTTGGTTCTCTTTAACAGTCTCTTTTGTCTGCAAGGAGTGTTTAGTCTGGATCGGATTCCTAGACAGTTTTCCTGGATGTTTTCCAGGAATGCTTCCGTTTGAAAGGTTTAAATGTCCTTCACTGTATGCAGTGGAGCAAAAAGGGGGTATGCAGCGTATGCGATGCATAGGGGTGCTGCACTAGAGGGGGCGCCAAATCGATGCTGGAAAATTATTTCTAGTCGGCATTTTCTGTAATTGCTGTTTGTTCATGTATAATAATGCACAGGGGTCTGTGCATTATTATACATGGCCTGGGCTTCCGGGGCTTTAGCCCCGAATAATTTTTCAGTGGACCCGAATCGTTTCGCTCAGCTCAGCTGTATTATTAATGAGGAGACAGGCCGCTGTCCACTGTGTGAATGGAAAATCTTTTAACACGAATCACAGAGCCAGTTCAAGGATAAAGTTCCGCCTTTCAGGAGAAACAGCCAATCAGCTTGCTGGTTTTGTGGAGCCTCCACCCCAGCCCCCACACCGCCTCGCTGGGGAAAATTTTTGAAGGTTTTTAAGTTCTTATAGCTATAGTATGTTTGCATACACCTCAAAAAGTATGTAGTTGCACCCCTGACTGTATGAAATCAACAGTAACTAAAGGTGTGATCAGTTATTAAAATGATTGCAGTTACATCATTTATGTAACCTAACTGCAATCTTTTTTTCTTACAGAAACTATTAAGATATTATTTTTTGTCAAAATCACAGTCCTATACTAATTACTAATACTATTTCATTTTTGAGTGTGGACTCCTTGGACTTTGGACTTTACCAATCCACAGTCAGACAGACTGATGCCAAAAAAGACCAAAGGGTGACTTCTAAGCAACTGAAGGCCTGTCTCACATTGGCTAATGTTAATATTCATGATGCTAATGTTAATAACACACACATAATTGCCAACAGAGGAGGTTAAAAAATAAAATAATCCTAACAAAAATTTCAATTTCTTAATTGAATTATGTAACCTAAGTGCAATATTTTTTAAATGATACACTTGTCAAGCATGACAAGCATCATAAGCATCATCTCCTTGTTTTACACACATTATTCACAGTATATATGCACTTTGTAGTTCATTAGATGTTGTTCTAGGTTCTTTTCGGACCTCCTGGATGAGTGGTCCATGTCCTTTTACAGTCATTTTTCCACAGAGATAGATGAAGAATCAAAAACTTTGTTTTCTCATCTGCTTTTGAATTTCTTTAGATCGGGGCATAATGTGTTACTCTTTGAGATCTTTTACCCTGATTCATGCTGTTAGACAGGTTAATTTTTAGGTTCTGGTTGTAGGTAGTAAAAATGTAAAAAAAAAAAAAAAAAAAAAAGTCAGCTTTCAAAAAAAGACCACTTAAAAATGATGAGTTTCTTTGATTTTACCAAATTGAAAACCTCTGGAATATAATCAAGAGTAAGATGGATGATCACAAGCCATCAAACCACCAAACTGAACTGCTTGAATTTTTGCACCAGGAGTAAAGCAGCATAAAGTTATCCAAAAGCAGTGTGTAAGACTGGTGGAGGAGAACATGCATTTTTCAGGATTTTTTCACCAAATATTGATTTCTGAACTCTTAAAACTTTATAAATATAAACTTGTTTTCTTTGCACTATTTGAGGTCTGAAAGCTCTGCATCTTTTTTGTTATTTAAATTTTTCTGAAAGCTATATAAAGTAAATATACAATACAATATATATACAATACAATATAGAACAATATAAGGGAAATATCAGGACATTTTAGCGCAAACTAACTGTTAGAATTAGACACTTTAGGCAGTTAAAAAAAACTTTTTAAAGACGGAAAAATAGATGAGAAATGGATGGAGTTGTTTTGTCATTCGCCGCGTCATACTGCAACCAGCCAGCAGAGGTGCTAGACCTGCTAAAACTGAGTTAACATTACCTTTAAGAGAGATGATGCGCTGCCCAGTGCTGATGCTGTTATACTTTCATTAGTTTGTAATATTAGAGTAATTCAATTTGCAGTTTAATTGTATTGAATTTGAAAACCAGCTCGTATATAAAAGGCTTTTATCTGAATATTGACCTTCTATACACCGACGAAGATTCGGTCAAGTTATGGTCTTTTTTTTTTCTTTTCTTTTTTTTTTTTTTAAATAATTTTATTTCTAATTTTTTCCCATTTTTTCTCCCCAATTTACACAGCCCATTACCCAACCCACTCACTAGGACTCCCCCTATCACTAGTAATGCCACAACACACCAGGAGGGTGAAGACTAACACATGCTTCCTCCGATACATGTGAAGTCAGCCACCGCTTCTTTTCGAGCTGCTGCTGATGCAGCATTGCCTGAGCAGCCAGCGTGCTTGGAGGAAAGCACAGCGGTACATCAGCTCACAGACGCCCTGTGCTGCAGACATTACCCTGGGAGTGATGTGGGGAGAGAGAGAGCGCCATCTACCCACCCAGAGGGAGCAGGGCCAATTTTGCTCCCTCTGACGTCGGCAGCTTGATGGCAAAGCTGCATGAGCTGGGGTTCGAACCTGCGACCTCCTGCTCATAGTGGCAGCGCTTTAGACCGCTGGACCACTCGGCGCCCGGTCCCCTTTTTTTTTTTTTTTTCTAAATGTGCAATTTCAGAGTGATCAATGAGGTTATGAAGCTTCATAACAGAAAGAGGGAGAGAGAGAGAGAGAGAGAGAGAGAGAGAGAAAGAAGGCAGTGTAATTCTTTTATCAATAAAATAATCCCACGCTTACCTCCCACCACCAGAGCACAAAACGCAGAGTTGATAAATACCCATAAACAGTGAGAATCCAGCAGTGCTATTATGCTAATGTGTCCTTTCTGTAATAGGCTCCTTACTCTCAGTTCCATTTCCCAGGCTAATCTCTTGGTCTCAGGTGTTTGTGAATTTGCATTTTTACAGCTTTTCTCCTAATAGTGCGTACAGTCTGTTCTTATTCCTCGTTCCATTTCTCCTTCATATCTAATCCACTTTAATGAAAGCAATTAATTCTGCTTCTGCTGTGCACACACACGTTTCACACCCCCCCGACCAGTGCGAACACACACACACACACACACACACATATATGCACAGAGAGTCTAATTATAACCTCAAACTAAAGAAAGCTAAATAAAAATCCAGTATCTCCTGATGAAAAAAATATATACTTAATTATACTTGAAACATATTGAGAAAGTGTGCTGTAAATATACTAACAGATTTATGTACTTACCTAAAACATATTAAAAGTACATTAATTTTATGCTTTCATCAAATGTTTGAAAGCAAACTTTAATCATACTTAAAAAAACCTTTAGTTTAATGTAGTTCAATATACTATATTTTTTAGCAAGGTTTGTTAAAAACAAATGTTACAGTAGTTTACCTAAATTACAATGTATCATGTAATTTTTTTTAGAAAGTAAATTAAATTAAAGTACTGTATTTTAAAATATATTTTTGTACCCAACAGTAGTAAGTATATGTAACATGGAGGAGGAGGAGGCCGGATGCAAATGCAAGTCATATTTATTTTTAGACATAACTAAAAAGCAAACCAAAAACTGACAAAGAAAACACTTAAAGTAAACACTTAAAGACTATAAAACAAAAGATAAACTAGGTCTTGAGAAGCAAGGAACAAAACACTATAAAGATAACAAACCAGAACTGTAGACCAAAATAACAAACACACGGGACAAGGTCAAACAAAAAGCGAGACAGAGAACAATGGATCACATGAGGTATTTATACACAGGCACACACTAGGGACACCTGTGGAGGTAATGAGCGGGCGGAGTTACAAATGAGACACAAGTTGACAACACTAATGGCTTGGGCAGGGCTAGGGCGGGGCTAGGGCGGAGACAGAACAATAACAAAAACAATGCCATGTGCTCAAAAAAGCACATGGCTGGAAACACAAGACAGGAAAACAGGGCAGGAGCACAGAAAACCAAAAGAGGGAAAAACACAGGACAGACATGGGCTGAGGTGTAACAGTATACTACAAAAAAGTATACTACAAAAGACAGGAAGAAGAAGCATATTCTAATGTGAATATAGATATATTGTTACACATATATTTAACATTAATTCTTAGTACATTTCTAATATACCTGGCATATAATATAATAGTGATACAGTATATATAGTGATACTGTAAACATATTTAAAATATGGGGGTTAAATACATGTAGTAGTACTTTAATCTATATTTTTTCACTAGAGTTTTCACACAATTATCTGAACATTTTATTCCTTCTCATCGTTCAATAAAACCCCTGTCCAGATAAAGTGAATCTGATTGTGATTAGATGTAGAGAAGTATAAACATATACCATTCTGACTTCCTATTGGTTTATACTGTGATCCATCACACCTCCAAACACTCCAGCATGAACATAGCAGATGTATGTAGTCTAGTATGAAGATGATTCGTGCAGAGACTCAAGAAAACTCCAGATAAACACCAGTTCAACTACACTTCTTTAATATATTTACATTCTACTAAAATACATTCATTTACAATGAACATATATGTAGCTGAAACAAAAGGGAGCAGCCTAGTGTATCCCAAATTATATTATCAACATTAACATTTTAATATTTAACATTATAGTCATCATGGCTTTTAGAAAAAAAATTTTTTTATTATTTTCCTCACATTACTTTAACTTTCATACTTTAAGTAGTTTTGAAAGCAGGACTTTTATACTTTTACTTAAAGAGTAAAAAGCTTGAGTTGATACTTCTTCAACTTCTACAGAATTATTTTATTAAACCCTAATATCTATACTGGTGGTGTTGGACATGTACGCTCTTCTTAACGTTTCTCTTGTCATACCATCAGTTATAATAGTGTGTTGTGCTATTATTGCTTAATTTCTGCAATAACCGTCATCAGATCCAACACAAATTCTCTACTTCCTTGTCAAACTAGATCTTTATTTATTCTGTTTCCCAAGCTTTGACAACTAGATGGCAGCAAACACACATTTATCCCATTACTGGGTTACTAAATGAGAAACTCTGAGAAAATCACATTTAAAAGTAGAGAAATGAACAGCAATGCTGAATTACAGTACATTCTTGGTATTTATTTAATAAAAGCACACACCCACACCCAAACACCCACACCCACACACACACACACATACAGAAAAGACAAAGACAAAGACACAAGGCGCAAGCAGTGACAGCTGTGTCCATTAATACTGGGATCAACACTGGAGTCATTTCACCATCTGTCTCTTCTCCATTATTCCTCCATCAATTTTCCTCCTTGCTGTCTTTTACTTGTTTCTCCTCCACCCAGCTCACCAAAGATCCTTTTTTTTATAGCGCAGTGGATAACACCACTACCTGCCAGATTTGGTTTGAAGTGAAACAACCTCGTAATAAAACCAACCAAGGCAGGGCTCTCACGTTTTGAAGTTTGGTGGGAGTGAGATTGGATGCGTGCTGTTCTTCTTCGGTTTGGGTGGTAGTGGGGGTGCAGGGTTGCCGCCACTCTCCTTCAGTTGTTCACCGACGTGTGTTTCAGAACCTTCGAATCGGACAGTTCTTCGCGCCTGACACTCTGGCTGAAACTCCACCCTCTTTGACTAGGTCTGCCTAACAACAGAGCGATCTATATTCTGATTGGCTCAACGAAAGTACATTATAATATGCAGCCGATGGATTGGCAAGCGTGAGAAATACCATGTCATACCATACCACCTCGCTGAGGTGCGTGTGTCACACGCTCAAAGCGTGAGACTTGAGAACACTGAACCAAGGGCTGCATAGTGTGCCTTTAAAAATGGGGTCTCAAACCCTATCTGCAAAAGGTTTGGTTTAAATGAAGACTTCACAGCGGTCCAGGCCTCAACAGCTCATAGCTATCTCAGTGGTTTTAATGTTATGGCTGATTGGTGTGAGTAAGTGCAATTGGGCTTAATGAAGAGACAATCTGAATCAACAGGCAGCAGGTGTTGGGGATAATGAGGGGGGCAGTGGTCCAGACAGGGATTCCTGTGAGGAGCCTGATGAGTATTCAGCTACACTGTCGAGATCCAGCCAATCGATGTGTCTTAATTTGCAGAAGAATTGCTTGTCAACTCCCAGCTCTTCACCTGAAACAAAGCCTACTGTAAGATCCAGCTCATCACTAACATTAAAGCATCTACAGGGGTTGGACAATGAAACTGAAACACCTTTTTTAGTCATTTTAGTGTGGGATTTTAGGCCTGGTGGCCAATCTTTAATCATTAATTGCACATTGCACCAGTAAGAGCTGTAAAAGTGTGAAGGTTGGTTCAATTAGCAGGGTAAGAGCACAGTTTTACTCTAAATATTGCAATGCACACAACATTATGGGAGACATACCAGAGTTCAAAAGAGGACAAATTGTTGGTGCACGTCTTGCTGGAGCATCTGTGACCAAGACAGCAAGTCTTTGTAATGCATCAAGAGCCACGGTATCCAGGGTAATGTCAGCATACCACCAAGAAGGACCAACCACATCCAACAGGATTAACTGTGGACGCTGTGAGAGGAAGCTGTCTGAAAGGGATGTTCGGGTGCTAACACGGATTGTATCCAAAAAACATAAAACCACTTCAATTTAATGACCTTAACTCTCATGTTTCCACCAGAACTATCCATCGGGATAATAAATTATTGTGCTCTAAAACCAGGTGTTTCATTTTAACTTGTTTTAAGGACGTTACATCCATGTAGTGCGTTTTTCCACTTTAATGTTGTGTGTGACTCCAAATCCACGCCTCCATTGGTTAAGAAATTGGATTTCCATTGATGATTTTTGTGTGATTTTATTGTCAGCACATTCAACTTTGTACAGAACAAAGTTTTCAATGATAATATTTTATTCATTCATCTACGAAGTGTTATTCGAGTGTTCCCTTTATTTTTCTGAGCAGTGTATACTGGGATATTGATATTTTGTCTCAACCTTAAAACACATTGGTCCAGACGTTCAGGTGTAAAATCAAAAAGCCTTGATGCACCAAGAAAGCTCAAACATGGCTGAGCCGAACCCTACATTTAATTCCTGAAGTGGTTAAAGGGGCGATAGCAAATGAGGGATTAAATGTTCCCAGGAGAAATTTAGTAAGAACATCACTGTAACACAATTTAATATGCCTAAAACTTCTCCCTGTTATTCTGGTATTAATGGCTTCAGATTTAATGAGCTGGTTAAGCACTTTCTTTCCCATGGCCCCATCCCTGCTGACCCCACAGGAACCCCTGCTCATCCTCTCAGATATTCACCACGCAGCTACACCCAGCTTCTTTTTCCTGCTAAAAAAAACATTCTACTTTTAGTATCAGTAAAAACAACCAGAAAAAATCTTAATTGTCCTTAAAACATATTGAGAAATGTCTTTGCATGCTAACAGATTTATGGACTTGATTAAATATATTTAAAATACATTAATATTATGCTTTCATCAAATACTTGAAAGTAAACTTTGATCATACTTTTTTAAAAAGTACAATGTAGTGTATTAAAAAACTTTTAGTTTAATGTAATTCAGTATACTTCTAAAGTACTTATTTCCAAATATACTTTTGTACATTTTTAGCAAAGTGTGTTCACTTAAAGTGCAAAGTATCATGTAACGTTTTAGAAAGTAAATTCAATGACTACATTGGTATATATATATATATATATTTATATAGTTATTACATTAATATTGTAAATAGGGACTTATTAAAAGAAACAGCTAACGTAGCATTAGCTAGCTTTAATTTGGGTTAAATGGGGAACCTTTTGCCAGAAAAAGCTAGGTTAGCTAACCTAGCTAGCTAGATAGCCTTAGCTTACGTGAAATGGGCAACTTATCGCAAGAAACAACCTAAAGTTAACTAGCTAGCTAGCTTGAAACGTTTTTTTCAGGAAATCTACGCTAGCTATCCAGCTAAATGGCACGGCCATTAAATTCTGGCATTTGAAGTCCCAGCATGTAGGCTAGCTAGATAACTTCTGTAGCTACCATTTTTTCTGCTCCACCTTAAACTACGCAATAGGTAAGTTTTGCGCTGCATTTAAAATTACTCTTGTTGTACCTATACTGCAACTTGATTCATATCTATGAATGTGTTTAAATGTAATGCATTTTTAATAAAAAAAAAAAAAACCTGAACAATAAAAAAGGATACGTTTTGGTCTTTATTTTATTTCAGTTTCACTATTTACTATTGATGTTTACTTTTTCTTGTGTTGGACCATATATACTCCAAACGGTGTAAAATGAACTCTTTAGGTGCTGATCCAGCACTGCTAATTTTACTGTGTATCAGCCTGCTAACGATCGCCCCTATACCTGCGCTAACACTCATGTTTCATGTTTTTCTTCTTATGAATAAATGAGGTGGAGTAGCCGGCGGAGAGAGCGTGAAAGGTGTCCTTCATGCAACTTTCATTCGGACCTGTCGGCAACTCGGCTGTCAGACAGAGGGAAGCTCAATCCAGCCATTCTACTATGAAGCATCTGCTGCAATATTTAGTATGGAAGGGTTTCTGAATCTCAGTCCAGGCTGAGTGTTTCTCCCTCTGTGACAAACCTGATTCAGCTCATCTGACAGTTATAAACCAGATTGTAAATTATACAATGACTTTAAGGAATAGTTTGGTGTCTTTTTTTTGTAAGAAGCAGAAGAAGACTAATCACCAGCTAGTTCACATTTATACAGAATCTGGACTGTTTTAAGGCATTTGTGCATAGATACTGCTGAACATGTTCCAGTCTGGTTATAAGCCACTGTGGTTTACTTTGAACTTGATAATACAACACAGTGGATCAACACCAGCAGATGACATGTCTCTCCAAACAAACCATCACTGATCACTAGTGTGAAGTTTCCACCAATCAGTAATGGTTTGGAGAGTCATGTCTGTCATCTGCTGGTGTTGATCCACTGTGTTTTATTATCAAGTCTAAAGTCAGTGCAGTTTTGTTTTCCCACAAAATCTTACAGCACTTCATATCTTACAGCTTCCCTCTGCTACTGACAACTTTTATGGAGGTGTGGATTTCATTTTCCAGCAGGACCTGGCACACTGCCCACACTGCCAAAAAAGTACCAATTGATCTCATATAATATTCAATTTTTTTTTGCGATACTGACTTTTGGGTTTTCATTGACTGTAAGCCAATAATAAAATCAACAATAAAAGAAAATTTATGAAGATGTCAGTTTATCCAGAACAACTACCTTATGCCAGGTTCACACTATACGATTTTAGCCCAGATTTTCAGTTTTTCAGAGGCAAATTGGAAAATACCTCTCGTTCGCACAGTCGCATAGTGTGAACTACTGAGAGACGTTTGCTGAGCCATTGCCAGATAATTGCCAACCAGTTGGAAACACCTGACAAATATTTGGCATGCTTGATATCTGACTCAGTCAGTGACTGGGAGCCAGGAGTAGGGGCTACATACTGCCAATGGAATTACAGCAAAAAAAAGATGTAATTTGTGATCTGGTGTCTCTGATCAGTCATTTAGTGTTAAAGTCTCAACAACTGATGGACTCGTGATTACAGCACAACCAGTCGTGTAGTGTGAACAGCACAACGACTGATGACCCAATAAGTCGTGTAGTGTGAACCTGGTGTTAGATGTCCAGGCTGTTGGTTTTAACAAAAATATTAGCGACATTAGCCTTTTTGCCCCAGTGTAAAACTACAGGTGCATCCGTGTTAGCTAAATAGCTACTCTGAGATCAGAGGGGACCTGTTCTGTAAATGGTATTGATAATTATTAAAAATGAAGAATGAAAGAAATGAAGCATCTGTCCCATTTTTCTCACTCTTTCTGTACATCTCGTTCTCTCTCCTCTTGTTAGAGAGCTAACTGAGTGCTGCTGCATGTGTTCTAACATTTCACTGAGGGCCTTTTAATCCGGGAAGACTGATGGAGAGGCTGGGAGGACTCTCGTATTGATTCGAGCTAATGTGCTTAAATGAAACACACACACACACACACATACACACACACACAGATTCAAGATTCAAAGATTCAAAGAGTTTATTGTCATATGTACAGTACAGAAACGGGTTTCAGTGTACAATGAAATTCTTTCTTTGCTCTTCGCCAAGAATGCCAAATAGAAGATAGAAAAAGTGCAAAAAAAATACAATAAGGTTATAAATATTAAACTAATTGTCAAAGACATAAAAAAATAAAAGTTACTTAAGCAAAGAAATTTATAAAAAAAGTGCAAGTGCGAAATAATGCAGTTATGGACATTAACTATATATATTAAAAAAAGATTAACAGTAAAGTGACGGCTGCAATGTAAACATGTTGAAGTAAAGTGCAGGGTTATTCCTGAGTTGTGTTCAGGAGTCTGATCCCAGGGTTATACCTGAGGTGTGTTTAGAGTCTGAAGGCAGGGTCATTCCTTAGGTGTGTTCAAGAGTCTGATGGCCGTGGGGAAGAAACTGTTCTTTAACCTGGTGGTCTTGCATTTTACACTTCTGTACCTCCGGCCTGAGGGCAGAAGTGTGAACAGTCCATGCTGGGGATGGGTGGAGTCTTTGAGGATGGATGCCGCTCTCCTGTGGACTCTGTGGTGGTAGATGCTCTGCAGGGAGGGCAGTGGAGTCCTGATGATCACAGAGCAGAGTACAGTAATAAAGCAGTCATGCCAGCTAAATTATATTACTGGCAGTTTAACAAAAAAACATTATAAATATATTTACAGTGTTTGCTGTCTTTAAACCGCAGCTGGTCAGCTTTCCAACCTGCAGTAAGAAAATAATATAAATTAAAATATGTCTGGAACTTTTTGGAAGTTGTGTGTCCTGTTACATCTGACTTAAACTAAAACATAATTTCAGAAAAAAAAAAAACCATCATACTTAATGTAAAACATGGTGGCGGTAGTGTCATGATGGTCTGTGTTCGCTTTGCTGCTTCAGCAAAGAGAAGTAAGAGACAGGAAATCCTGAAGGAGAGTGTCTGCCCATCAGTTTGTGACCTTAAGCTCAGGTGTACTTGGGTTCTGCAGCAGGACAATGACCTGAAGCACACCAGCAATTTCACCTCTGAATGGCTCAAAAAACAAAACAAAACAAAGCCTTTGAAGTGGCCTAGTTAAAGTTTGATTGAGGCGTTGTGGCATGATCTTAAACAGGACATCATGGGTACATAGGAAAATGCTCCAATGTGGCTAAATTAAAAAAAAAAATCCACCAAAGAGATGTAAAAGACTCGTTGCCAGTTATCAGTAAAGCTTGATTACAGTTGTTGCCACCAAGGGTGCAAGTAACACAATAGTAACGCAATAGTTACTTTTACTGGTAACTAGTTACTTTTATAGTGGAGTAACTTAGTTAGTAACTTAGTTAGTAACTTTTTTGGAGAAGTAACTAGCAACTTTAACTAATTACGTTGCCAAAGTAACGTGCCCAACACTGTCTAGCGATAGTACATTGTAACTGTACTAAACAAATATAATTCTATAATGGTTATTGTCATTTTAATAAGGAAATTATTACATTTGTGGCTTTCTTTGGTCACTTGTTCCGCCATATTGCTGGTGATTCCTAATAACCCTCTGTTTGGAGTGTATTTCTGAAAAATCCCTTTAAAGGTTCATATAGCTTATAACACACATATTAGAGGGGTGGGGCTAAGTAGTAATGGAAAAGGGAAAAATGGGACCCAGACTTGACCTTTTTTATATTGTCAATATACAGTATATTTTCTGTTATAGATTTCTGTTATAGTTTTAGTTAATAAAATAAACACTTCCTCTTTACCTGTCGTGTAAACGTAGCCATAGAGTGAGGAAGAGCGAGGAAGAGAAGAACACAAAGACTGTATTTGTGTTTATGAATTTATGAATTGCATTTAATGATGAAAAGCAGAGCCACAACTACAGTATAATGCCACTACCCCCTCGTCCTTTTCCTCCTCGTCCAATCACTGTCCCATCACAGCAATCATCTCTACACGACCTCTGGATGCTCTGTCTCATGTTGCCAAGGTTACCTGTCTATTGAAAACGCTCCCTTTCAGCTGCGAAAAAAAAAAGAAAATAAAAGAAAAAATACTACAGGGATCACCGGGTGCTTTTTTTCAGATGCTGCTCTCAAAATATAAAACATGACCTCCCTCCATTTAAAATCACGCGGTACAGCTTTGGCAACCAAGACGAGGGGCTGTATTGGCGGGTTTATTTTCGTCTGTCTGCTCACAGCCAATTCAGTCCCTGCCAAGAATATTACTCTACCACTGCTATTATTATTATTTATATTATTTGTTCTTTTATACTACATACACACCATATACAGCTCTGGAAAAAAATACGAGAGCACTTAAAAAAGATGAGTTTCTTCGATTTTACCAAATTAAAAACCTCTGGAATTTAATCAAGAGGAAGATGGATGATGGTTTTGCTATTTTGCTATTTTAGTAGCGGAAAACACAGGTGCGCCACTGACTGATTAAAACCCTGACAACAGTCAATCGTCAGAGTTCATTCCTAACACACCCACACACACACACATGGACACACTGCAAAGTGCAAACCCAACTTTAAGGCTTTAACTCAACAATAAACAGAATAAATAATAAAATACTGTATCATTGCTGTTCCCTTAATTGATTAAATGAGCTGCTGGTGTATCTTCACAGTGTGAACGATCAAGTCAGTATTCTCTAGTGAAAAGCGCAAAAAAAGCACAGCACTGTTAAGATACGAACGCGCCAAAGTCAGAGCTCACCCGGTTCTTAAAGGAAATGATAACTTGCACACTGATTGGTTTATTTCATGTCATGCCCAAAAGTAACCACACCCATGATTAATTAAGAGAATTAGTACATGCCTTTTGTACTATATCTAGCTGTGTGATGTGCAACTTGTGTGTTTTTGTGTATTTTTGATTACTACCCACAAATCAAGCTATGTAGGATTATTATGCTTTTATTTAACTAATTTCAGATTTGAATTAGAGCCCATTGTTCCGTACGTATGTTTGAACAGTGGTGCACATCAAACACTCTGGGACAAGCTGCTGCTTGCACACATTGTAAGTGTGTGAGTGTGTGTGTGTGTGTGTTTGTGAGTGTGTGTGTGTAACTAGTGAATAACATAGCCCTTAGCTAAGGATGTGTAGAAACACAGTCTGGAGACACAAACACATCCAGCGTGGTCTTCAGGCCTGGAAACCCCTCAGAGAAACACCTGAAACACCTGTGCAAGTGTTTGGCAAGACAGCCAGGAATGTGCAGACATGTTTTCCTGGGAGAACACACACACACACACACACACACACACACACACACACATGTATTGGGAAACAACATGAGCGACGGAATCCAGAGCAGCATGTGAAGGATTCATCTGAAATGTGAGCAACAGGCAAAGCAAACAACTGGCAAAGAATGGCCGGTTTGCCCAGACTGGAATTCTACACATCTAACACAAGCATGTTTCAGCCATTGTTGGGTGTGTGTGTTTGTGTGTGTGTGTGTGTGTGTGTGTGGTTTCAAATGTTAAAGTGTGTATTCAGTCAAGCCACCCTGCAAAAAAATATATATAACATCATAATGAAATTATTAAAATCACATGGTGGTGTATGCTTGTTATTTTTTACCCTATTTTTTTATATTACAGTTTTGATTAATTTGGCTCATTTTTAAATCTGCAAGTCGCCAAATTTGACTTTTAAATGTTAATGTGCATTAATGTTTGTAAATTATAAAGCAACTCCACTGCACTGAGCAGCAGAACTATACTGATCTGATACACCAGCCTATAGGAAGGTCTAAATCCTACCCACAGACCACACTGATATGATTTCTGGGACATTGTGCAGTGCCTTTATTTTATTTCTTTTTACCCCTTGCAGATTACTTTTGTTGTTGCTTTTTGTCATTTTTCCTATTATCAAACACATTTAACATCAGACAAAGATAACCCGATTAAACACCAAAATACCCCCACACCAGACCTGTTGAATCAAAAAATCACTTAAATAGAACCTGTCTGAGAACATGAAGCAGATAAAAGATCTCAAACAGTAACACATTATACCCCGATCTAAAGAAATCCAAAAGGGCATGAACAACTCATCCAGGAGGTCACCGAAGAACCCAAGACAACTTTTAAAGAGCTACAGATCTCACTCGCCTCAATGTTAAAGTCAGTGTTAATGATTCAATAATAAGAAAGAGACCAGGTGAAAATGGCATAAATTTAACACAAAATTTCAGATGAAGAACATCATACTGAACGTAAAAAACATGGTGGTGGTGGTAGTGTGATGGTCTGGGGCTGCTTTGCTGCTTCAGGGTCTGGACAACTTGCTGTAATTGATGGAACCCGGAATTCTGCTCTCTACCAGAAAATCTCAAAGAAAAATGTCCGGCCATCAGTTTATGACTTTAAGCTTAGGTATATTTGGGTTCTGCAGCAGGACAATGACCCCAAGCACACAAACAGGTCCACCTCTGTTCTTTAGACCAGGCTACGATTATTTAGTCCAGCACAACCAGCCCATGCCATAGGCAGAATAGGTGAATACTTTACAATAATTAAATAATTCAAATTAAAAATTCTCTAGTATTGTATAAGACTGAATTATTCTGAATTACTGAATACTCACATTCAGTTCCTGGATTACTGCAGTGAAAAGAGCACAGTCTAAATGTAAGCACATGTAAATACTGCACTATTTTGAGCATTTAAAGTGATTATCCATTATTTTCTTTCCACAATAACATCTAACAAAGCACAAGTTATTATATTTTCTTATTTAGAGAAAAGCTCAATGTCCCATTGTTCCTTTCAGAGCAAATCCAATTAAAACTAATAATAAGCAATGCAACCGGTTCCTTTATTCCAGCAAATTATACGTCACAGTAGACTCAGGTCACAGAAAATCTCATCATGAATCCATATTCCGGCTCAGTTGAATCAAATACTTGCATTAAGTGCCTGAAGCAAGACGTTGCCTTCTACCGCTAAAGCTGTACTCCGCTGCAATAAACAAGCAGGCTAATCAGTATCTGTCCACGTTTCTATTTCAGTGTATTTCTCAGTAGCTTAAAAGCTTTGCTCAACCTCTCGTTATCGACAAAGTCCAAATTTATTTCCCTCTTAGAGCCCCACCCGGGACCTGAATCTGAAGCTGCTCTGATTCATGGGGAAATGAGGCCTGGGTTAAAAAGCTTTAAAGCTTTGTACATTCTCACTAATTCAGGCTTTACTAACTGGGGAACAGTAGCTTTTCACAACACTTTTAATATATCAGAAATAAGAAATTAAACACCATCACCCACTATTTTATTTTAAGAAAAGCTCCATCACAGGGGTTGGCAATTAAGTTTGGCCGTGGGCCATATATTTTCCAAGCCATTATGTGAAAAAAAAAAAAATCTGTTTTGGAAAATGAAGTCTAATGGGGGAATGGAGTGCTGCTACAGACTAGTAGCTCTCCAGCCCAGAGGGTTGTTGAACCCAGTTTTAAAACAGTTGATTAGAGACTTGAAATAGAGATTGCTTTTTAAAATGTTTAGTAACATTTGTAATTGATACCAAGAAGGTTAGCCTAAAACATGTTTAAAAAAATTGTGACATGCATGATTTAAGAAAGTGTTTTTTTTAAAGCTTATCCAATATGCAAATATGCCTATCAAATATGGTTTCCATTTGGACAAACTGCATGGGACTAACATGACAGAAATGTTTAAAGCAACACCCCCCCCCCCCTAAAAAAAATAATATACACATAAAACATTTGTGCAACATCTATTCATAATAAGGTACTACTTTAAAATAAGACTCCTGTATAAAGGATTTATACATAGTTTATAAAGAAAAAGTTTATTATTGGTTATTAATTAGGTTATACACCATTAATAAGCAGTTACAAAATATAAGTAGGTAGATAGGAAGGGCAACAGTGGCCTGTTGTGTACATGTATATAACATTTGTACAATATCTGTACATAAAATACCACTTTAAAATAAGGCTCCTTAAAATGGTTTATAAATAATTCATAAAGGCGTTTATTAATGGTTATTAGTTAGGTTATAAACCATTAATAAGGGCCTCTCTATGATCTACGCTGTATACATTCTGGATTATGAAGAAATGCAGGTGCACCACCTCTTTTACTAAAAGCTCTAAAAGTTCTAACAGTGCCAGGCACTACCAGCATCTGTACAGTGTGCCAACTGGGGAGGGGCACAAGTTGAGACATATGTACACAAGAACACACACTCTCACTTTTCCTTTCACAAGAGAACTGTATATCATACATCTGTTTAACAGGGGGAGAGGAGCTTAGAGAGACTTTACCTTTACAAGGCCGACCTGGACCCCCTGGTGAAAGAAAATACACTTAATGCTGTAAATATACTAACAGATCTATGTACTTACCTAAAATCTAAATAAAATAAAACCATCAAATGCTTGAAAGTACATTTTAATCATACTTTTTAAAAAGTACAATATAATATTTTTTAAAATAAATAGACTACTATGGAGTACACTTTTAGTTCGATGTAATTAAGTACACTTCTAAAATACTTATTTTTAAATATACTTTTGTACATTTTTAGCAAAACATCTGTTACAGTAGTTCACTTAATCCTTACAATGTTCTGGAATTATAATTAGAAAAATAGAAATATAAGTAAATTGTAGGATACAGTGTTTAATAACACAATTAAAGTAAAACATACAAAAAAAATTGTAGTACAATATATTAAAATATATTTTATACCCAATGAAGTATATACTATATATTAAATGAGTAGTGATACAGTTGTAATGCTCATTATTAAATGTATTATAATTTTACTGTAAGCATATTTCAAATATAAAGTTACATTCATGAAGTAGTTTAAATGTTTAAATGTTACTTAAGTACTGTATATTTAAAATAGTTCCATTTTAGTACAGTTAAGTACATTTAGCACAATTTAAGTAAGACTTTTATACTATTTTTATACTGTAATTAAAGTATAATAAGTAGAAAAAAAGTTGTTTAATTTTATCACTCTTTAAATATACTGATTAATAATAATAATTTGGCCACATTAATAATGCTTAGTATACTTTAATCTACTTTTTTTTCACTAGGGCCAACAAGACCCTCATACTTGAAGAACTTTAAGAGTGATAACCCCCCCCCCCCCCCCCCACACACACACACACACACACACACAGGTTGATGGGAGCGTTAGGAGAGTTAGCCGGGTTCGTCTCTGAGAGCCGGTCTGGTCAGTGTTGTTATCTTCTGTTGAGCAGATAAGTGATAAAAAAGCGGAGGCAGTTATGTCAGTAATGTCAAGGCCTTCACATTATCTCCAAAAATACCCCCCCCCCTACTCCCACCCAACCCAACCCCGGCCCGGCCCCCTCTCAGATACCAAGATACCCCTCAGATACACACTGCTCTCCTCCTAAAAGAGCTGCTGCCCTGTGAGGAAGGATTCATTTTGCACTCTAAGTCTAGAGGTTAAAAGGTTACGGTGCAAAAATAGCCCCCCCCCCCCTCCCCCCCACACACTGCTGTGCTCATGAGTGTAAATCTGTTCAATTAGATACAAAGCTGTGAAAAAGTATTTGCCCCTTTCAGATTTCTTACATCTGTCAAACAAACTTTGAGTAAATACAACTCTTAAATGATCACTTAAATTTCTGAATCTGATTTTGCTTTTTATAGGTTTATGTTTGAGTAAAATGAACATTTTTGTTTTATTCTATAAACTACAGACAACATTTCTCTCAAATTCCAAATTAAAATATTGTCATTTAGAGCATTTATTTATAGCATAGCATATTATTTATAATAAAAAAGATGCAGAGCTTAGAGTTCAGAAATCAATATTTGGTGGAATAACCCTGGTTGGATTTTAATCACAGTTTGCATGAATCTTGGCATCATGTTCTCCTCCACCAGTCTTACACACTGCTTTTGGATAACTTTATGCTGCTTTACTCCTGGTGCAAAAATTCAAGCAGTTCAGTTTGGTGGTTTGATGGCTTGTGATCATCCATCTTCCTCTTGATTATATTCCAGAGGTTTTCAGCTTGGTAAAATCAAAGAAAATCATCATTTTTAAGTTGTCTTTTACTTTTTTCCAGTGCCTGTGTGGTGCCTTATCCAGGAGGCAACAGTTTTTAAATGATGATTTTATTTATTATGAGAAAATAAGCAATCCAATCCAACCAAAACCAAAACCTAAACCAACTGATTACTGCCAGAAACTAGACTAGACTAACTAGAACCTGTCTGACAACATGAAGCAGCTAAAGGATCTCAAAAATCAACACATTTTTGCCCAATCTGAGGAAATTTAAAATTGTATAAGAAAACAAGAAGTCATTAATCATCTATCAGTCTGAAAAAGGTTATAAAGTCATTTCTAAAGCTTTGGGACTCCAGAGAACCACAGTGATTCACTATTATTATTCACTAATGGAGAAAAAAACATGGAACACTGGTGAACCTTCCCAGGAGTGACCAGCCGACCGAACAAAATTACTCCAAAAGGGCATGAACAACTCATCCAGGAGATCCCAAAAGAACCCAGAACATCATTCAAAGAACTGCAGGATCTCACTTTCCTCAGTTAAGTTCAGTGTTAATTATTCAAAAATAAGAAAAAAAAACTGATAGAAAATGTTTTCCATAAGGGAGAGTCCCTGCTTTTGCTCTTTATAACAAATGAAAAAGCTCGGTTTTACTCCCTCCTCTGCAGCAAATGCACATTAGCACTTTTCGTGGGAATCAAAACACTCTTCCGAATACTGGCAGGGATTTTCCTGAGGGCATGTCTTCTCAGGAATCAGATCACAGGAGCAGCGAGTTTCCAGCTAAAGTAATCAAACTCATCACTGACAAACAAATGTTGCATCCAAACTGGTTGGGTATGTTTTGGATGAGTAAAGACAGCAGCACTAATAAATAAATAGATAAATAAATAAATAAAAAAGACGTCCACCCAGTTCAGTCATGATTTGTGTGCCAACAATAATTTCCGCAGTTGATTAGGTGCCAGAGTCGTGTCAAAACGTCTGAATCTGATCAGATAAAGAAAGACAGACAAGCCTGATTTGAGTGTTACATCCTACTGTCTGAATAGAAACAGAAACTTTAAAGATTTTATCACAGATTCGCCCCTGAGGACAGTTTATTCTGCTCATCTTCAGCCGTGTGGGGTTTAGTTCACAATGGATAAAATTAAAGTTTTTACATTTTTACCTCACAACCACAAACTTAAATGCATTTTATTGAGATTTTAAGTGAAATACCAACAATTTTAAGGGTAGCGGAAAGAAAATTATACATGTTTTTCAAAATTTTAACCAAATAAAGATCCAAAAAAAAGTGTGACGTGCAAAAGTGTTCAGCCCTCTCTATCAATACACTATAGAGCCATCTTTTACTGCAAGTCTTTTGTGGTTTGTCTCTTCCAGATTTGAGCATCTAGAGACTGAGATTTTTACCTCATTCTTCTTAACAAAGTAGCTCAAACCCAGCCACTTAACCCTAAACCAGGGGTCAGTGAAGTGTAGTGTAATGGGAAGTGTAATGGGATGGAGTGCTACACTAGACTAGTAGCTCTCCAGCCCAGAGGGTTGTTGAACCCAATTGCAGAACAGTTGATCTCAAAGCAGGTAAACCCAAGAAGAAAGGAGTAAAAAATAAATAAATAAACACACCACTCCTCACGCAGGATCCAACCCGTGTCGTCAGGGTCGCGCTCCAATACTCATTGCACTGTGGGAGTCTTGTGGGCGGGTCTCACGGCAGCAGCCGCTGCAGAAGAGAGCGTGTGTTCATCTCAGAGTCGCCAGTAGTCTCCAATAACACCACAAAAACTCGCTAGATTTGTCGGTAGTTTTTTTTTTTTTTTTTTTTTTTTAAGTCGCTAAAGGGGCTGAAAATTGGCTAAATATAGCGACAAAGTCGCTAAAGTTGGCAGCACTGACTGACAGTCACACTGTCTACATTCTGATTAAGGGATTAGGTCACACGCAGCCCCGTGCCCTAGTGCCCTAGTGCCTGTAAATTTAATGGTCCAATGAAGGTAATTTAAAAAGCAGGACATTTCCTCTCTTTTTGAAAAAAACAGGACGTGAAATACGGACATGTCCCGGGCAATACGGACGTTTGTCACCCTAGTTAACCTCCACAAATTGAAAAGGCAGCATGTGTTGATTTGAGTATTTGGGTATTTGGGTATTTGAGTATTTGGGTATTTGGGTATTTGAGTATTTGGGTATTTGGGTATTTGAGTATTTGGGTATTTGGGTATTTGGGTATTTGGGTGTTGGGGAAGGGCGGCTCTGAGCTCGTTCCGCTCCGGTCATTTTAGGACAGCAGCAGAAGCTCCGCTAATACTGAACTGAAATAATAATAAGGAACCAAGAGGGTCTGGTACTCACACTCTCCACATCATTAAAAAGCTAACCGCCTGTGCTACAAAACACATCTTACACACACCCACCCACACACACATACACACTGCACAGTGAAATTCTCAGGAGCTCAACTCCAATACCTGTGCTTAAAGCTATCTAAGCGGTGCGAGCGAACGTGGGAAGGTATATATGTGCACTAATGGATGGAGGAAGATCGAGGGTAAGTGGGTGTCTTCGCTGTGGATGCATACTAATGAGAGCATAGCCTACAGTGATTAATTAGTGTGTGAGACTTTTGGGAATTAATGCATTCACCAGTGCCTGCTTCTGTAATCCAAGCCCCATCTGGACCAGCGCCAGCCTACGCACCACTGTACTGAGCCTAACTTTACTTAAAGGAACAGTTCGGTCCACAAGTTACAGTAAATTATTATCTGCATGGTCAATTAATATTCCCTGTTCCTATGATCTTAACCAAGATTTAACCCTTTCAGACTGATTGAGATCTATTGTGCATCAGAACAGATATATACAGCTCTGTAAAAAAAAAAAAAAAAAAAAAGAGAGACCATTACAAAATGATGAGTTTCTTTGATTTTACCAAATTAAAAACCTCTGGAATATAATCAAGAGGAAGACGGATGATCACAAGCCATCAAACCTTCAAGCTGAACTGCTTGATTTTTTTGCACCAGGAGTCAAGCAGCATAAAGTTATCCAAAAGCAGTGTGTAAGACTGGTGGAGGAGAACATGATGCCAAGATGTTATTCCACCAAATATTGATTTCTGAGCTCTTAGAACTTTATGAATATGAACTTTTTTGTTTTCTTTGCATTATTTGAGGTCTGAAAGTTCAGTCTGCACACTACTATAAGTCTTACTCTTGCTATCATTGTGTGGGATTCTAGTATTATGGTAGCACTAGTTATCGCATTTATGGTCCATTCATGATGAAATATGTACTCTTGTAATCTTGTAAGATACATTATTAGCTTTATTTTAAGTATGTAACAGATAGAAAATGTCCTGCTCATCTTAAGAAAAAAGGTTTTGTTGTCACAGGGACTTGTTCTGTCTTGACTTGAGAAAATAAGTCAAATAAGTTGGGAACTAAAGGCTTAATGACCAATTGTAGCCTTGTAGTTTTTTTTCCGCTAACACCTGATATAAAAATACATCAGCACATCCTCTGGGCGCATCTCTCAGACAAAAAAACACACAGGTGCACGTACATATATATGCACACACCTCATAAAACTGTCTTTATTGGGTGCTTCTATTGACTTCCTTATGACTGGAGTTGGAGACTGCTGCCAGGCTTTATAAAACCAAATGTTAAAGGAGAACTCTGGTGTGAAATGGATTTTTGTTGTAGTAAAACATGATAAATAGTGCTTACCTTTGATGAATAGCACACCTCCGTTCTCCAATAGCTTTCAGAGATCCAGAAATTTTATAAGTGTGTCCAAACACTCTTTAGAGTGGGTGACACGAGGCATAATTTACCCTGATAAATCACTTTTTACACCGTTATCCAGTAGCTCAAAGTAGCTCCACACCTCCTTACTAGAATCTGGATAGCCCTGACATTTAAAACGAGGCACTGAAAATAACATAGACACATTTACATAGACTCCTAGACTCATAGCGTAGCTGCCAGGAAGCAGGCTATGCAGAGTATGTATATATATGTCTATGTTATTATCAGCACAGTGATGGCGGCACTCAGAGCTGAAGCTATAGCGTTTTAGGATGTAAACAGTGGTTTTTAATGAGCTTCTTGTGCACTTTTTAAGTTATTAATGCCTCGTTTTAAAAGGTAGTTTAAGTTAAAAAATAATCTGGTGAAAACTTGCTCTTAATTGGTAAGCTAACTGGTTAACCAGCTATTGACCAGCATAGTAAAAAACATTTTCATCAACACTTTAATTATGTACCCAATTTAAAATCTTGAATGTCATGTGATTGGAAGATCGCTGGTTAGAATCCTGGTCATGTAGCTAACCATAAGCTGCCAGAGCCCTGAGAGAGCACAGTTGGTCTTGCTCTCTCTCTGAGTGGGTACAGTAGATGGTGCTCTTTCCCCTCATCACTCCTAGGGTGATATGGATGAGAATAAGGCTGCGTCTGTGAGCTGATGTATCGGAACCGAGTCAATGCGCTTTTTGTCCAAGAGAAAAGAGTGTGGGAGGAGGTGTGTGCTGGTCTTCACCCTCCTGGTGTGTTGGGGCATCACTAGTAATAGGAGGATTCCTAAAGAGTGGGTTGGGTAATTGGCCGTGTAAATTGAGGAGAAAATAGGATAGAAAATATAAATAAATAATTAAAAAAATAAAGATACAATAGGCATATTACGTTTTTTTTTTTAGGATTTTCAGCTCATATGTGCCAGTGATTACATTTTGCCATTTTAGCCAAATTGTCAAAGTTATAATTACTTTTACATTCAGTTTTATACTTCATAGATTCTTCTGCATCCAAATTAAAGTTAACTAAAATTCTCTTGTAATGACTGCCTATAGATGTTCTCTTTTTACCCGTTTTCTCTTGTTGTCTGTACTTGGCCCCCATCCCACACACTTCTTTAAATAACTCAGAAAATAACCCAGAGAAATCTGCCTAGTACAACATTCCAGATTTCCCCTTCCCCCCAGCAGACGACAGCGCAAATCATCACCTTTCAGCACCGGCGTTACGATCCGCTTCCTGAAGAAAAACACACAGACCTGCACTGATCTTTTATTCTCCACCTGCAGGGGTTTCACCACTACCATGATAACATAATAACACACACAGCATGCTTTCAGAACTGACTCTGACTCTTTTACCCAGTTTATTTACTGCTAATTCCCACCAGGTAGCTAAAGCTACGTTCACATTACAAACCACATGGCTCAAATCTGATTTTTTTGCTTGATTACTCGACGGTTCACATTCACAAATGTGCTCTGTATCTGTGTTTAATGTAAACAAATCTGTTTCTGAAACTCTGTCTCACATGCTGCACATTGATACCTGTATAAACGTCTCCTTCTTCACCAACAACAAAAACCCTCATATTAGAGAGACGAGAGACTCGTAGCTTTATAAAGGGAAATGGATCAGTAAGCAGCTCATATTTGGAGCATCTTTTGCTGGCGTGGAGAAACAGGAAACAGCTGCTCTGAAGTTCATGCTCATGTCCAGAAGGTGAAAAAAGGCCAGGTGGTTTGCTTTTGCTGTTTTTTTCGCAGCTATAGCTGCACAGCTGCACCAAGAGATTACGGGTGGGTACAAGAGAGAAGCATGTAGCGCTATTGTTACTGCTAATGCTGATGCGTAAAAGCGTAAAAAAGACACATGAATTCAGATTTGACCGTTAACATTAATGTTGCATGTCCTTGGATCGGATAGTGACTAAAATCTGAATAAATAAAACAGATTTGGCACGTTCACACAGCCGTGACAAAATCAGATCAGAGCCACATTGAACATTCAAACAAAGATTTGAATCACTTCAGTCTAGTACTAAGACTCCCCCATCACACAATATCCTCACCATGAACTTACCTTACCTCAACAACCAAAAAGGAAACTCTCGCTCTTCCTTTCCTGGGCAGTGCTGATGAGAGCCAGTTTCATCATATTGTTTTTGATCATTTTTAGATTGGCTGACCTTCATTTCTTCTTAAAGTCATTTTTTTCTTTACTTAGTTGAGTAGTTGTTGCTTCTCATAATCTGGATTAGAACACTACTCAAATATTCACTATTCACTGTATACCTGTAACTCTACCTCTTCACTACTTTACTTTTACATTACATTACATTACATTTCATTTGGCAGACGCTTTTGTCCAAAGCGACTTACAATAATGAAGTACAAAGTAATAGGAATTTAGATAACCCATTTTTAGATAGGGCTTAAAGGAGGTCGAAGGGAAATAAAGGGATAGAGAAGTGAAGGAAGGGAAGAAGGAAATGGGGTTAGAAGTAGTTAGTGTGTTAGAGGTGTTAGGATGCTCTCAAACACTTTATTAAGAGACAAGAAATTCAAGTAATTAACTCTTGATGAGTTCAGCACAGCTGTTAACTGAAAGCCTGAATTCCAGGTGACTCTACCTCATAAAACTGACTGAAAAAATTCAGCAGAGATTTTTTTTTGTTTAATAAATAATTCCATATGTTTTTCTTCATAGTTTGGATCTAATTCAGCTTTTCTCTCATTCAGTAATTTTTATTCACCATCCCTCCTTCTGGTTCTCTCTGGGTTGGGCAGCTGAGTTGGGTAAATGAGAGTGCAGGCTGCCCGCGCCGCCTCAGATTGATGGGAGTTTAAATCAGATTAGGGCGCTGCTACAGTTTGTGTGGGCGGGCGTGTGCGTTTATTGCAACCATAAATAAATAGTGAAAGCGGGTCAAGGGAAGGTCAGCTCTAATCTGGACATATCAAGTTCAAGTTTACTGTAACACACTTAAAAAAAAGAAAACATTAGGAGGGTTTATGTTTATCATGAGCTAAAACTTAGCGTCCCATAAGCCGCTAAATGAGTGGAATAAATGTCATTTTCTATTTACTCTCTGGCTACAGAGCTACAGATGATTATATAGGATTACATACTATGATTATATAGGATTGATTATATAGGATTGATTGATTATATAGGACAGATGATTATATAGGATTACATACTAGTGCATCTAAAAAAAAATAATAATAATAATTGACTGCCATTGAAAAGTTACTTTATTTCAGTAATTCAGTAATTGAAAATGTGAAACTTATATATATATATATATATATATATATATATATATATATATATATATATATATATATATATTATATAGATGTATTAAACACACAATAGTGATCTATTTTAAAGCGTTTATTTATTTTATTGTTGATGATTATGAAGCTTACAGCCAATAAAAACTCAAAAATCAGTGTTTTAAAAAATTTTAATAATATTATATAAGACCAATTGATACTTTTTAGCAGTGTGGGCAGTGTGCCAAGTCCTGCTGGAAAATGAAATCCGCATCTCTATAAAAGCTGTAAGATTTTGAGAGAAAAATCCCCCATAACTTAAAAAAAATGGTTTGCTCCAATTTTTTTAAGTAATGGAGAATGAAAACTTGAGTTAGCATAAATTAAAACAAACATCAAGTTATTACAACTAAAGGGGAGCTTTTAGATTTATTTCTAAGGTAGCCCAGAGGGGGAATCACTATGATCACACTGATGGTGAGTGTTATTCTGTCAGAAACTGTTGGACACACCCATTATGCAAATAGATTGTGACAGAAGCCAATGGAAAAGAAGCTGTTAATGACAAAACAGACTAAACTACGGTGGCCGAAAAAGCCCAGCGCAGTGCAAATTGATAAGCGCTGCAAAAGCACAAAACACATCCATCAAAATTACAACACAGGCGCTGCAAAAAGAAAAACGCGCTGCAAATAGAAAAACGCGCTGCAAATAGAACCACAACACAACAGAAGTGAGTCACAACACAACGGAATTTTCCCGGGGGACCTTAAAAGATGCTGTACCAGCTAAGCTGCGTCTTCAGTAACGTCTCGGACTTCACTATGTGTACAAAGGACAATAAGTGGCAAACAAGCTTCTGAAAAGTAAGTTATGTTTATTACCTGTGATTACCACGGTTGTGTGCATATTATTAAAAGTTCTGCTTCACAAAACGCCTTGTTTGCCACTTATTGTCCTTTGTACACATAGTGAAGTCCGAGACGTTACTGAAGACGCAGCTTAGCTGGTACAGTATCTTTTAAGGTCCCCCGGGAAAATTCCGTTGTTGTGACTCACTTCCGTTGTGTTGTGGTTCTATTTGCAGCGCGTTTTTCTATTTGCAGCGCGTTTTTCTATTTGCAGCGCGTTTTTCTATTTGCTGCGCCTGTGTTGTAATTTTGATGGATGTGTTTTGTGCTTTTGCAGCGCTTTTCAATTTGCACTGCGTTGGGCTTTCTCGGCCACCGTACTAAACTCATTATAAGTTATAAGTTAGTTCAACTCAAAGAAAGATCTCAGTTTGAATACAGTACAGTATATGTGATCACAAATGTTCAACTAACTCAAAATAGTTGAGTATTGTTTAGAAATCACCAATTTTATGTAAAACAGATTTAAATTATTTGAGTTCAAACAACGAATGGGTTTACAGTGTATATAATATATGATTTTCTTAGCTAGCTAAGCTTAAGAGAAGTATAGTAATTATTGCAGTGAAGCTGAAGCTCCAGGTTTTTTTTTTTTTCGCAGGCTGTTGAGGGCTGAGGGCAGATGGATTGATGTTGCTCCTGTCCACAAATCACCGTCCTCTGGCAGGACTGAGCCGAGGCGGGAGGTATTTCAATCTCTTAATGGGCGTTTGGCAGGCGGAGGAGCCTCGGCGCCGGGTCATGACCTCAGCGATGCTGCCGATGCCGCTGCTGCCGCTGCGCTGTGGGCTTCAGCGTCGAGATGCGAAAGAGAAACTTGCAACACAAATTGAAATCAGTAAATAATGCCCAGCTTCGCTCGTCCCGGAGCGGGTTGCTATGGTAATGGCGCTCGGAGACGGGTCTGTTTTTACAGGCTGGCCTGTTTGATTGACAGCTGGGCAGCAGAATGCTGAATGAGGAGCTGTTTTATTTGTTATGATGTGGACCGAGCCGGTGGGTCCATGCGAATGAGGAGAGTGCTGCTTGCTGGGTTCAGGACAACTGTAAGAAAATGAAATGATGAAATGGGAATAGTGAGCTGATTTCTCCACCAGAATGTTAGTCAGGTGATTTAAACATTTTCTTGGCTTATACAGGGGTTGAGGTTAACATTGAATTCTGCCGTGATTTGATCAGCCGTGGTTTTATGTTTTTCGGAAACGATCCGGGTTAGCACCCGAACATTCCTTTCAGACAGCTTCCTCTTACAGCGTCCACAGTTAATCCTGTTGGATGTGGTTGGTCCTTCTTGGTGGTATCTCGCTGACGTTACCCTGGATACCGTGGCTCTTGATGCATCACAAAGACTCGCTGTCTTGGTCACAGATGCTCCAGCAGACGTGCACCAAAAATTTTTCCTCTTTTGAACTCTGCTCTTACTCTGCTAATTGAACCAACCTTCACACTCTGCTCTTACTGGTGCAATGTGCAATTAATGAAGATTGGGTCAGCAATAGATGCAAGCATGAAACATCTGACCCGTGAATTTGTTTAAACTATAATGATGTAGTATGAAACACATAAAAGCACATAAAAAAAAAAAAATCAGACACAGGTACACTTGTGGTGTTTTGGTGATTTCTTTATGTCAGTATAAATTCTACACAGCTCCACAAAAAAATGGGATTTACAGGCTACAAAGCTCACAGCTAATATCACAAAATATACAATACATTGAGAAGGGGAAAGCAGTCACAATAATCCATAGAACAAGGCGAGATGTCTAAACCTGACTCGAGAGACCAGTGGAAGTGACAAATAAAAATATATAGATATGTAGGAGCAACAATTCAGTAGTTTCAACACAAGGCTTCTTTTTGTAAAAAATAAAAAAGTTTTTTTTTTTTGCATTTTATTAATAACTGCGCTCCAATTTCAGAATACACCCGAAATAAACAAACAAACCAAAAAAAAAAAAAATACCATAACTCTCAATCACATCTGAATAACAGTCTCATGAAGCTATGGCTGGAAAAGATCAGTAGACGAATATGAAATATGAACATTCAGCTGGTTTATAAAAGCTATTTTAGGAGCCGGTGTTGTGCCGAATTGAGCACCCCCACCATGAAAAGCACCCCCTCTTGGCAGTTCTTCATAAAATCACTTTAACTCCACCTCCGAGAGAGGGTGCTTTTTCTGGCTGGGGTGCTCAATTTGGCACAACACCAGTTTCACCAGTGTTTTATTCCGAGATGATCAAAGATGTACGAACATTCAGAGATTATGATTTATTTTCAAGCCAGTGTGTTTTGTGTATGCGTGTGTGTGGGTATGTACAGTATGTATGTTGTTGTGTATATGTGTGTGTGTGTGTGTGTGTATATATGTGTGTGTGTGGCTGATGCACGTAGTATATACATATACATACCAAAGCTTTAGGTAACTCATCATCATCATCATCATGCAAGACTGTGTGAAAAAAAGTCGAACTCAAACCAAAACCCCACCCACCCGCTCCATATATGGCATGGCCACGCCCCCCTCCACAGCCTTATATAATTAGAAACTGCTGAAACTGAACCCTGCATGTGATACTGGTTAAAGCGTCAAGGAATCAACATGTTTTTTTTTTTTTTCAAGCACAGAATGTGTGTGTGTGTGTATGTGTGTGTGTGTGTGTATATATGTGTGTGTGTGTGTGAAGCTAATCACATTTGAAGCTAAGCCGGACAGTTGAAGGCAGCGTTGTCTGTGTTAGCTGTGGTTCTGACGCGTGATGAGCTTAAGTGACTGACGGCACGTCGCAAATGTGAGTGTGTGTGTGTATATGAATAAGTGTGTGTATGTGTGTGTGTGTGTGTGTGTTATCTATCCGCTGAGAATGAATACAGGGGATTCACACAAGCTTCAAAACAGCAGTGACTGAAAAACACACACACGCATTAGCATCTCAAACGCTGACAACATACATCATATTCATCATTCTGAGAGAGTTGTGAGAATTTTAATTATTATAAAGATTATTTATTCACTTTTTATTTATTTTTTAAATTTATGTTTAGACACATTTTACGCAGTAAAATGATTTCTGGGTCATTCCATGTCAAATCATATAAGGCCTAATGGCTAATTTAATGATGCAATTAGTCCAAAATAGCTTTTAGTACCACTTTTTAATATGTATGTCTAATAACTATGTAGTTACACATTAATAATCATGTAATAACAGTGTAATTACTTGTTTAGTATGCATAGTTACTGCTTTATTACAGTTATACAGGTTATTTTTTTATTTCTATGTCATATTCATTTTTGACTAGTGTGTTACAGGTTGAGTCTACCTCAATGTGTCATAAGTGTGTGTTTGTGTGTAAATTTTCACATATAATATTGTGTGTGTGTAGAATAAGTTATTTTCTGGTACATAATTATTTGTGTGATTGTTTTATAACATTAAAAATAAAATGATTCAGAGTTCACTATGTAATTATGGACAAAAAAATTATATATCTGACACTGATACACATGTGTATTTAACCAGTAGTTAATACACTGTTAATACATGGATTATTAACGTGTAACTACATCATTATTAGAGACACTTAATATAAAGTGTTTTTTTTGTTATTAATTTCTACGTTTTCCTCCATTATATTATATAATTGTAGCTTAAATACTTGGTTGAATTATTATTTAAGTCCAATTACATTTTTTAATTTAAATGATCTAATTTTCATTAAAATTTCTTAATAATTATTGTAACAATTTAATTTAAAGTTCCATTTAAAATAAGTAAAACTATCCAGAAATAGGCTAAAATAATCTTTAGATATTTCACAACAATCACATAATGCATTAATCAGACATGTTGCCTACATTTACTAAAGAATTCCACAGATTGTTTAAAATTTCTGCATATTTGAAAAGTTTTTGGGATAAAATACATAAATTTGCTGAATTTATCACATGATCCTAATCATTTAATGTAATTTCGATTTGTAAAATAGCTTTTATTTGACTTTTAGACCTTTTAACCACCCCTTTGAACATTTCTGATTTGATAAATGTCTCTAAAACACAAACTTTTACACTAATCTTCTCTCAATGACTCTGTAGATGTTAATCACTGAAATATATGCAGAATATATTGAACAATCTGTGGAAAATCTTCCCCTTTAATCACTTATGCAGTGAAGTCCAGTTTTATCTTTTCAACTAGACTGCAAGCGCTTGCACTCTTTTAACAACAACAACAACAGAAAAAATAGAAATAAAAGTACAGTAACATACAATAAAACATCAACACAAAGCATAAAATCATAAAATCATAAATCATAAATCTTGGTAAATAAAATATGACATTACACAAACATTTTTTTTTTACTATTTTTACACCCCATACCTTACTCTTATATATATTTTTGGTTTTAAAAAATAAAAAATAATAATAAAATAAAGAGCAAAACTGAAGTGGTCATAAACTTAACTCGGAACTAAATTCAGAACGTTCCCCAACAATCTGCTGTGGTTGACCCTGCTTGTCCCTGACACTGAATACTATTTTTTTTTTTTTTTTGGTGATTCTTTTTACTGTATGAACACAGTAAATTAGGCCACGAATATACAGCCGTAAAGATAATGTATAATGTAAAGATGAAGGCATTTAAAAACACTAAATAGACAGTTTGATATATGTAAATAATAATGAAGGCGGGCTGAGACGGGCGAGAGTGGAGGGAAGAGAAACAGTAGAGATCATTAAAGGAACATCCCACTGTCTTTTAACCTCTTTTACCTTTAAATCTGCCGTTCTAATTTGCTTTATCTGCAGTGTTAATTACCAAATTGATTAAAGAATTAATTTGGTAGTTGCTTAATTTTGTGTAATTCTAAAAAGATATTAAATACATGATTTTAAAATTCAAATTTCATACAGCTGGAAAAAATCCACATACAAATTTCTACAAAGTTGTATAAACAAATTACCGCAAATTCTTTGCTAGTCCCAGTAAATCCCATAGATTAACACTATAATTTGGAAAATCTTTTTGGCGTCTACATTAATTTAATTTATTTTTTTAATTTTTTATAAGTTATTACCTGTTGTAGGACAGAACTGAAGTGCTACACGCAGAAAAATGTGTTAAAATGTACCAAAAAATGAACCAGTTAGCTTGTATAGCAACTATGCAGCTAATCTAGCTGAAGTTTTTTATTTATTTATTTATTTGTTTGTTAAAGGAGTATGTAAGTAAACTGCAGATTATTAGGTGTTTATTTTTAGTGTTTATTTAATACTGTTAATACTACGAAACAATAGTGGCAGGTTCAGGTTTATCAATTAAAATTCATCATGCGACAACTAAGTTAGTTTAGGCTGAGAAGTGCTGAAATATGCCAGTAATTAAAGTAATTTTAGGAACCTGGAGTGTGTCCAATTGGAAGTTTGCTCCAATTAAAATGTCCAGTAAAATTTAGCACATACATATTAATTTTAAATCCTAAATACTAGTGCATCTCAAAAAAATAGAATATTATTTTTTAAAAGTTTCTTTATTTCGGTTAATTAGTTCAAAATGTGAAAATCACATATTATGTAGATGTATTGAAAACACAAAAAAAAATGATCTATTTTTATTGTTGATGATTATGGCTTACAGCCAATGAAAACCCAAAAATCAGTGCTTCACTAATTGCTACTTTTGGCATTTTGAGAAGTGTGCCAAGTCCTGCTGGAAAATGAGATCTGCATCTCCATAACAGTTCCTTTTGCTGAAAGCTTTTATTGAAATGTGGATTTCCTTTTCCAGCAGCAGGACTTGGCACGCTACCCACACTGGCCAGCAAAAGTACCCATTGGTCTTATATAATTGTCAAATTTTCTGAAACACTGATTTTTTGGGGGGGTCTTCATTGGCTCTAATCCATAATCATCAACAATAAAATAAATAAACGCCTAAAATAGATCACTCTGTGTTTTTAATACACCTATATGATATACATACGTAGAGTTTCACATTTAGAACTGAACTACTGAAATAAAGTAGCATTTTTGTGATGCACTACTATACTCAAGAAGTTAAGCCATGTTTGGTCTAATTTGCACGATGGAAGCTTGGTAGATACAAAGCAAAACAAGCTACATTAGCATTAGCTCACTGCAGTCAAAAAACATGTCTTGACCCATCGACTAGAGCTACATTTGGGAGATTTGGGTTAAACTGTGTAAATATAGCTTTTGTCTGTATTATCACTTTAAATCTGCCACTAAAATCGCCGCCTCAAGCAACGAACCCAAACTACAGGCTACAGGCTTCTGTCGCAAAGCTATAACCCAGTTTAAAATCCAGTTAAAGACTGGTCTTGTGCTCTGTACTCATCTCCACTGCCTCTTAACATGCTTAGGCTTGAGAAGCCTCTCAGAACATGACCGGGCCGAGCAGAGGAATCCAGATCAGCGGGGAGGAAATGAGGAGATTGAGTTAAAAGTTGTGCTGAAGGAAGGAAGTTCACAGGGCTTTCCATGAGAGAACAAAGTTGTATGTCGTGGGATTTTCTCTTTCTCTCTCTATCTCTTTCTTTCTGATCTTTCCCTCCATCTCAACCCGAGGCTTCTGGCTTCAGCTCACTGATTTTTTAAGATGTTCACAAGTGGCTTCCTGTGAGGAAGAGTCTCGAGTCTTTAGTAGTTTAGTCTCTTTATCAGCTGAGATCTTCTAGAACAGAACTGAGGAGCTACACAGGGTGAAGAATACTTGAACTGGTGAACTTGATGGATAGAATGTGGTTTGTATAGCAGTTGCAATACATTCGGAAACATATTAGAACCTAGCATACATGCTAACAAAACTGAATATGTTTGGCGCCATTTATTTACTGCATACAGCTCTCTGTTCTGTCCATCAGATTAAAAATGATTTTCTACAATTAAAGTCTTGTTATGTGGGAAATAGTATCGTGCCATATTGATAATTTACCACATGAAGATTTTTGAGTTTAGACAGTTTTGAGTACTAATTTTTTTAGTTGAGTCATGAGTTGGCTGAAGTAGGGTCAGTCCGAGACACAAGTCACAAACTTAATCAGATATGTTAGTCTGGCAAGCATGAATCTGATTCAAGTTGCAGGTTAGTTAAAAGAAGTGGAGTTGTGATCTAAATGGAGTTGTGACCGACTTAAAAGACAGTGTAGAATGAGCCTGAGAAAACTCACAAGACATTTAGGAGCTTTTCTATGTTGAGTTGTGACTTAGTTAAGAGTAAACCTGAGTAAAGTCACTAATTCTTTATAGGTGTGTCCACTTTGAGTTGTATGTCACTTAATGGCGAATCCAATTTGAGTCATGAATCCATTTAGGGTGTGTCCAATTTTGAGTTGCAAGTCAGATAATGGCAAATTTAACTGGAGTAATGCATCTAGCAAGGTTGTGTCCAATTTAATGTTGCAAGTCAAGAAACAGTGAATCCAATTTGAGTTGGGTAGTTATTGGTGAAACCCAAGTTGAGTTGACCCTGAGTAAAGTCACAAATTCTTTATAAATGTGTCCAATTTTGAGGAAGTCAAGAACAAGTGAATCCAACTTGAGTTGTGAGTCAGTTAATTGTGAACCTAAGTTCAGTTCAGAATTGTCTGAGAGTCTGGTAAGGCTATGTCCAAGTCGAGTTACTATGAAAAAGTCAAATATACATACAAGTCAGTTAAGAAGTTGATTCATGAGGCAGCCAACATACTCAACTCAACTCAACTCTACACAACACACCTCGACTCAACTCAACACACCTCAACTCAACTCAACTCAACTCAACTCAACTCAATGACTCAAGACCTGATCTCTGTCTAGAATTTTGCATAAGCATTCAGTGTGTTTTAGGGAACAAACTTGGGTATAAAAAGAAAGTGAATAGCTCAGCTCAACTTAACTCAACTAAGCTCACCACACCACAACTCAACTCAACTCAGCTCAACTCAAATCAACTCAGCTCAGCTAAACACACCTCAACTCAACTTAACTCAGCTCAGCTCAACACACCTCAACTCAACTCAACTCAACTCAGCACAACTCAACTCAACTCAACTTAACTCAGATAAGCTCAGCTCAACTCAACTTAGCTCAACTCAAATCAACTCAGCTCAGCTCAGCTCAACTCAACTCAACTCAGCTCAACTCAGCTCAACTCAGCTCAACTCAACTCAGATTAGCTCAACTCAACTCAACTCAACTCAACTCAATTCAACGACTCAAGACCTGATCTCTGTCTACAATTTAGCATAATCATTCAGTGTGTTCTAGGGAACAAACAGTTGAGGTCTAATTTGGGTATAAAAAGGAAGTGAATAGAGTAAATTAACTATACAAATGGAGTTAAAAACAAAAAGGAAAAGAGTGACCAGTCGTTTCAGTAGCATGTGACTTCGCGCTGATTGTACAGGTCATGGCCAGGGTGGATTATGCGTCCCTGGAAGCATCAGTACAGTGTTTTTTTTGTTTTTTTTGAGATAACCACAGATGTGTGAACCTACAGTGGGAGGAACTGTGCTGAAAGAACAGTGGGTGGACTGTTTAATGTAGAATTAATCTGCGCAGAAATGCACGGTCAAGAGTTTATCTAACAGCCTTGGACTCGGCCGGGAGCAGTGCAGGAAGCTTTTAATGATGCTGCTGCTGCTGCGTCACGATGCCAGTGCTTTATTTTTTCCGCAGATAGTCTGACCAATAGACAATAGAAAAAATCGAGTTGCGATCTACAGACACAAGACTGGCTTGATTGACTTGACACTGTAGCAAAATAATGTACCATTTACATTTACCTCACCCCAGTGGCGAAAGAACACCACTTTTCCAGTATAAGGCCCCCAATCCCAGTCCCACCCTACGTCCCATAGCTCCACCCTCTATCAAAATCCCACCCACTGTGTTCCTCCCAAGTCCCTCCCATTTACCCTAACTTTAACCCCACTCCCCCTATTATCATCATCATCATCAACATCCCCAGTTCAACCCCCTTTCAAAACATCCAAAAAAATGTACAGCTCAGATTCATCTCCACGCCCCCTTCAGGTCAGTGCCATTATTTTTTTTTTTGGAGGAAAAAGAAGGCACCCCAGACCCTTCACTGTTCCATCTTCCATCTTCTCTAATGATCTTCCTTCTTTTTCACATTCTTCTCTGTTATTAGACCTTTAGGACAAAAAAAAAAAACGTCATATTAATTGCAAGATATATATGTGTCATTGGAGACCAGGCAGGGAGACGAGGAGGCGGACGTATGTGCAGATAAGGAAATATATATATATATTTCTAATAATATATATAATATATATATATACATATTAAATAAATAAACAAAGAAACAAACCGAAACAAACGAGAGACGAGTAGAAAAAACAGGGGTAAATAATAAAACAAACGGGAAAAAACAAGACAGAATAAACTAAACAGGGCAAGGAAATAAACAAGAATTAAACAAGGAAATAAACAAGGAAATAAACTAGTGAAACAGGAAAGAAAATGTGTGATAGACAAAACAACAGAGGTAAGTGCAAAGACCGACGAAGACACACTGAAACACCAGGACTATATATATATATATATATATAAATATATACACAGGAAACACACAAACGAAACAAGGCACACCTGGGCAGGTAACGAGGGGGGCGGAGTCACAAATGAGACAAGAGGAGAGTACATAGGAATGAAAATGTACAGGGGAGCACTCGGGAAGGCGGGAGCAAGAGGAAGCAGGACTAGAGTGTGACAATATGCTAGAATTCAAAACTCTTTACTTTAACACTTTACTTGAACCCTGGTAACACTGAGATAAAAAAAAAAACTGAGATATAAACATACATGTATCATATTCTTTCTTAGGATGACATCATCTAGTCATAAAATAGCTATAAAATAGCTATAAAATAGCATCATATTAAAGCATGATTGGGGAAAAAATTGTCATTTTTTTGCTGCTGGGTTGCCCCAAAAGTCAGGCAGTAGAATTCATTCTTTAAACCACCACTTAAGGACACGCTTTACACATGCATTTGACAAGAATTGTTGCTTTTAAAGATCACTGACACACCTGTAGATTTCATTACAGAGAGTGTAAAAAAAACCCTGTTCGTTTTGATAATAAAGAGCAGTAAAAGTGGTTTTAATTAATAGAAACATAATATGGTATGATACAGTCATTTTTTTTATATAGTGTATGACATATTTATGATACATTTATGACATATTTGTTAAACTATGTCTTATAGACAGTGCAGGCTGTTGGAAACACACAATGTCCAGCTTTTGATAAAACTTTATTTGTTTGTTATATGTCCTAAAAATTTGCCTAGGTCACCTTAAATAAATGTTAAAATAAATGAGGAAATAGTGGAGGACTGATCGTATGTATACTTTGTGAAGAATATTGAGGATATCATCAGAACTTTCAGATCACTGATGATCACCAGTAGATTTCACTACAGATAGTGTAAAACAACCTGTTGATTTTGAAATGAAAGTGCAGTAAAAGTGTAATAAAAAAAAATCATTGCACTTAATGATGCATGAAAAAGTACTTAAATACCAGTTTAAAAGAATCTGCAACTGCTGATGCATTTTTATTCATTCCTGCATGTCAAAACATTGTGATAAATATTGTGTATCCTAAAAAAATTCTTAAATATTTGAGAAAACATAAAGCATGCATATTGCTTTTGATCTTGATCACCTACCTGCTGTTTGTTGAGCAGTCCTGACCCCTCGTTTTGCTTCTCTTTTTCGCCAGTCTCCGTCATCACTATGTTAGCATTGTTCCCGTCCCCAGATCTGCACATATAGATAGAAAGAGTTAGCATAGAAGCTAGCTAGCATAGATAATGCTAATCATGTTTTTTCATTTTTTTTTTGTAGTACAATTAACACAGAAAATTCTATTTTCTCTGCATTTATATTGGTACCTGGGGTAATCAGATAATGGCTAGTGGTAAGTCGGACAACAATGAGATTTTTGCTTTGCAATCAGCCAATAAACTTACAGAATAAAACATGATGTAAATCCACAATACAAACATAAAAAAAATATATATATATTTAAACCTTGTTTAGTTTTAGTTTCTCTCTGA